>NW_028318339.1:1620500-1936250 GCF_062004578.1 Staurois parvus | reverse complement strand
CACATACTAGGGCCAATTTAGACAGGATACAATTCATCTACCAGCATATCTTTGGAGTGTAGGATGAAACTGGAGTACCCGGAGGAAACCCACACAGGCACAAGGAGAACATGCAAACTCCAGGCAGGTGGTGCCGTGGTTGGGATTCGAACCAACGACCCTAGTACGGCCAGGCGGAAGTGCTAACCATTTAGCCACTGTGTTGGCCATGTATGTATATATGTGTGTGTATATATATATGTTTATTTATTTATGTTTGTCAGAGCACGCTCTGTTCTGCTTCCCCTTCCTTGCTCAGGGAAGGATTACATGTTACCCTATCCCAATCATGTATCCCAGGAGGCTTTGAGGCTCTGCTGTTGCATGTGCAGCGTCATCAAGAGACCAGCTGCAAGAATCAGAAAAGACAGCTGACCTCCTGATGACTATAATTTAAAATCCATCTCCAGCCCATTTTTTATTTTAGATCTAGATAGATAGCATTTTTGAAATCTCTGTCAGATTTTTATTACTATTACAATGCCCCCTGTAATTATGTCTACTAAAAAGGAATCTAACCCTAACAAACTCTGGTTAACAAATGTGCTTTTTTTTTTTACTATAACCCCATTGGAGACATTTTCTTTGCTTTTTGTTCAGGTGAGCAACTATAAATTAAAGAAAAACCTAATATAGGTTTGAACACTTCTGCCCTCTATTCAAAATGTTGTCTGAATTTGGGCTTTAATAGACTAACAGGATTTTTCAGTAACCAATCCCCAGAAAGATGTACCCTTTAAGAATGCATATTTGGTAAAGCATAATGCAAGTTGCCAATAGGAGTCAAATCATATTGTATAGTTCTTTGCACTCTCTAAATTTTATAATGAAGTATAAAAATAGACCAACAGAGAAATGTACTAAGAATATATTCATCTATGGATATATCTAACTACCACTGCATAAACAATTGATCATGTCAGTTAGTATGCCACACAAAAATCACTAAGTACTCCTGATTATTCCTTCTATTTTCCAATTCCCTTGGCATCATGCTGTATTAAACCATTTAATTGTAACAAGCACTTAGTTTGCCCTAAATAGGTATAACTAATTACTATTTTGGAATAAATCATGACATTGACCACTTGCATTTGTAAGACTGAGTGAGTTTGAATAAACACTTGCTAATAATTTATGCAAACCTCTGATTATCGATCTCTTTGAGCTAGTGTGTTTCAGAATAATAAATTGTTCTAAAGAGTGGAACCAATATTCTATAGCTTTTCACTTTTCCTTTATTTAGTAAAGCTGGAAACAATTAAGGTACAAGCTGCCAAATACAGGAGCTGTATGCACAGATATAATCTGTAGCTTTGAAATACTCAATCCATGTGATGACATGCATGCACGAAGTCCATAGTATCTAAATATGGAACATATCAATTATATGGAGTACACAAAACCAGATGGCAACAGATCATGCACTAGTGGCTCTCTAGCAATAACACACAGCCTTCCATCTACTGGACAAATTAATCCGGCTGTTTTATGGGGCATTCTTGTCTACCAATGATTACATACAAATGCTATTACAGCACTCATACAGTTAGCACATATTTTATTGGTTTTATCTGTTTAGGTCCTGTACACACAGACATCAAAGTGAGACACACTACGGTTCAATTATTAAAAGCAAATTGACTGCGCACTTGCAAGTGCAGTTACACTCTGCAGTGCCATTTGCTCCAGATTTTAGGAAATAAGCTGAAGCTTCACAAAAAATACCCAATTACATCCAAGGAAAATGAAAAAACAAAACCAAAACACAGCATCTTTGCTAGCACGTGATTAGATGTAGGTCAGCAGAGCTTTATTTACTTATTTTATTATTTATTTATTTCAGGTACTTATATAGCGCTGTAAATTTTACACAGAGCTTCCCTTTACTTCTCAAGCTCTGGAGCAAATGCCTTTGCAAAGTGCAGTCTATTTGATCCTACAGCTGCTGCCCGCTGCCTCCCCCCTCTGTGTGACAGAAGTATGGGGAGAAGTTCCCTATAATAGCTGTTAATTTTCAAAAACAGCGTGACCGTGCGGGCCAAGGGCACGTCATTCATTCACAGTGTTCTGTGAATGAATGGACTACAAGTCCCGACAGCCTTAGTGGCTGTTGGGGCTTGTAGTCCTCAATGAACTACCAAGGCGCTGTGAGTGCTGTGGTAGTTCATTGAGTTTACCTGTCAGCAAGTATCGGCTTGCCCGAGCAGCTAAGGTTTAAACATGTCAGGTTATTACTACTATGTCCCTAATTAAGAGATGACCTACTATTGCAGTGAGGGAAAAAAAAACAAATATGAAGCCATTACTGGAATATTAATAGGAGTGAAATATTCCAATTAGGACAATTGTTCTAGAGACAACAATCTGAGGATTTTCCTAACTTTGAGGCAAGAAGCAAAAGAAAATCTCCCTAATGGAATACAGGCAGCAAAAAAACAAAAGGTTTTTTTCTTTAAACCATTCCTTATACCAATGTTTCTCAACCTTTTTTCAGTCAAGACACACTTTAAAATTATGCACATTTCCTCATTCTAAAAATGTTAAAAAACTAAAAACTTTTATATAATACACCAACATCTACATACATAGAACACTCAACGTTAGAGGAGATTTATTCTTCCAAAGCAAAAAAACACACCTATGCACGCTGGTACTGACTAGTATTCCAGCATTCTCCTCTCCTTTACGCAGCTAATGTGCACAATGAAAACCTGTGGCTTTGTGTAACTAAAAAGCAGGCTTGATCCACCTGCTGGCTTGTATACAATTTTCTGGCAATTTTTAGGCATTTTGCCAAGGCAACCTTGAAGAAACCTGAATGTACCCTGATTGAAAAAGCATGCCTTACACTATCCAAACTTAAAAAGGTTTGGCTTTAGGTATACCTTTTAATAAACTTTGTTGTAATTTCATATTTGCAAATGACTTGCACACTTAGGTAAGAAAGTTGATTTATACAGTAATATACAAAAATGTAGGCACCTATAGTGAAAATACATGTTTTATCTATGTGAATAAAGGTGAACATGACCCCTGCAATGAAGGGTCTTGACCCCCTTGTAGCCTAACAATTCCTTCATTTATTTATTGCAAGCTGGGATAGTTAGTTCCATACTGAAGCACTGGGACATAATTTTTTTGTCTGGATCATCGCCAGACCTTTCTAGCATGGGTGGCCCTACTGATTGCTACACCGCACCAGTACAGCTTTCAGGGTGATGTGACAATGGAAGCCTCACCATTTCACCAACTTGTTGAACTAAGAGTATATATACATACATATACAGTGGGGATCGAAAGTTTGGGCACCCCAGCTAAAAATTTGTATTAATGTGCATAAAGAAGCCAAGGAAAGATGGAAAAATCTCCAAAAGGCATCAAATTACAGATTAGACATTCTTATAATATGTCAACAAAAGTTAGATTTTATTTCCATCATTTACACTTTCAAAATAACAGAAAACAAAAAAATGGCGTCTGCAAAAGTTTGGGCACCCTACAGAGTTAATATCTTGTACTGCCCCCTTTGGCAAGTATCACAGCTTGTAAACGCTTTTTGTAGCCAGCCAAGAGTCTTTCAATTCTTGTTTGAGGTATCTTTGCCCATTCTTCCTTACAAAAGTCTTCCAGTTCTTTGAGATTTCTGGGCTGTCTGTCACGCACTGCTCTTTTAAGGTCTATCCATAGATTTTCAATTATGTTGAGGTCAGGACATTGTGAAGGCCATGGCAAAACCTTCAGTTTACGCCTCTTGATGTAATCCCCCGTGGATTTCGAGGTGTGTTTAGGATCATTATCCATTTGTAGAAGCCATCCTCTCTTTAACTTCAGCTTTTTCACAGATGGCATCAAGTTACCATCCAAAATTTGCTGAAATTTTATTGAATCCATTTTTCCTTCTACTCGTGAGATGTTCCCTGTGCCACTGGCTGCAACACAACCCCAAAGCATGATTGATCCAACCCCATGCTTATCAGTTGGACAGAGGTTCTTTTCATTAAATTCTGTGCCCCTTCTTCTCCAAACGTACCTTTGCTCATTCCAGCCAAAAAGTTCAATTTTAACCTCATCGGTCCACAGAACTTGTTTCCAAAATGCATCAGGCTTGTCTATATGTTCATTTGCAAAGTTCAAACGATGATTTTTGTGGTGAGGACGTAGAAGAGGTTTTCTTCTGATGACTCTTCCATGAAGACCATATTTGTACAAGTATCTCTTTATAGTGGAATAGTGTACCACAACTCCAGTGTGTGCCAGATCTTTCTGGAGGGATCGTGCAGTCAAACGTGGGTTTTGAATTGTTTTTCTCACAATCCTGCGAGCTGTTCTGTCTGATATTTTTCTTGGTCTTCCAGATCTTGCTTTAACTTCCACTGTTCCTGATGACTGCCATTTCTTAATTACATTCCGAACAGAGGATATTGACATCTGAAAACGCTTTGGTAACTTCTTATAGCCTTCTCCAGCTTTGTGAGCGTCAACTATTTTCAGTTTCAGTTTTCTAGACAACTGCTTAGAAGAACCCATGGTGCTGATTGTTGGGGCAAGGTCAGATGAGTCTGGGCATTTAAAACCTTTGAGCTTGACATCACGTGGTCTTCCCAGATGATGATTGAGAACAATCCATGACACTGGCAGGTCTCAGCTTGGCAAAGGGGGCAGTGCATGCTATAAATTCTGCAGGGTGCCCAAACTTTTGCAGACGCCATTTTTTTGTTTTCTGTTATTTTGAAAGTGTAAATGATGGAAATAAAATCTAGTTGTTATTGACATATTATAAGAATGTCTAATCTGTAATTTGATGCCTTTTGAAGAATTTTCCATCTTTCCTTGGCTTCTTTATGCACATTAATACAAATTTTTAGCTGGGGTGCCCAAACTTTCGATCCCCACTGTATATACATATATATATATATATATATATATATTTATCCAATGTAGCTTTATTATAACCCAAAATCTGCACTCAGAGAAAACAAACAAGGTATACCTTGATACCAGACACCTCATATAAAGTGTTCAAATAAAATGCACTGCTCGAAACTCAAAAATTATTTCATGCAAAAATCATTATGTTAACAATAATATATGAAAAACTAATTAATCATAAAGTGTTCATAAACTCAATAATCTTACAGTGAAATCAGATAAGATCAGTCGACTTCCAAAGATACCGTCCACTCCCATGCAAGGCTTACAAGAAGGCTTGTGACCCCTTACTAAGAGTGGTCAATCTGCACTCCATAAAGTATTGTTGATGACACCCTGGATAAAAGATGATCATACTCCTCCAAAGGCCACCCAAGATGATGACAGATAATCCTCACAAAACCGTCTCATTAGATATAATGGCTCCAACCACTCCAAGACAAGTTAGTTAAGACTAAAGCTCGTAGTGTTATGCATATAATAAAAAATTGCTCCACATCAAAAATAAGAAATCTATTCAAAGTTGCACTCACATGATAAAAAGGCGCAAATCAGCAAGTAAAAAGGCCAAAGCAGATCTTTTCAGCATGCAAGATGGCCACTGGCCGACTGTGTTGTAGCACGTGTGTGTGGCTCAGCCCTACACGTTTCGTCAAGACATCATCAGGGGCACGCACACATGCCACTCCACGCTCATATATAGGGGGGCGCCGCCAGAGAGGATCGACACCATAGGATAAATGCCACAGGAGGAGGTGTTCAAACACCTGCAGCCTAATGCACTTAACAGCCACTCACAAGGAACTAATACCCTACGGCGCTATCTTGTGAGGAAAAAACATTATGACACCAAATAAATTAAATTTATAAATTATAAGAAAAAAAATATGACCATAAATTCATGAGTGTACCACAGCATCATCTTGTGGCTAAAAATATTATGTAAATCCAATAAAAAATAACCTTTTAAACATTTGTAATAATATTGTTTTACAATTTTAAAAACTAGTTTTTAACAATGCTTTTTGGCCAGAGCCATCCGATACAAATATAACAATTTATAAATACAATACAATACCTATAAAGCGCAATAACCCCAAAGAGATATCATGACAGTGGTAGGATAAACATTTAATTGGTTTTAATAAAACAATTAATGTCCCACTAAATATTCAGACCCAAAGTGGTGTAGGTTTTGAGTCGATAAATCCAACTGTTTCAGCTTTAGAAATACGCTGCTCAAAAAAATTAAAGGAACACTTTTTATCAGAGTATAGCGTCAAGTCAATTAAACTCCTGGGATATTGATCTGGTCAGGCAAGTAGCAGAGGGGGTTGGTAATCAGTTTCAACTGATTTGGTGTTAATGAGATTAACAACAGGTGCACTAGATGGGCAACAATGAGACGACCCCCAAAACAAGAATGGTTTTGCAGGTGGAGGCCACTGATATTTTTTTCCCTACTCATCTTTTCTGACTGTTTTCACTAGTTTCGCATTTGGCTAGGGTCAGTGTCACTACTGATAGCATGAGACAATACCTGGACCCTACAGAGGTTGCATAGGTAGTCCAACTCCTCCAGGATAGCACATACGTGCATTGCCGTGTCTCCCAGAACAGCGTCAAGAGCATGGGGGAGATTCCAGGGGACAGACAGTTATTCTAGGAGAGCTGGACAGGGATATAGAAGATCCTTAACACATCAGCAGAACTGGTATCTGTTCCTTTGTGCAAGAAGGAACAGGATGAGCACTACCTGAGCCGTACAAAATGACCTCCAGCAGGCAACTGGTGTGAATGTCTCTGACCAAACAATCAGTAACAGACTTCATGAGGGTGGCCTGCGGGCCTGACGTTCTCTAATGGGCTCTGTGCTCATTGCCTGGCACCATAGAGCTCAATTGGCATTTGCCATTGAACACCAGAATTGGCAGGTCCACCACTGGTGCCCTGTGCTTTTCACAGATGAGAGCAGGTTCACTCTGAGCAAGTGACAAACGTGAAAGGTTCTGGAGAATCCGCAGAGAACGTTATGCTGCCTGTTACATAATTACATCGTGGGTCAGTGATGGTCTGGGGAGGCATATCCATGAAGGGATGCACAGATATCTACAGGCTAGACAATGGCACCCTGACTGCCATTAGGTATCAGGATGAAATCCTTGGACCCATTGTCAGACCCTACGCTGGTGCAGTGGGTCCTGGATTCCTCCTGGTGCAGGACAATGCCCGGCCTCATGTGGCGAGAGTATGCAGGCAGTTCCTGGAGGATGAAGGAATTAATACCATTGAATGGCTCCCAAGCCATAAATCAAATAGAACACCTCTGGGATAGCATGCTTTGGTCCATCCGACGCCACCAAGTTGCACCTCAGACTGTCCAGGAGCTCAGTGATGCCCTGGTCCAGATCTGGGAGGAAATACTCCAGGACACCATCTGTTGTCTCATTAGGAACATGCCCCAACGTTGTCAGGCATGTATACCAGCACATGGGGGGCCATACAAACTACTGAGTACTAATTAAATTTCAGCAAAATAGACTAGCGTGCTGTATCATTTTTTCACTTTGACTTTCAGGTTGTCTTTGAATTCAGTCCTCTGTAGGTCGATAATTTTAATTTCCGCCAAATGTTGGGCATCCTTACGTTTCTAGCACATTACCCAGTCCATATCAGTATAGATATCCAGCATGATATTTTTCCCCATTGAGATCTGATGTGTTTTTAAAATGTTCCTTTAATTTTTTTGAGCAGTGTAATTCTTTTGGCATTACTACCTCTCCAGTTATACTCAATGTAGCACACTGAAAACAAATTATAAAATACCATGTGTAAAGGTTTGGCACCCTGTCTGTCAAACCTTAGTAATATCTACTATGCAGAAACCAACAAACTAACTCAAAAGGGCCTCCAATACCAAGCTCATTGCACCTCAGCCTCAGATAGAATGGCAATTCTAGCAAAGAGAAACAATATGGTAAATAATATGGTCTTTTTGTCTACTCAAAATACTAATATTAGTTTTGAGCTGACTTAGAAATGCTTTTGAACATCACACAGGCATTAAACTATTACATAAATGATGCAGGCACTCACAGAACTTGATACAAGGCATATTAATGAAATTATTATTTTTTTTAGAATACAATAGCAATGAAAGTGAGCACTCTTATGGCAAGCAGCGGAACACTCAAGGAAACCAAACAAAACCTTGTCATAAACGTACAAAAATATATACTGTATGTGCAGCGCTAACAAATTAAATGACGTACATGTGAGAAATGTCCCCAATTTTAAGGACATAAATCAGTGACAGTCTCTATAATGAACATAGAGTGATATACAGCTTCAATCCAGTGGTGGTGCTCCAGGTGGTAAGGTAAGAATTAAGCACTAACCAGAAGTGTAATTTAATTACGCAGTATGTAAATCAACAGGGATCCCCTTCACAGGTATAGGTTCGGACTGGAACTCAGGGTAGGTTCTCCTTCAAGCTGATAAGGACATGAGCCCTCAGAGGATGTAGGTAGATCCAGTTGGCCAGAGGTCCCTTTAAGGGATAGGTGGGTACAGATGCCTGCTCACAGGTGCTTCCCTCTCTGGGCATGGTGGACTGGTAACTGGATCACAGCAGGGCTCTATAAATAATATAGCTCTTTACAATATCTCCTTCCAGACCAATCACTCGTTTAATAATCTTCTGTTCTGGGTTCTTTGGAGACCATGTGTGAGAGACAGGCCAACAAAGACCTTTATTATTATTTTTTTAATTGCCCGAACTTTAATGGGATGCAACCCACCTGTCTCAAGAACCCCCCCCCCACACACACACACACACACAAACACATTTATTTTTATAATAAAACCCACAAATCGCCATTAATGATGGTGTTACAAGGATAAAAAGGACAGCATTCCTACTGCATTCTAATTTAATCATTAAACTAGACTGATCTTCAGCTATGACTTGAAGTCACTGGCTTACTTACATAAAGCCTCTCATAACATGGCCTCCTCTACTTTTAACTTCAGAAATGGTTAAAGCCACATTACAAGAAATGTGAGGCATAATATTCCAACCACTGGTATATTAGTCAAGTCTAGCAGAACCACAACAAAAGGTAGCGAGCTATGCGGCACCAGCCACACATTAATTTGGAAGCCAACAATGGAAAAAAATTACGAGCACAATGGAAGATGGGCACGCCTGACACAGTAAAGAAAACTCTGCCGCCCTCTGTAGATGTGGAAAAGCTCCACTGATGATGGTCTTGCAGTGGCCTAATAGAAGACGAGTCTTTTGGAGCAGGGTCTAGAGCAGCATGTCAGGGAGAAATTATCGTAGTTCTCCTCTTCTTTTGAAGGACTCTGCTTTTAACTCAGGAAATTAGAAACAGGAGTGCCAGAGGGCATACATATCCAAAGCTGTACACTGGAACACACACGCTTTCAATTACAGAACATGAAAGGAACTTCTGATGAACGAAAGAAATGAAACCCAGTCTTATTTCTGCGAGCCATATGCTGAAGACTTCGGAAATCTGACATCAGCTCCAAGCTGTTTCTTACTTACTCCTGAGTCAGGTTATGCTAGCAGAAGTTGGCCCTGGATTCTGCTGTATAGATTTAAGCTTTGATGGAGATCTTAGATACTACAGGAGGATGTTTGCTTAGTCAGCAACTTAGCAGTGAAGATGTTGAGTTAAAGCAACGTGGCAAAAACTCTTACTGGTAACAGCAGTCATAGAAGGACTGTATCATGTTTACACAGCTCATGCAAGCTACTCGAGGAAGGAAAGAATTAAGCAGAAAAGCATCAGTTGAAAAATAATGAATTGAGAGTATGCACTTACAAGCAATGTGCAATAAACCTCCCTATAACCACATGTATTAAACACCCCTGAAGCTCTCTTCCTAATATAAGATAGTTGCGGCCTTCCCAGATGTGTGATTTTATGCCCTTCACAATGCTTCTTCAAAGCTGTTGAAGACAGGTGCACAGTAATCATCCAGAGATGAATAAGGTCATCTTCTGAGACTGCAGGTGACCCTGTTCATTTCTATAGGTTATCAAGCAACCCCAGCCAGCAGGAAACACAGCATGAAGCCCAAAACAGTGAAGGCCATGATTGTCAATTCATGGTAAGAGAATCTCAAAGATGTGCAATGCATATTGTAATAGTAAAACACAATGGCAACCATCCCAACCTATAACCAGCCTTAGCAGTAAGGTGCACATGGAAGGGCAATGTACATCGCAAAACAAACAAAAGATTTCCCAGCAACACTTACTAGCCATCTTGCAAAACAACCAATTAGGCCCTGTCTAACAGTATGCGTTAAAAACAGAGGGTTTTGTTTGCACACATTTGCAAATACATGCGTAAGCCACAGTTCCACGTCAAGGGTCCTCTGTATACTGTGGACCTAACTAAAATTTCTAAAGCCTGCATAGTAGGGACTGTGGCTTACGCATGTATTTGCAAATGTGTGCAAACAAAACCCTCTATTTTTAACGCATACTGTTAGACAGGTCCAAATTGGTTGTTTCGCAAGCTGGCTGGTAAGTGTTGCTGGGAAATCTTTTGTTTGTTTTGCATATTGTAATAGGACAAATATGGTTTCTGGAATGTTTTTCTGCTTCAGGTATATGGATCAGGAAAGTAAGAGAAAAGTCAGAATTTCTTATCTTCATACCTGTTTCAGGTCGGTGATTTGAAATATACAGGTGAAACTCAAAGAATTAGAATATTGTGTAAAAGTTCATTTATTTCACTAATGCAACTTAAAAGGTGAAACTAATATATGAGATAGACTCATTACATGCAAAGCAAGATAGTTCAAGTTGTGATTTGTCATAATTGTGATGATTATGGCTTACAGCTCATGAAAACCCCAAATTCACAATCTCAGAAAATTAGAATATTGTGAAAAGGTGCAACATTCTAGGCTCAAAGTGTCCCACTCTAATCAGCTAATTAAGCCATAACACCTGCAAAGGGTTCCTGAGCCTTTGAATGGTCTCTCAGTCTGGTTCAGTAGGAATCACAATCATGGGAAAGACTGCTGACCTGACAGTTGTGCAGAAAACCATCATTGACACCCTCCATAAGGAGGGAAAGCCTCAAAAGGTAATTGCAAAAGAAGTTGGATGTTCCCAAAGTGCTGTATCAAAGCACATTAATAGAAAGTTATGTGGAAGAGAAAAGTGTGGAAGAAAAAGGTGCACAAGCAGTAGGGATGACCGCAGCCTGGAGAGGATTGTCAGGAAAAGGCCATTCAAAATTGTTGGGGACTTTCACAAGGAGTGGACTGAGGCTGGAGTCAGTGCAGCAAGAGCCACCACACACAGACGGATCCTGGACATGGGCTTCAAATGTCGTATTCCTCTTGTCAAGCTGCTCCTGAACAACAATGTCAGAAGCGTCTTACCTGGGCTAAAGAAAAACAGACCTGGTCTGTTGCTCAGTGGTCCAAAGTCCTCTTTTCTGATGAGAGCAACTCTTGCATCTCATTTGGAAAACAAGGACCTAGAGTATGGAGGAAGAATGGAGAGGCACACACTTCAAGATGCTTGAAGTCCAGTGTGAAGTTTCCACAGTCTGTGTTGATTTGGGGAGCCATGTCATCTGCTAGTGTTGGTCCACTGTGCTTCATTAAGTCCAGGGTCAACGCAGCCGTCTACCAGGAAATTTTGGAGCACTTCATGGTTTCTTCCACAGACGAGCTTTATGGGGATGCTGACTTCATTTTCCAGCATGACTTATCACCTGCCCACACTGCCAAAAGCACCAAAACCTGGTTCAATGACCGTGGGATTACTGTGCTTGATTGGCAAGCAATATAATATTTTTTGTCAAAAAATATTATAAAATATATATGCTGAAGCATAGGGACCATCCACCCACTTGCCACCGCAGGCTCCCATGCTTCGGCATATATGCTCTTTTTTTTTTAACTGCGGATGAAAAATCTCACCCAACAGCACTGCACACACCTTCTTATGTATATTCTGAGAACAAGACCCTGTTGCTGTCAGAATAAACAAGTCAGTGCTGTAGCTGAATAACATCCTCATTTCTCAAGCAGGCTTTTTCCCCCTTTCAAAGACGGGTATTTACGTTGGGGGAAGCCCCGGCGATTAGGTCGTACGGTGCCACATGTGCCAATTCCAAGATTAAACAAATGTCTAAATATTGGCACGCTTGAATAAAAATTGTCCACGTATAAGTGGTATCCCATATGGAAAAAGGATGATACCAAGTCCCAAACTATCTTGCCACTGCTCCCCATGTATTCTGGGCATCCGGGGGGCTCCACGTGACCTTTCCCTTGTAAATCGGAAACTTATATGTATAGCCTGTTGCCTGCTCACAGGTCTTCTACAATGTGACCCCATATCTGGCATGCTTGCTGGGGAGAAATTGTTTGAATGCAAGGTGGCCAGAAAAATGAATGAGGGATTCATCAACGCAGATGTTTTGCTGGGGAGTATAGACATCTGCAAATTTTTGGTTAAGGTGATTTACGAGGGGCTGAATTTTGTGCAGCCAGTCAAATTCAGGGTCACCCCGAGGACAACAGAGTGTGTTGTCGTTGAAATGCATAAAACAAATTATATTCTCATATCTATGCCTGGCCATGGCAGCAGAGAACACGGGCATATGATGAATCTGATTTGTGGACAAATACAACCACAATTAATTTTTTTTTAGTAATGCCCAAGTTGAGGGTTAGGTCCAAAAAACCTTTAAATTTGGAAATGGTAATCCATTTCCATGCGAATGGTCTGGCAAGGTTTGAATTTGGGTTGGCGTTGATAAACTGTTGTGCATATAAATTGCTTTGATCCACAATCAATGCATACATATCTTCCATGAAAAACTGTTCCAAAAAATCAAGGGGATTAGTTAAATTTGCTGTTTCCACCTGAATTCTGGGTTGGGCAGTGAATGGGGGAAGTAAGGGTGCTGCAGAATTTGTGGGCTGCCAATTGGGATTTGCAAGTACATCTGGAAGGATACTAAGGGCTCTACGGGCCTGTGTGTGAATTCTTGGTGGCTGCGGGACACTGCTTGTGCTCGCCACCGCACCAGCTTGTACTGCACTTATGGGACTCACCACATCACCAAGTGATACTGCAGTGCTGGTATGTGAAAGACCAGGATATACTAAGCCGCCGGTGCTCGCCAGTTCACTAAAAGGTAGAGCGGCACTAGTACTGGCACTCTGCTGCATATTTGAGTCAACAAAATTTACCGGCAAGTGCTAGCAGTGATCAGGCCTGATTCTGCGAACACTGTGGTTTAGTGTGCAATGTATCAAGTGATAGTGACCTACTGACACTGAACTTGCTGGGGGAGAAGGGAGGGGGTAAGCATAGGGGCTAAACACAGGTGCTGGCAGGTGCCGGGGCTGATCCTGCTAATGCTGCGTTTTTGTGAACGCTGGTATTGTGCTGATCTGATGAAAGATATTGATCCATTCAGACACTATACTAGCAATGGAGGTTTCTTGTTCAAAATTTTTATTTTGTTCGTAGGGAGGGGTAACATAGATAAAACAAATAAAGTATACAGTATACAATACTTATACAGTGAATTTTCTTGGGAATGCAGTATTAACCGTAAACTTCAGAACGGTAACAGGTAAGAACTGGTGAACAATATTAGGCGGGGAATGTGAAGGTGGGAGAAGACGGGGAAAGGTATGTGACTCCGCAAGTGAAGAGAAAAAGGAAAGAGAGGGGAGCTGTAAGAGTAAAGGGGAGGGTACCAGAATAGTTAGGAGTGCTGGTTACGGGGTGAGAAGAGTTTCATCAAAGTTAGAAGGTAGAAAGTGTTCTACCCATGGGTCCCAAATCATCCTAAATTTGGGGATAGTGTTCAAGATTGTGGCTTCTACTTTAGCATGGATCATCGCCTGGGTTACTTTGATTCGGACTGCGGTAATGTTAAGCGACGTAGACTTCCACGATTTGGCAATGACCTGTTTGGCAGCTGTAGTAACCTGTAATAGAAGCTTAAATTGTAGTTTCGTGACTTCGGGTGGTCGTAGGTTAAGCAACGCTGTTAGCGGGTTAGGATGGAGGTTTTTCGTACTTAATAAGGAGAGCATTTTGAATATTTCCGTCCAGAAGATCCTGGCGGTTGGGCACTCCCACCATGTATGGAAGAAAGTGCCCGGGTCTACGCAACCTCTGAAGCATGCTGAAGAATAGTTAGGGGTATATTTAGCTATTCTCGCTGGTACTAAGTACCAACGGGTTAAGACTTTGTAGTTGGTCTCTAAAGCCACAAAATTCTGCGACGACCCCTTGGTGGTAGACCAAATACGGTCCCAATCCTCGGGATCAATTTCGTGGCTCAGGTCCAAATCCCATTTCCGCGCGTAAGAAGCTTCGGACGGGGTTGTAAGGAGAGAGTACAGGTATGAAATGAGGCCACGTCTGTGAGGGTCTTTACTACAAGTTTGTTCAAAGGAGGACATGGCTTGTGTTGGGTTAGCAACCATTGCGTAAGGGGCGTAGAAGTGTTTCAATTGCAAGTAGGGGAATATTTCTGAAGGCGGAAGTGCATGAGTTTCACGTAATGAGTCAAAGGACCGGAGTTTATTCCTGAGCATGAAGTGATGAGCTTGGGTGAGATCCGCCATAAGCCAGCGGTTAAAAGAGTGCGGGGAGGGCCAAGCCGGAGGAAAGGCAGGATTTCGGATATAGGAGAGGAGAGGATTGTGTGGTGACTGTAGATGATACCGGGATTTCAGCTTATCCCAAAGATGCAAAAAATGTAAGGTGATAGGGTTAGTAATCAGGCGGCGATCTATAGGTCTTAGCCAGAGAAGATTAGCTATGGATAAGGGATCACAATCAATCGATTCCAGGAAAACCCATTGTGGAGTTTCGTAAGTTGCATGATATTTCGGCAGTTGTGCTATATGGGCCGCCTGGTAATATTTGCTGACGTCTGGGAGACCAAGACCGCCATTAGACTTGGGAAGAAAGAGGGTAGAGCGAGGGACACGTGGACGGGTCCCACCCCAGACAAAGGAGAAAATGCGGCACTGTACGGTGCGCAGATAATGGGCGGGCACTGGAATTGGAAGAACTGTAAACAGGTATAGGATTTTGGGGAGGATGGACATTTTCACGACTGCTATTCTGCCTAACCATGCCAGTGGGAGGGAGGACCATTTGGACATGAGTGTAGTAAGTTGAGCTAAGATTGGGATGTAGTTGGCGGCATAAAGATCGGAAACGTTCGGGGTAAGTTTTATACCCAAGAAGGGGATGGATCCTTGTGACCATGAGAGCGGGAGGATCTGTTTTAGTTGGGTCAGATCATCGGGGGATAATGATATATTAAGGGCCAGTGACTTCCGGGGATTTATAAGGAGGCCCGAAAGAGAACCGAACCTTTCGAGCAGGCGGAGAAGAGGTCAAGGGGGAGGTTAGAAAAAGTAGCACGTCATCCGTGAATAAACATAGTTTGTGGCAGGTACCCCCGATCTCAATACCGTGGACATCCGGGCTGGCCCTTATCAGAAGTGCCAGTAGCTCTATAGCTAACGCGAATAGCAGGGGGGACAGTGGGCAACCCTGTCTAGTGCCTCGTGATATGGGAAACCTGGCTGACCGATGCCCTAAGTATTTGATTCTGGCCGAAGGTTCTTGATAAAGAGAGAATATCCATGTTAGGAAATGGGGACCAAATCCCCAGCGGTGCAGGATATACCGTAAATATGGCCAGGAGACTGTGTTGAAGGCCTTGCAAATGTCTAGAGACAGAAAACAAGCAGGAATCTTGCGAGTCTTAGCTATGTGAGCGAGAAGGGTTGCTCGACGGACATTGTCAAGCAATGGAGGTTTATTGTGTATGTGAGTGTGTTCCTGGCAATCCAGGGGTTAAATGTGATTATTGGTGTACTGACGGGAAATCTGACGCTATCTGGGAAAGGAGAGAAAATGTATTCTGCTACATGTCTTTGCTAAAAAAAATCCCAATACGTGTAAATGAATAGGTTTACGTGAAAGGTATAGCATTTACAAATGGCGGTATAGATACTGGAATTTTTTTTTTGTTTACTAATAATGGTGGCGATCAGCAACTTATAGCAGGACTGCAGCGGACATTCTGACACTGGGGGGAACTGACTTGGTGTCACTGACATCCCCAGTGACACCAATACAGTGATCATTGCTAAAAAAAAAACCCAATGACACTGTACTAATGTCACTGGGCAGGAAGGGGTTAACATGAGGGGCAATCAAAGGGTTAACTGTGTGCTGGGAGTGTTTTACTAGGGGGGGGATGTGTGCTTCACTGTAAGCACACTGCTCTGGATGGCTGTGCACAGCCACCCAGAGCAGTGTGCCCGAGTTGACAGGGAGAAGGGCTGTTGGTAAACAAAGCAGCCCTCCTCCCCACAGGTGACTGTCGGTAATCACCAGGCGCTGGCAGGTAATCTTTGGCCGGGACTCCGTGATTGACAGCAGTGGCCGCGAATGGCGGCGAGGGTAGGCGCTCGCATGCGCCCCCTACCCAGAAATGCAAAATCAGGTATATATACTGTACGTGCTTTTGCGCACCCGTGCCGCCCTGTAGTAGTATTTCTGCTATAGGGTGGTTGGGAAGCGGTTAATGGAAAGCTATTCATGACAAAATACTATTGCTCATAACAGTGATCATTGTTAATAGCAATAACCATGTAAAAAAATCCCTGATCACTCAAAAACAAAAAAAAAGTTAAAAAATTGTAAAGAAAAACAAAAAACTTTTTTTTTTTTTGCAACATGCTGTCACCAATCAGTATCACTGATCGCCGCCACACCAGTCATATGATAATGCTGTACTGCACAGTATGTAAAAAAACAAAATTGTGAAAATATTTAATTTCTTCATTTTCCAAAAAAATTGTGACAAAATAATACAACTTCAAAAACTAACCATGTCTCTAAATACCTTGGGACTGTCTACTTTCCAAAAAAGGGGTCATATGGGGGGAATTTGTACTGTCCTGGCATTTTAGGGTCTCAAGAAATGAGGCTGTCAGTACATCAGGATTGATCAATTTTCAAGCATATATACCATAGTTTGTAGAACTTTCCCACATACTAAATAATATACACTGATATGGGTTATCTTACCAAAGAAATATAGCAGCATACATTTTGGCCTAAATTTAAAAAGCAAGTTTCTGTTATAAAACCTTTTTTTGTTGTTTTTTTGTTTTGTTTTTCTATATTTTTTGTTTATATAACAAAAAGTAAAACCCAGTGGTGATTAAATACCACCAAAAGGAAGCTCTATTTGTGTGAAAAAAAAATTAACTTGGGCGCAGTGTTGGATGACTGTTCCAATTGCTAGTTAAAGTAGCACAGTGCTGAACAGAAAAAAAAAATATCCAGGTCATGAAGGAGGTAAAACCTTTTGGAGGTCAAGTGGTTAAGGAATAAATAGCTGTCATGTACCTTGCTTGTGAGCCTGATGGCAGAGGAAGGCCTCTCATACAGCTCGAGGGCCACTGAAGGTGGAACAGCAACCACGGCAATGTATGAGTGCCTGGTCAGTCCTGTAGTCTGTCAGGACGTTTTGGCACTTCACTGGCAGATGGGACAGCTGGACTGTCTTGCAGCAGAGCAGGCTGGTAGCAGGCAGACGTCACAACAGGGCAGGCTGGTAGCAGAGCAGGCTGGCAGTGGAACAGGCTGGTAACAGGCAGATGTCACAGCAGGACAGGTGTTAGGAATGGACTGGCCAGCAATGGTGGGACTCACCTGCCTTTTGATCTGCAGTACCAGGGCTGGCCAGCGGGTGCTCCCAGCAATCAGAGACTCAACCTTTCAGCCAGCTAACACCTGGAACTGATGATGCTGGGGTATTTAAGGGATGGCCAGACCTACAGACTCTGCCTTGGTGTTGTGTTTGTCCTGGGCCCTGTATCTGTCCTGCATCCTGGTTCTGTTCCTTTGCTGACTTCTCCTGCTCTGATCCTGGCTTGTGACCCTGACCATCCCTCTGTCTGACCCTCTGTACTACGCTGCTTGCTACCTGTTCTGATCCCTGGCTTGTGACCCGGACCATCCCTCTGCCTGACCCTCTGTACTATGCTGCTTGCTACCTGCTGAACCTGGCCTGTGACCCCGACCATTCTCCGCTTGCTCCCCCTGTACCTACCTGCCCAATTGATATTGACCCGGCCTGCCTGACGACGCTTGCTTGTATGTACTGTTATCTGTGGGTGGTTTGGTTTGGTTTGTTTGCACTGTATTATGTTTTAGTATTGCACTGCGTTTATGTTTGTACTGTTAGTGTTAATAAATTATATTGTTTATAACATATCTGAGGTCTGCGTTTCCCTGCTTCAGTCACACACCTCTGGTCATACCTGGGAGCCCTGACAACAGGTTGGTTGCAGAGCAGGGTAGCACGCTGTATGCAGGATCAGACAGGCTGGGACGGTAACGGATAAACGGATCAGGCATAGACGGCAGGCTGAATAATCAGTTCACAAGCGAACGTCAGTAATGGTGGGAGCAGAACAAGCAGAGACAGAAGGCAGAGGCGGCATCCAAGAAGCAAGCCAGGGTCAATCACAGGTATCACTCACAGAAACAGGTACAGGAATACAAGACGATACAGGACGGGGAGCTGCAGATCAGACAGCACAGGCTAATAGTGCGGCTGGGTTTAAATAGTCTGATTGGCGCCACCATTAGCAACGGGCAGTCGTGGGTGCACGTCTGCGCGAACGCAAATGCGCATGACTATGCACAGCAGACCCTCGCACATCTGTGCCGCTGTGTAAGCACAGAGGCTTCAGCTGCACTATGGCAAGCATCTTCCTGACAGTACAGCATTCAATATATGTACACATACTCCACAGACATTGAAGCTGTATAGCTGAATTTAACACATTAATGAGTATAGGATAGTGTATGTGGAGATTTTCTAGTTTTTCTTTTTTTTGTATTTCTCAATTATTGATCTATATGGACTTGTATCTTTTTCAACCTAACTATGTAACTATGTATGACTTTAATCAGTAATTTCAAGCAAACTGCAGTGTTGCTCACCTTTTTCATATGGGTATAAGCCCTGGAAATTAGTTCTCTCATCCATCTCACAATGGTGGAGCAGGAAGAAGCATGTCCTCTATGAGTGCCCACTCCTGTGTTGGTGAAGATGAACAGTAAACAGTTGGGCATCTCTTAGCATCATCTTAGGAGTTTTCCCATCAGGCTTCATGAGGTATGTAAATGACCTAAACCTACAGTCAAGGCATTATTCAACTTTAGTGTAAGATGTTGTTTTAATTTACAGATGTCAGACGTCCCTTATCTGCATAGACAGTTTTTTTGTAAAAGTGAACTAACCTTTTAAGGGTACTTAAGACTAGACTGAAGAAAGACCAATATATCAACAGAGTATTCTCTAGTAAATCAGCCATGCCAGCAACTGATAGGAAGGGTGGAAGAGGGGGCTTTGTGCCAGGATGCCTGGACTGTTTGAAATAGACTAAGGGTTGTCTCCCAGGAGGCTGAGTATGTGTGTGCACCATGTTCTTTTGGGCCAATTTGGTGTGGTGAGGATCATTGGAACTCTTTCTACCTCTATTTTGTGCAGCAGTTGAAAGAGAATCTTTAATTGGAGGGAAGGCATAGATCAGCTTGAATTGAGTCCAAGGAATCAACAGGTACTGCGATGGTTAAGGGACCCCTGAGTTTGGCTACAGCTCTGCTTAAATTTGTTATTGAACCTGGAATTGGGTTTCCCCCTTTTGACAAAGATTATGGAAGATCTCGGGGATGCATAGACCACTCCCCAGGTGTAGGCATTGGGAAGCTTAGGAAGTCCACCTGCCAACTATCGACCCCAGGGAATGCGGACAGCAGAGAGAGCTGTAATATGAATTTCCACCTAGTTAAATATCAGATTAGATTCTAAAAAAAAGATTCGAAAAGTAGTACCAAAAATTAGAAGTGGTGGTCTCCCAGAGAAACACAAAAAGATGACGTGGAGGGAAGACAGGGATGTGTTGATAGGCATCTTGTATTTCCACCGTTGCCAGAAATGTCCTTTTGTGAGAGAAGCAACAACAGATCTTGCGGATTCCATAAAGTTTGGTACACAAATATATCTGTTTAGAGATCTTAACCATTTGCCCTCCGGAGGATTTACCCCCCCCCCTTTCTGACCAGGTAATTTTTTGCGATTCGGCGCTGCGTTACTTTCACTGACAATTGTGCAGTCATGCAACACTGTACCCAAATTAAATTTATGTCCTTTTTTTCCCCACAAATGGAGCTTTCTTTCGGTGGTATTTGATCGCCTGTGCGTTTATTTTTTGCACATTATTACAAAAAAATACCTAAAATTTTTAGAAAAAATACAATATTTTTAACTTTTTGCTATTAAACATTCCCAGCAAAAAAAAATAAAAAAAATAAAATTTCATCATAAATTTAGGCCAAAATGTATTCTGCTACATGTCTTTGCTAAAAAAAAAATCTCAATACGTTTAAATTAATTGGTTTACGTGAAAGTTATAGCATCTACAAATGGTGGTATATATACAGGAATTTTTTTTTTTATACTAGTAATGGCAGCAATCAGCGACTTGTAGCAGGATTGTGGCGGGCATTCTGACACAGCGGGGAAACTGTCACTGACATCCCCAGTGACACTAATACAGTGATCAGTGCTAATAAGAAGCACTGACACTTTACTAATGACACTGGGCAGGAAGGGGTTTACATTTGAGGTGATCAAAGGGTTAACTGTGTGTTGTGTTACTGTGTACGTGTTTTACAGTGTAGGCACGCTGCTTTGTATTGCTCTGCTATGCAGAGCAATACAAAGCAGTGTGCTGGAGCTGACAGGGTAGAGATCTGTATTATTTACATAGAGACCTCTCCCCCATCAGTGATACTCGTCGATTGCCGGGTACCAGCGGGGAATCACTGGTCGGGACCCAGTGATCGACAGCTGAAGCTACCAATGGCGGCGTGGGTAGAGCGTGCACACGCTCCCTACCCGGAAATGCAAAATCATGTATACATGCGTGATTTTGCACAGCCCTGACGTCCTGTAGCAGTATTTCTGCTATAGGGTGGCAGGAAAGCGGCTAAAGAACTAAAGGCAAAACGTTTTTTTTTCATTTTGGATAGAGTATGGAAGGGGTATGCCTATTCTGCCAACAACCCAAAAATTGGGGTTTTCTTTCACTTTCAGTGATAGACAGACAAATAGGGGAGAGTGAATCTCCCTAACAGGACTGCAGACAGCCAAAAAAACAAAACAAAAAACTGACAGGTGTCCTAGTACCTCTCCACTCTATCCAAAACTTTAAAAAACATTTTATCCTTTGGTTATACTTTAACTCCAATAAGTGGTAGATGTCCACTTGGTTTGGGGACTGTGAATTGGTGTGAATGAAAACCTTGGAATATTTTCTGGTGAGCAACTGGCACAACCACTTGCTGTGACTGATGTTGGCCAGCAAGTCTATTTGTTTTTGAGATGAAAACACAAAGCACGCTAATTAGAAGTGTACTAAGAAGTATTTCAACAGTTCATGGTATGTATAGATGTAAGGCATGCCGTCAAACAAAAGGAATAGCACGGCTAGGGGTTTCATAGCTTCCAAAGATCAGTGGGAAATGGAAAAACTGAAAAAGAGCAAACAAGAAAAGGAAGCACAGACCCTATGCAGGTAAATCCTTTTATTAAATAATAAATGTAAATAAAATAATTGTATTACACTTACATGTACAAATGTAAAATGTATACACTTGCACTTACTGTTGAGCAAGCTACAATGGTGCATATTACCTTTTTTCTTAAATGCAGTGAACCACAACACATAGTAATACGTTACTATGGGGTTGATTTACTAAAGACAAATATACAGTGCACTGCAAGTGCAGTTGCTCTAGAATTGAGGGGAAGCTCTGAAATGCAGAGGAGCTCTGTTGATTTCTACCATCCAATCATGTGCAAGCAAAAAGGCTGTTATTTTTTTTCCTTGCATACGACTGGTTATTCTTTGCAAAGTGAAGCTTTACCTCATTTACTAAGCTCTGGAGCAACTTCACTTGCAGTGTATTTGAAATCTACAGTATATTTGCCTTTAGTAAATCAACCGCTACAGTGCAGGTGATCTGGGAGACCAGTCACGATCGAAGGAAAGATGAATGCATCAATGTACAGAGACATCCTTGATGAAAACCTGTTACAGAGCACTCTGGACTTTAGACTGGGGCGACGGTTCATCTTTCAACAGGACAACGACCCTAAGCACACAGCCCACATAACAAAGGAGTGGCTAAGGGCCAACTCTGTAAATGTCCTGGAGTGGCCCAGCCAGAGCTCAGACTTGAACCTGATTGAACATCTATAGAGCGATCTAAAAAATGGCTGCGCACCGACACTCCCATCCAACCTGATGGAGCTTGAGAGGTACTGCAAAGAAGAATGGGAGAAATTGCCCAAAAATAGGTGTGCCAAGCTTGTAGCATCGTGCTCAAAATGACTTGAGGCTGTAATTGGTGCTAAAGGTGCTTCAACAAAGTATTAAGCAAAGGCTGTGAATACTTATGTACATGTGGTTTTTAAAAATGTTTTTATTTTTAATAAATTGCAAAGATTTCAAAACAAACTTCTTTCACGTTGTCATTATGGGGTATTGTTTGTAGAATGTTGAGGAAAAAAAAACAAAAAAAAATTTAGTCCATATTGGAATAAGGCTGTAAAATAACAAAATGTGGCAAAAGTTAAGCGCTGTGAATACTTTCTGGATGCACTGTATGGTGAACTGCAATTCATGTGAGTTAGCAAGGTGTGTTGGGCTGCCATTAATAAATGATACTGTAGTGCACAAGTAATAACACCTGTCTTTCTCCACTGCATCAGTGTGTGTTCACACATCATACCAATAAGAATAGGTTTTTTTCGAATTAAAAAAATAAAAATAAATACATACTGTAAAGGTTTTAGGCAGGTGTGTAAAAAGGCTGTAAGAATGCTTTCAAAAACAAAAGTGTTAATAGTTTATTTTTATCAGTTAAAGTGGAAAATAAATGAACAGAAGAGAAAACCAAATCAAATCAATATTTGGTGTGACTACTTGCACTCAGTTTTTCAAGGAACTTGGCAGGTAGGTTGTTCCAAACGTCTTGGAGAACCAACCACAGATCTTCTGTGCAAGCAGGCTGCCTCAAATCTTTCTGTCTCTTCATGTAATCCCAGATAGACTCGATGATGTTGAGATTAGGGTTCTGTGGGGGCCAAACCATCACTTCCAGGACTCCTTGTTCTTCACGCTGAAGATAGTTCTTAATGATATTGGCGGTATGTTTGAGATCGTTGTCCTGCTGCAGAATACATTTGGGGTCAATTACATGCTTCCCTGATTGTATGGCATGATAGAGGAGTATCTGCCTGTATTTTTCTGCATTGTGGACATCATTGATCTTGACCAAATCTTCAAATCCATTTCCAGCAATGCAGGCCCAGACTTGCAAGCAACCTCCACCATTCTTCACTGTTGACTACAGAAACTCATTATTGTACTGCTCTCCAGCCCTTCGGCGAAGAAAACTGCCTCCTGCTACAGCCAAATATTCAAAGTTTTGACTCATCAGTCCAGAGCATCTGCTGCCATTTTATGCAACCCAGTTCCTATGTGTTTGTGCATAGTTGAGTAGCTTAGCCCTGTTTCCATGTTGGAGGTATGGCATTTTGGCCCCATTCCTTCCAAGAGGACCACTTCTAGCCAAACTTCCCTGGATTGTAGATGGGTCCGACTAGTTTCTGCCAGTTCTGTGCTGATGGCATTGTTGGACATCTTTTGGCATCAAAGGGAAGTAAGCATGATGTGTTTTTCATTTGCTGCATCACGTTTCCTTGGCTGACCACTGCACTTATTTGAAGAAGCATTTTTGTGCTTCTTCAAAACAGCTTGAACAGCACATCTTGAAAACCTAGTCTGCTTTTAAATGTTTGCCTGGGAGAGACCTTGCTGATACAGTAGCACTACCTTGTGTCTTGTTGCTGTGCACAGCTTTGCCATGGTGGTTGACCTGTGACATGAAACGGTCTTCCATAACCTCACCTTAGTAGCAGTGTTTGTCTGTTCTTTACCCAATTTTAGGCCTCCTACACAGCTGTTTCTGTTTCACTTAATTACTGTGTTTCAACAGCAGCCTAAGCACCCTCCTGGTATATTTTCAGAAAGTGTATAAGTGTACTATAAATGTACAAAGTGTGCAAGTATAAGAATTGATGCTGGTTTAAAGTCAAAGGGTTGTCACACTAAATATTGATTTGATTTAGATTTTCCTTCTGTTAGCTCACTTTGCATTTTTACAATGCTATCATTTATTTTTTTTCCCACTTTGGAAGGATGTTTAGTGCATTATCAGGGATCTGAACAGACCCCTGATATTTAACTTTTTAAATATAGAAAAAGATTTGAAAAACATCTATCTACTGCTTTGGAGCCAAAATGCTGCACTCACAGCATGATTCCTGTTCATTCATACAAGTAAAGATAGTAAACATAAATGGCCAGTCATGTTTACTATCTCAAGATTTACGAATAAACAGTGGGTGATCAACATTGATCACCTCAGTGTTTATTCAAGACAGGCAAAGGAACAGTAGAAACTCCACACATAAAGTGCCTTGAAAAAGTATTCATACCCCACATTTTCCACATTTTGCCACGTTATAACCAAAAATGTATATGTATTTTTATTGGGATTTTATATGATAGACTAACACAAAGTGGCACATAATTGTGAAGTGGAAGAAAATTGATACACGGTTTTCAAAATTTTTTACAAATAAATATCTGAAAAGTGTGGTGTGCATTTGTATTCGGCCCCCTTTACTCTTATACCCCTAACTAAAATCTAGTGGAATCAATTGCCTTCAGAAGTCACTTAATTAGTAAATAGAGTCCACATGTGTGTAATATAATCTCAGTATAAATACAGCTGTTCTGTAAAGCACTTTCGAGATTTGTTAGAGAACGTTAGTGAACAAACAGTATCATGAAGGCCAAGGAACACACCAGACAGGTCAGGGATAAGTTTAAAGCAGGGTTAGGTTATAAATAAAATATCCCAAGATTTGAATATCTCACAGAGCACTGTTCAATCCATCATCCAAAAATGGAAAGAGTATGGCTCAACTGCAAAACCAACCAAGACATGGCTTTCCACCTAAACTGACAGGCCAGGCAAGGAGAGCAATAATCAGAGAAGCAGCCAAGACGCCCATGGTAACTCTGGAGGAGCTGCAGAGATCCACAGCTCAGGTGGGAGAATCTGTCTACAGGACAACTATTAGTGTGCACCTGACAAATCTGGCTTTTATGGAAGTGTGGCAAGAAGAAAGCCATTGTTTAAAGAAAGCCATAAGAAATCCCGTTTGCAGTTTGCGTGAAGCCATGTGGGGGACACACCAAATATTTGGAAGAAGGTGCTCTGGGCAGATGAGACCAAAATTGAACTTTTTGGCCTAAAAGCAAAACGCTATGTGTGGTGGAAAACTAATTGCATATCACCCTCAACACACCATCCCCACCGTGAAACATGGTGGTGGCAGCATCATGTTGTAGGGATGCTTTCCTTCAGCAGGGACAGGGAAGCTGGTCAGAGTTGATGGGAAGATTGATACAAATACAGGGCAATCTGTTAAGAGTGTGCAAAAGACTTCAGACAGGGGCGGAGGGTCACCCTAACATACAGCCAGAGCTACAATGGAATCGTTTAGATCAGGGGTCTCCAAACTATGGCCCTCCAGCTGTTGAGGAACTGCAAGTCCCATGAGGCCTTGCAAGACCCTGAAAGGCACAGGCAAGACTCTTAGAAGCAGAGGCATGATCGGACTTATAGTACTTCAACAGCTGGAGGGCCATAGTTTGGAGACCCCTGGTTTAAATCAAAGCATATTCATGTGTTAGAATGGCCCAGTCAAAGTCCAGACCTAAATCCAATTGAGAATCTGTGGCAAGACCTGAAAATTGCTGTTCACAGATGCTATCCATCCAAACTGACAGAGCTTGAGCTATTCTGCAAAGAATGGGCAAAAATTTCTCTCTCTAGATGTGCAAAGCTGGTAGAGACATCCCAAAAAAGACTTGCAGCTGTAATTGCAGGGAAAGGTGGCTTTACAAAGTATTGACTCAGGGGTGCTGAATACAAATGCACGCCACACTTTTCAAATCACTATTTGTAAAAAATGTTTAAAACCATTTATCATTTTCCTTCCACTTCACAATTATGTGCCATTTTGTGTTGGTCTATCACAAAAAAATCCTAATATATTTATGTTTTTTGGTTGTAACGTGACAAAATGTGGAAAATTTTCAAGGCACTGTACTTACCAATCCTCTGCCCAGCCATTCTGAATATCTGATCCCCTAGCAGTCTTCTCCTCTGCACAGCCCATTGTCTTTGCTGCTGTAGGCAGGGGGGTGCAGCAGGTGGATCAAAAGGCACAGTGTGGACAGCGGGCTGTGCAGGACAACACAAAATGGTAGTGTTTGCCAGCACCCACCTGTCATTGCATTCTCTCCACTATGTGCTGATGCTTCTCCCCTGCACAGCCCGCTGTATTCACTGCTACAAGCAGGCTTGTCATTCACTGATCCAAGCTTTTCATTTAATCAGTAGACTCAGGAGGACCGAGCAACCATGAGCAGAGTGGGGAATGCAGCTGACAAAAAGCAGACTGGCTTGGCCAGCTAGAAGCTGTTCTGTGCCGTGGAATGCTCAACATTGGTGGCAGCTAAAGGTTTAAACACAGTACTTACTGGGACAATAAAAGTCATGATTAGACAAGAAAATGGGCAGTTAAAATAAATAAATAAATGTTTGCCTCATTCAGAGAACAAAAGATTTCCTTTCTAGGACACCAGCAAAAGACTGGAGCATGATAGGAATAGAAGGGATTGTACTGGGCTTTCTTACAGCTTTGTTTGCCAGGGTCCAATTTCCTGAAGGCAGTAGAACACTCATTGTACCATAATTATCACACTCATTGTGTCCCTTATGAATTAAGGGTAGATATGGTTTTACAAAACAATGACTTGATAATGCAGTACTTTTCCAACCTCATCAACAGTTCATGTTTTGTTGATATCCACACAAGTAGCCAAAGTACCTTGTTTGGACAAGGATTACTTCGCTGAAGCAAAGCATGCGCTGTTGGTGGGCCATTAGGACAGGTTAGGGAAACACTGGAAGAGCGAATATACAGAAATACACAATACCAATTAAAAAATCACCTGGTAGGTGGCATATTATTTTGTGCGGTCTATAATTTGTGCGAGTTCACTGGGGTGAGAAGAAAAAAAAACATGTTAAAAGAAAAAAACTTACTGATGCCTGTGCCTGGTGTAAGCAATAGAAACAGATACATGCACTCACTCAGCAGATGTATCAACATTTGCAAAGTACCGTATTTATTCGAGTATAACGCGCAAAATTTTCTACCAAAAAAAGAAATCAAAGTTTGGGTGCGCGTTATAAACGAGGGCTGGGGTGGGGTGACGCAGTGGCAGCCGATCCATTGAGGGCGCAGGCGCTCACTGTACGCGAAGAAAAAAAAACGTCCCCTGTGCCGGCCCCGCCCCTTTAAGGGGCGGCGAAAACAGGGGATCGTTTTTTTTTTCTACGTCCCCTTGTCGCGTACAGTGGGCGGCCCGAACTGGCGAGATGCACTGGTGAGGTGACGCAGTGGCGGCCGGTCCATTGAGGGCGCATGCGCTCACTGTAGAAAGAAAGAAGAAAAAAAAACGTCCCCTGTGCCTCTTCATTTCGTATGGTCGCCTCTTCATTTCCTTTCCTCGCCCACACGTTACGGTAAGCATTGCTGTTTTGCTGTGTTCTTCATATTATATTCATATTCAGTGTTCTTCATATTATTTATTGATATACTGGTACCCGTTAGATGGCAACTCAGGGTATCAAGAGAAAACGTTCTGCATATGACGCTTCATTCAAGCTCAAAGTTGTTGGTCATGCTGAAATTCACGGAAATCGAGCAGCTAGCCGAGAATTCACTGTACCAGAGACGAATGTTAGAGAATGGAGAAAACAGAAAGTCGTCCTGAAAGATATGAATAAAACCAAAAAAGCACAACGAGGGAGACAAGCCATGTACCCAGACATGGAGAAGGAACTTTATGAATGGATCATTGACCAAAGAAGTAGTGGGTACATCGTCACATCACTCCACATTAGACTTCAAGCCCAAAAGTTTTGCAAAGATTCAACCTTCAAAGCCTCTAATGGATGGACACAAAAGTTTATGAAAAGGCATGGACTTGTAATACGCCAGAAAACAAAGATAGCGCAGAAGCTGCCAAATGATTTAGCAGAGAAGATCACTTCATTCCATACATTTATAATCAACCAACGCAAGCAGATTAATTTTGAACTTGCACAGATAGGCAATATGGATGAGACCCCCATGTGTTTTGACCTACCAGGCAACAGGACAATTGACAGCAAAGGGAAGCACACAGTCCAGATTAAAACCACAGGCCATGAGAAAACTCATTTTACGGTTGCGTTATCCTGTATGGCAGACGGTTTTAAACTTAAACCAATGGTGATTTTTAAAAGAAAGACTATTCCAAAAGGAGTTAAATTTCCACCAGGTGTCGTGATCCATTGTCATCCTAAAGGATGGATGGATGAGAAGGGCATCATTTTATGGTTAAAGTTTGGAATACTAGACCAGGCGCACTACTGAAGAAATCCATGCTTGTATGGGACCAGTTCCGCTCACACCTGACAGACACTGTGAAAGACAAACTGAAAAGTCTAAAGACATTTCAAGCTGTGATTCCAGGTGGACTAACCTCTATTCTTCAGCCACTCGATGTTGTTTTAAACAAACCCTTCAAAGACAGAGTCAGGGAAAAGTGGATTACCTGGATGAAATCCGACGACAAAGAATTGACTGCAAAAGGAAACCTCAAGAAACCTGGCCTATCTCTCGTGACATCTTGGATTAAAACATCATGGGAAGACATGCCAAAAGAAATGATCATCAAGAGTTTTTTAAAGACAGGCATCAGCAATAAAATGGACGGCACAGAAGACGACCTGCTGTGGAATTCAGACTCAGAAGAAAGCGAAGAAGCTGGAGAAACAGATGTTCCTGCCAACTGGGACACTGATGATAAATTAACTCTAGAAGAATGGGAACAACTCTTTAGTGTATCTGATGATGATGAATCTGACTTTGAAGCATTTTAAATAAATATTGTTACCGGTAATTTTATTTCGGTATTGTGTTTACCTTGTCAATAAATGATTTTTATCATGGCCGCACGTGTTCAACAATGTTTGTCACTTACAATGCTTGGTCTGAGCCGAGAAAAAGTGAAACAAAATTTTATACCGATTTTTAATCGAAAATTAGGGGTGCGCATTATACACGTGTGCGCGTTATACTCGAATAAATACGGTAAATATTTTTATAGACCATAGTTGCCAAATACTTTTTTACTGGTCAATGCATGAAATTAAACAAACTCATTTAAAGAGAATAAGCATGTTAGAGACAGAATTTACTTAAACAGGCTGATTATTTGTTCAAATAATTGCTAAATACAAACTAAACAGCTGTTAAAACCACTGACTAAACTTCAGTCAGTATTTTTTATATAATTTCCCACCATAATTTAATGCCAAAATATTATACCACACTTTAAAGAAAGCAGAATACCATTCTTTTCAGTACTTGCCCTCTAAAGAACTTATGACCTTATCTCCCCCTACAAAGTTAAATACAACTGAGGGCCAGCTCAGTAGAAAATTAATTAACCTAGCAGTACTTTCTTGGAGAAAGCCTTGATCATTAAAGTGTACTAAACCCACAACAGTAAAATCAGTCTGTATATGCGGTAAGGTATGCTTGTTATACTCACTGTGGAACCTAAGGGGTTAATCCTCTGCATTGTGTAAAAAGGCTGTTTGATCCTTTCTTATCTGCCCCTCCTCTTGTTCCAATGACCACCTGATACAAACTGAATCTGTAGCCCCATGCACATGCTCAGTTTGTAGTGTATTGCTGGAGAGTTTTTTTTTTCTTGGGAGAGTGCATGTGATCAGCACAGGGCCAATCAGCACTGTCCAGACAGAGGTCAGGGGATTTCCATCATACTCCTCCTAGAAGCTTTAACCAGTGTTCTGCTGAAGTCACAAGACTGCTATAACTGCTGATGAGAAAAGATATTTAGCAGTTTATATTTACTAAAATAATTGCAATTCCATGTTCTGTGTACTGTGGGAGACCAAATATAGTGAATGCAAAGTCCTGGAATTAGTAACACTTTAAGAGAAAACTCACAAACCCACACAGACAAAGGGATAATATACAGTGGGGCAAAAAAGTATTTAGTCAGCCACCAATTGTGCAAGTTCTCCCACTTAAAAAGATGAGAGAGGCCTGTAATTGGCATCATAGGTAGACCTCAACTATGAGAGACAAAATGAGAAAAAAAATCCAGACAATCACATTGGCTGATTTGGAAAGAATTTATTTGCAAATTATGGTGGAAAATAAGTATTTGGTCACCTACAAACCAGCAAGATTTCTGGCTCTCACAGACCTGTACCTTCTTCTTTAAGAGGCTCCTCTGTCCTGCACTCATTACCTGTATCAATGGCACCTGTTTGAACTTGTTATCAGTATAAAAGACACCTGTCCACAACCTCAAACAGTCACACTCCAAACTCCACTATGGTTAAGACCAAAGAGCTGTCGAAGGACACCAGAAACAAAATTGTAGACCTGCACCAGGCTGGGAAGACTGAATCTGCAATAGGCAAGCAGCTTGGTGTGAACAAATAAACTGTGGGAGCAATAATTAGAAAATGGAAGACATACAAGACCACTGATAATCTCCCTTGATCTGGGGCTCCACGCAAGATCTCACCCTGTGGGGTCAAAATGATCACAACAACAGTGAGCAAAAATCCCAGGACCACACGGGGGGACCTAGTGAAAAACCTGCAGAGAGCTGGGACCAACGTAACAAAGGCTACCATCAGTAACACACTACGCCGCCAGGGACTCAGATCCTGCAGTGCCAGCGTGTCCCCCTGCTTAAGCCAGTACATGTCCGGGCCCCTCTGAAGTTTGCTAGAGAGCATTTGGATGATCCAGAAGAGGATTGGGAGAATGTCATATGGTCAGATGAAACCAAAATAGAACTGTTTGGTAGAAACACAACTCACCGTGTTTGGAGGAGAGACAATGCTGAGTTGCATCCAAAGAACACCATACCTACTGTGAAGCATGGGGGTGGCAACATCATGCTTTGGGGTTGTTTCTCCACAAAGGGACCAGGACGACTGATCCATGTACAGGACAGAATGAATGGGGCCATGTATCGTGAGATTTTGAGTGCAAACCTCCTTCCATCAGTAAGGGCATTGAAGATGAAACGTGGCTGAGTCTTCCAACATTATTATTATTATTATTATTACTACGAGTTTATATAGCGCCAAAGGGTTTGCTCAGCGCTGTACAATAGACAATGATCCCAAACATACCAACATGACAATGATCCCAAACATACCGCCCGGGCAACGAAGGAGTGGCTTCGTAAGAAGCATTTCAAGGTCCTGGAGTGGAATAGCCAGTCTCCAGATCTCAACCCCATAGAAAACCTTTGGAGGGAGTTGAAAGTCCGTGTTGCCCAGCGACAGCCCCAAAACATCACTGCTCTAGAGGAGATCTGCATGGAGGAATGGGCCAACATACCAGCAACAGTGTGTGCCAACCTTTTGAAGACTTACAGGAAACGTTTGACCTCTGTCATTGCCAACAAAGGATATATGACAAAGTATTGAGATGAACTTTTGATATTGACCAAATACTTATTTTCCACCATAATTTGCAAATAAATTCTTTCCAAATCAGCCAATGTGATTGTCTGGATTTTTTTTTCTCATTTTGTCTCTCATAGTTGAGGTCTACCTATGATGCCAATTACAGGCCTCTCTCATCTTTTTAAGTGGGAGAACTTGCACAATTGGTGGCTGACTAAATACTTTTTTGCCCCACTGTACAAACTGTATGCAGATTGTGTTCCTGGTAGATACTGAACCCAAGGCAACAAAGTTGCAAGGAACCTAAAGTACTTACGCACTCAGCTACCCAGTTCTTGTTCTGTTGTGCTGTATACTCAAACAACATCCTAGTCTCCCAACAAAATAAAATTTGTGGCAAAGCATGTTGAACGAACAGCTCTATGATCGCTATGTGTGCTCTGACTTACATGTTGATGCTACCAGAAAACCAGTTGCCAAGCCACTCCCTTTGATGGAGTGACAACAATGACATGGAAATTCCCAATCCTCTGCTTGATTACAAGTGTTTAAGCAAGGTCAGCACAATGGTATTTTATATTATACAGACTCCACCTACTTTTTGCAAGAAAAAGGGTCTCACCACTCATCCATGCCAAGCTCTGTCCCTCTACTCCTTCTGCTATTGCATCTTTCACAGTGGTTGCTAAAGGGAGGGACAGCAGCAGAGTGAGAGGCTTTAAAGCATTTTGTTCTTTTAACTTATACTGTAATATTAATACTGTATATTTATATAAAGTTTTTCTCTCTGGGAACATGAAGGGCTTATAAAACCAGTTACAGTATCCCTAATAATCGGGACACCAGTTCCAGCATCCCTAATCACCGCCACACCAGTTACAGTATCCCTAATAACCGCCACACCAGTTACATTATCTCTAATCATGGCTACACCAGTTATAGTATCTGTGATCAAGCAGTTTAGCTATTATCCATGTTGCTGATTTGTCTGTTTATTGACCACATTTCTGCCTGTTGCCTGGACCAATCCTTTGCCCATATGCTGGCCATGTCTCTGCCTGCACCTGAACTGACCCATCTGCATATCCGAATATGTTCCTGCACCAGTCCCGCCATCCCCGGTGGACAACTGCACTCCTGGAACTAAAGAAACTTTTTTTATTCCTTTACTCTAGCCTCATTTACTTCCTGGCTAGTGAACATGGCATTCCTGGGGGCAGCCACGTACCACTAGGCTATGCTTGGCTTATAGGACCTAGGACTGCTATAGGTGATGCTACACTAAGCAATATTCCCTGACCACTCGTACAGAGGCGACCATTACAATACATAGTTTTTGATACAATTGGTTGATTTGTGATCACAAGATACAATGTCCCGTACATAATCAGTCCAGACAGTGAGAAAGTATCACATGTAGTATTGCCATACTCAGAAGGAGTAGCAGAATGTGTTTTGGGATGTAATTCTTAGTATGCCAATGCTGTATGTGAGAAATATCTTAGTAAATCAACAACTAATTACATTTATTCCGTATTTTACAAAAACTTGTGGCAAAAAAAATACATTTTCAAAAGACTCCCCGTGCCACTTAGAAAACACCTTGGGGTGTTTGCGTTCCAAAATGTGGTCATTTTTGGGTGTTTCCACTGTCCTGGTCATCCAGGGCCTCCAAAAATGTAATAGGTAGTCAAGAAATTAGATGCATAGGTTAAGGCCTGAAGGTGCTCCTTGGATTTTGGGCCTCTTTGCATGCTTTTGCTTGTATGGCTACTAGATCTGTACATACTGCATTCCTGAGGAAGTTCAGTATTATGAAAGCACATAGTGAGGGTCACCAATTTCTTCCTTAAACAGGGTTAAACATTCCAAAGCTCTGATTAATTTAAAGATTACAATTGTAAGAGGTTTAATTATCAATATATGATTACACTCAGCCTTTAGTTGTACTTTATGTGAAATTATGTAAATCCCACCAAGCATGCAATGCAATAATTATGTCACAACATAAAAGAACTGTGATCGCTATGTGAAGCAACAGTTAAAACTTTGAAATATTTCAAATAATAAACAAGTGTAACTTCAAAAGTCAGGGCTGAATTTTTAGGTTTTAGAATTTCTGAAGTGTTAAGAAGGCTGATGTGACCCTCATAAAAATAAATGATTTCAGTAAAGATTTGAGAATTGTACCTAAAAGGTTGGGCATATACTCTAACAATATTTGTGTTTCGTTGAAACAACATTATCATTTATGAGCACTGGAGACAGACCGTCCCATTACCAGCTTTATTCATTCAATGTTTATGCTTGGTCTGCTAGGCTTCACAAAATACACATTTCCCATTTGCTGCAGGGCTCAGGGCACAATAATATAGAATCAATACAGTTGCTACATAATACAATGACACAACATTATACGCTCCAATTTAAATTTAAAGACAGATCAACTTTTTCACATTTCCTACTTATAACTCGTACCAATTATAGTATTACTTCCCTACTAACAACAGTGTGCCCATTTATTGAATGGAGTGGAGTTAAAAAGTTCCAGTGGTACAGATAACGGTCTAAAGATGCCACAGCTGTAAAGCAGTATGGTGTATGTATCAGAACGGAGCACGCACTGAATGAACAGGCTGGTATGTCTAACACTGCACAGTGTACATAATGGGGCAGTCTGGAGTACAGATGGGAAAGCCTGCAAAAAATTGGAAAAATCATGGAAAAACCGTTTTTTTCCCTTTTCTCAAAGGTGTTTTAATTTTTTTCTCCTGAAAAACTGGGGAAAAAAAGGAGTAGATTTCTTTTACAATGATAGTTTATCTATGACATGGTATTAAAACTATACAACATGTAGACCTTAAAGTGGAACTTTACCCATAACAACTTAATAAAAAATAATGTTCTTTAGTAAGGAACATACATTCCACATTAATAATCATGCTACCAAAATCAGTGTGTGCTGTAAATTGCCTCCAGCATTGTTCCTATTTATTTTGCTGGAGGCTGCGATTTTGCTGAAGCCCAGAGCCCCTGAACAGCAGTAAATCTTTAGGTTGTCAGCAGACTGGTCTCTACAAATTTGGCAACTGAACATGTGCAGAGAGGGGTGAGACAGTGTATTAGTAGATTTTAAACAGTGTGGGCACATACATTGTGTGCACAATTAGACAAGTGAGTATTTTGACCAAATCATTATTTTTATGCCTATTGTCAAACTCCAAGCTGTATAAACTTGAATGCTTGTGATCAGCTGTGTCCAATCACAGCTGATTGAATGTAAATAAGGAAATGCCGGTTATCGGTTATCGTGCTGAAAGCTCATGAGGAGAGGAGAGGAGAGCCATTAATCGGCATTCCTCAGAGGGGACATGTTGTACACTGATCATCAGAGAACTAATGATCAGTGCCCTGATGATCAGTGTAGTCCCATCAGTGCCACCTGTCAGTGTCCATCAATGTCACCTATCAGTGTCCATCAATGAAACCTGTCAGTGCCCATAAATGCCACATATCAGTGCCCATCTGAGCTGCCTTTCAGTGCCACCTATCAGTGCCAGTCAGTGCCACCTATCAGTGCCAGTCAGTGCCACCTATCAGTGCCCGTCACAGTGCCATATATGAGTGCTGTCTTTCAGTGCCCATCAGCGATGCCTGTGAATGCCCATCAATGCCACCTACCAGCCTCCTAATCAGTGCCGTCTATCAGTGCAGCCTCATTAGTGCACATCAGTGAAGGAAACAAATTACTTATTTACAAAATTTTATAACAGAAACTAAGAAACAAAACTTTTTTTCAATATTTTCAGTTTTTGGTTGGTTTAGCAAAAATATAAAAAAAAACCCAGAGGTGGTTAAATACCACCAAAAGAAAGCTCTATATGTCTCAAAAGAATTATATAAATTTCATGAGTACAGTGTTGCATGACCACGCAATTGTCATTCAAACTGCGACAGCGCTGAAAGCTGAAAATTGGCCTGGGCAGGAAGGGGGTGAAAGTGCCCGGTAGACAAAAATATATTTATTTCTCTCGAAATTGTAGGTAAATTTTTCATGGCGCAAAAAATAAAAACCGCACAGGTGATCAAATACCACCAAAAGAAAGCTCAATTTATTTAACAAAAAGGACCTAAATTTCATTTGGGTGCAGCGTTGCATGACCGCACAATTGTCAGTTGCCGCAACGCAAGAAATGGCCTGGTCAGGAAGGGGGGTAAATCCTCAGGACAGTTGGTGAAACAAGATATTTACAGTAAAGAAAAACAGTACACCTCTCTGAACAGTGTCTGGGAGGTTGTGGTTGCTGCTGCACAAAAAGTTGATCATCAACAGATCAAGAAACTGACAGACTCCATGAATGGAAGGCTTATGACTGTTAATGAAAAAAAAAGGATGGCTATATTGGTCACTGATTTTTTTCTGAAATGTCAGAAATGTTTATTTGTAAATTTTGAATTGTTTATTATTCTCACTTTAACAGATGAAAATAAACAAGTGAAATGGGAAAATGTTTGCTTTTCATTTAGTTGCATAATAATTATGCACACTAATAGTTGTCCAATAATTTTGCACACACAGATATTTTTCTAAGAAAGCTAAAACCTCAATTTTACTTTCTTAAATATTCAGGTTTGAGGTTATTTACATTTTGGATTGACCAAGAGCACTGTAGATGTTCAATAATGAAATTAATCCTCAAAAATAAAACTTGCTTAATAATTGCACATACGGTGTACATTTAATGTTTTACATAGCTATACCGGCAAAAGGGGCCAGCCTGAATTGATCTAGAAGGGCTTAATTTTCTGACTAAAGTTCCACTTTAAATAAAGATTTCTGAGACTTTATGTAAAGTCTTAAATTATTGGAGGTTCTCTCATCTGAAGACAAGCAAATCCTGGAATACAATTCTAGCAACTTTTTACTTTTCAATGCAGTTCTCAAACACGAGAAATATGCATTTCTGAAAGTAGGGGCACTGAGGGGGAAAGGCTTCAGTTAAGTTTGCTTCTGGGCTCCATCTTGTACCTCCTTCAGTTGGGTGATTGTTGGGATACAGGATGTTAGTTTCCGTCCTCCTCTAAGGCCTTACTTAACAGGTAAGAGGGTAAATTTCTTGGCAAATTAGTTTATCTTTATAACCTTTAAATGGCTCCTAGTTCTTCACCATCACAGCATAATGCTTACCTATAGTCTGGTCAGTAAATAGTTTTTTCTTTTCCTCCTCACAGTAAGATGGTGAGACCAACATCTTGAGTTTGAAAACAATTTCACGGTGCAATTTCTGCTGAAAGAAAAGCTGCACTTTGCAAATATTGTGAGAAGAAATATTCTTTCCCAAATGCTACAAGGATGACAAACACATCCTTGCATGCCAGATATGTCCTAAAGACATTAGAAAATACTTCATGAAATTAAATGAGGACTATAATGAAAGTGAACGTAGATTTTTCCCTCCAGAGTTCTCAATCCAGAAACACTCTTTTTGCTGCCTGTGGATCATCACAAATTTTTAAAAGCAAGTTTAGTCTATTTACTGAATAAGCTGTACTTTTATTTCAAGCATAATACTGTTATATACACTAAATTTCACATTCTGTGTGACAAAATGACTTATTTGTAAATCTATTCCACACAATTTTTTCAAAATTTTACATCTCTAGTTTGGAGTGTGTAATGTACTGCATAGTATACATACAGTCCGAGTATGTCATGTAACTAAGTGTACTAAGTGAGGTGGCCAACAAAACCTCCTGCACAGCACAGCCCAGCATTCCAAATCAGTGAAAATGTTTACACTTTTGCTAATATCAGGGGTCTCCAAACCTTTTAAACAAAGGGTCAGCTTACTGTCTTTCAGACTTCGGAGGGCCAGTGGGAGTGGAAAATGCCTCAGGCTTGGTGGTCAGTGGGAGTAAAAAATACATAGCACCTGTGGCATCAGTGGAAGGAATAGTGCCCCATTACTGGAATCAGTGGAATTATGCCCCATTATTGGTGTCAGTGCAAGGAATAGTGCTCCAATGGAAGGAATAGTGCCCTGTTGCTGGTATTAGTGGAAGGAATAGTGCTATGTTTTGGGTAAGAGGTAGGAATAGTGTTCCAATGTTTTTATCAATGGAAGTAAGCATGGCCTATCATTGGTGGCAGTGAAAGGAACAGGGTCCCGCTGTTGTCATCAATGAGAGGAATTCTGCCCCACTGTTGGCATTGGTGGAAAGAATGGTGTCTTATTATTTGTGTCAGTAGGAGGAAATAATGCCTTAAATCACTGAGAGGAATAGTGCATTTTTTTTCATTTGTTGTTTGTATAAATTCCAGGAATGGATAGACAGAAATGCAAATACGTTAGCAGGTGAAACAACCTTATATATTTTTAACTTGCATTATCTATTTTCCTGAATTTCAGCATTAAGCTAACATTTGACCATTTATGTGATTATCAATATGTGTAAAACATATTGATTTAATACAATTTCTATCCCTTCTAAAATGTGACTAATGTTTAGAGATATATTTATTTCAATAAGACCAGTTCATATTAATGCATATGGTGAGCACACATTTAGAAAAATGGTACATATAAAACACACAGTTAAAACAGGGTTCTTTGAAGCAAATAAACACAAATGTATTAAAAGGATGCACTTTCCAACAAGCTTATTGTCTAATCAACAATTGTAAGATGTACAAGGACTAAAATCACATTAGAAAGTCCTGCAAGTGGTGATACAACAAACGTAAACTAGACTGTGGTCAGCTGCTACAGCAATGATACATTAGTTTACTAAAGATTCTATTAATCTAACTAAAAGCTAAGGTATATTTTTACAATTTACAAACAAACATCACAAAAGGAAATGAGAATGTTATGCCAACATGTAGAAATAATAATTACAGGAAATTCTGTAAGAGGTTGTACTTCCTGAATATAAAATCGGTGCCTTTAAAAAGACCACTGAACACTCTGTAATTGTTCTCGAAGCTTTAACCATCACTCAAGTGATGGCAAAGCCAGCAACGATGAAGGGTTATTAAGGAACAGGCAGATCCCACATGGGAGTTTTTCATTAACCTTCTCTTACATTGCTTAATTACATATCCAGATTTCATTCCAATTTCAAGCTGGATGCCTTAATTTAAAGATAGTACCCACATCCTCTAGAAATCAGTGCCACAAAAAAATTAAAAGAATCCTTAAAGAGAGAGCTCCAATTAAATACCACAAATCAATAGGCTGATCCCTTAGCAAGCAGATGGTTAAGCCACACAAACATCAAGCTAGCATTTGTTAAAGTGTGTTCTCTTCATTTTGTAGGTTCTTGGTGAAGAATACCCCTTGCAAGTGACTATTCATTCTGAAGTGAAAAAACTCACAAACGCATGGGGTCATCACAGACCTTCACGCAGGGTATCATCAGTCCTCAAACTCAAATATTTATCAAGTGAAAAGCATGTGACAAGGGTTAAGTAATGATTGCTAACAGACAAATTACAAATGTCAAGCAATGAATGATGCATGACAATAAGCAAAAAAAAAAAACGAGGTAAAACTGGATCCACCACAAAATGTAGATTTACTGGAGAGATGCAGGGTTTGACACATGCAGGTTCTTCAGAGTTTGTCAGGAACTTGAGTTAGAATATCCCTTCCCATCCTATCATAATTGTGGCAGGTAGATGGATGAGTTTCCAATCCAACTGATTATGCATGCAGGTCACAGGAAATAGAAATATTTAAAGCCTATCTTAATTCATTAGTTTTCTTTTTTCAGGCTTTTTTTTACCGTTTATGACCATCTGGTAATACACTTCCTGTGCCTAGGTAGCTATAGTCACTCTTCCACTTTTTAAAGGGAGACACGGTTACCACTCAGGCTAGATCTCTGTCTTCTTTTCTTCATCTTTATTATAGGTGATATTTTTCTTCTGTAATCTACATACCTCCCCCTAACATTGCTTTTACTTACTGGTCAGCTTACAAGAAGTGAAAAGAACAACAGATATTTTCTGTATTTGATAAGGATGTTCTTAGCCTGACAAAGCAATGCAGCCACCACATCTAAGGACTGCTAAGTTGCAATATGTGATATATTTGCTCTTGTGTTTATTTTCCTTAATAATATAAAGAAGCTCATCTAAAAAGTCATGTTTGAACTGCCACATTCATAACAAGAGTGAAGGGAAAATGCTGGCGTCCATATTGTGAACACATTTATCCCCCTCACCTCACACTAACCTGTGTTCTGGAATTTCTAACAAACCAGTAAGGGAGGCTGTTGCATTATATACATGTGGGGTCTCCTTGGCTCCCTATATGGTCTCTCTTTACTTAATAGAAATAGGATTTTTTCCCCAGAGTACAGGGCACAAAGGTAAAGATGTGGTGTAGACATTGAGGGTTTGGCTGCTAAAAATTTGCTGTCTTGGCTGCATGTTTTAGGAAACGAAAGTGCAGTTAGAACTGCTAATTGAATGGATTAAAAAGCCACCAGGTTTACATGCTTGGGGAATAAAAAGGTTCACCTAATGGACAACTCCCCTAAACCATGTCACTCCTTTCACTCTTTTCAGAGCTTTAGCCTGCAGTTGGCTGAAAACAGGTTACAGGAGTGCAGAATGAACCGCGCTCCTGTGATCCATAGGAGAAGTAGAGCCAAAAAAGGCTTGGCTATACTGTTCCTTCAGCTTGCACATGGCAGCTCATTTATGAGAGATTTCTAGAAGGTACAGAATCTTTAACAAATATTTCTCACGCAATGTGAAAAAATATATCTGTAAAGTTATGTAAATTAATTACAATAAAAACACAGAAATAATCACTAAATCATCACTAATGGATCCAAATATTTTCACGTAAGGCACATAAGAAGTTGAATGAAGATCACTGTATGCAAGTTAAGTGGTGTCCAGTGACTGTAGTATAAATAAATGTTTAACTAAAAACTCTTCCTGCGCCTAGTGAAACACCCTACTATAGGTTCTATCCTGCTGCTGTGCAATGTGATCAACACAAATTGTAAAAAATATATATAAATAAACAGCGCAAATATAGACCTCTATATCAAATCAATATACAAAGTGCAAACATATATAAAAAATTAAATAAATAGTGAAGTCCATCAAAATTAATAAACACAAAATTCAAAAATAGTTTGTGCAAACAGAAATTTTCAAATTCTTCTTCTATTATAAAGAAACTTCCACCTTCCACCCGTGAAAACCAACATCAAATGCACTCACCAGATTAAGGTGAATGAAACGCCTTTTAGGAATTTATGGGATCCTAAACCCTCTTTGGTATCCACTCTATAGGAATCCTCACCTCCAGCATAGACTCCACCATCCAACCAGGGAGAAAAAAACTCAGATAGTGTAATATTGCAAAACACCATTCATAAGTGAAATCAAGGATTAAGGCCACTCACATTATAATCGCTTTAAAAAGGCATATTTATTAAGACCAGCTTCTTTCCAGATGAACAGCAAATGCAAGGCAACCTCTCACAGAATCTCACATCACAGCTCCAGGTTACACTTGTAACCTGGAGCTGTGATGTGAGATTCTGTGAGAGGTTGCCTTGCATTTGCTGTTCATCTGGAAAGAAGCTGGTCTTAATAAATATGCCTTTTTAAAGCGATTATAATGTGAGTGGCCTTAATCCTTGATTTCACTTATGAATGGTGTTTTGCAATATTACACTATCTGAGTTTTTTTCTCCCTGGTTGGATGGTGGAGTCTATGCTGGAGGTGAGGATTCCTATAGAGTGGATACCAAAGAGGGTTTAGGATCCCATAAATTCCTAAAAGGCGTTTCATTCACCTTAATCTGGTGAGTGCATTTGATGTTGGTTTTCACGGGTGGAAGGTGGAAGTTTCTTTATAATAGAAGAAGAATTTGAAAATTTCTGTTTGCACAAACTATTTTTGAATTTTGTGTTTATTAATTTTGATGGACTTCACTATTTATTTAATTTTTTATATATGTTTGCACTTTGTATATTGATTTGATATAGAGGTCTATATTTGCGCTGTTTATTTATATATATTTTTTATAAATAAATGTTTATCTGAAAGGTTTAACTTTGGTAAAAAGTACGATGGCACATCCTACATCAGAAGGAGAAAGAAATGCTACAACTTTCACAATAAGGTAATTCAAAGTCAAGGGAATAATACACAAAAAACATTTCCATGTTGCTGAATATCCCTTAGAATACCAGTAAATCAATAATTAAAGTGAAACTGAAGTTGTGTTGTAAGAAACAGCTAACAGGCAGGCTTTTATTGCATTAGAGACCTTCAACGTCTCTTCGGCAATAAAATGCCCCTAGCTGCCAGCTTGCTGTCTTCTTTGGTGCTGCAAACTGAGCTGCACATGTGCAGCTAAGCTTACAGTGCTAGGCCGGTGACTGGGTGCCGAGATGACAAGCTCTGTGCATCCCCCATTGGCCAATGAAGAGGCCTGAAGACCGACACTGAGGAGATGCCTGTGAGGGACCATTCGGATAGGTAAGCCTTCACCCTTTGGTTTCACTTTCAGATATGAAGAGTATACCGCAACTGTATATATGCCAAGCACTGCCTACCCACCAAAACTGAGCAAGGAAACTAGCGAGAGGTCAACAAGAGAGACATAACCATTCTTGCCCAGAAGAGTTCACAAGTCAAAGCTTTGAAGGAGAGTGACAGAAGAAAGCTGTTGAATCTAAAACACACGACTTTGTCTACAGTTTGCTAAACTACATCTGAGAAACTCTGAAATCAGCCTTTTTGGCGTAAGCACATGATAATAACTGGTATGTAAGGCAGAGTTATGCGAGCGCTACTTTTACAATTCCAGCTGCTAGGACACAAAAAAGTAACCATAAGAACAAATAATCATAGAAATATGTGCAGCGCTGTTATAACAATTGCGCAAAAGGTGCTTGTTAAATGATGATAATATATTCCACCTCATACAAATATTTTAAAATGCAAATCACGCAGACAATATATCAAAATTATGCCATAGATACAATAAATAAAATATAAAGTGCAAAAAACGTATAAGACCACATATGGGTGATTATAGTGGTAAATATGTGAAAGTCCAAAGAATGAACTTGAGGATCATAGCAGATCTCAGCAAAGGTGTTCAACTTCTCTAGATCAGGAGTGACAGATGGTGTGACTAATAATAAGCAACTAGCGCACTCGCCAGATGTGTGCTATAAACACGCATTTGAGATCACTTTAGTCTCATCAGGTCAGCCAGATCATCTACTCCAGGGTATGGTCAGTTTCCTGTTCCCTTCAAGGTCCCTTGATTGGTATCACTGCATCAGGTCACATCTAAAAAAGGCTCTGTGAGTGATGAGACTCACAGAGATCCCAAAGAGGATGCCACATAGCGTGATACTGCTTTTTAACAAAGGATTTTTATTTCCAGATTAGGTGCATACAACAGAGGTAAAAAACGACTCATTTTTAGAGGTGACCTGATGCAGTGATACCAATCAAGGGACCTTGAAGGGAACAGGAAACTGACCATACCCTGGAGTAGATGATCTGGCTGACCTGATGAGACTAAAGTGATCGCAAATGCGTGTTTATAGCACACATCTGGCGAGTGCGCTAGTTGCTTATTATTAGTCACACCATCTGTCACTCCTGATCTAGAGAAGTTGAACACCTTTGCTGAGATCTGCTATGATCCTCAAGTTCATTCTTTGGACTTTCACATATTTACCACTATAATCACCCATATGTGGTCTTATACGTTTTTTGCACTTTATATTTTATTTATTGTATCTATGGCGTAATTTTGATATATTGTCTGCGTGATTTGCATTTTAAAATATTTGTATGAGGTGGAATATATTATCATTTAACAAGCACCTTTTGCACAATTGTTATAACAGCGCTGCACATATTTCTATGATTACATGATAAGAACTGCCCCATTCCTAACATTATGGATCATGCTATGGAGATGCTTCTTTACATCAGATCAGGCCCTGTAAGGATTTTGAAGGTATAAAGTATAAAAGACATACAGCTAATACAAATATTGTTTATACTCTTACAGTTTGTTTTCTTTAGAAATCAGCTAATGAATGTGTACAAAAACGTGTCCCCTGTCAGCATGCTGTAGAAAAGGATCCTTGCTCTCTCTGTGGAAGCAGTGGTCTCTCAGCAGAGGTCCGATACACCTGTTGCTGAGTCAGATCTATACCTCTCTACTTAGTAGGGAGAATGAGCTTTGCTGGCTGCAGAGCCAGAGGTCTGACTCGGCAGAGGGTATTTTGGACCTCTGCAGACCACAAGAGTCATTCTCTGCAGTGTACTGGCAATGGCAGTTGTTTCTATTCTGACTGTGGGTGCTTACTAAAGAAATTAGCCTGTAAGACTTTGAGTGCCTTTTCTTTTAGCGCACCAGGAGTGGACTTTGATGATTTAAACTGAAAGTTTGTTTGTGTTAAAAATTGTCAATACGCTGCAAAGAGCAGCTACAGAGAGGGACTGCTACTTTTTATTAGGGGCTTTGATAGAAGAACATTTGTCATTGTTGAAACATGTAAAGCTACTACCACTTCCATTTTTTAAATAACCCAATTTATTGGCCAATGAGGTGACAAACCAAAACACCTGGAAAACCAAGCATTACAGGTAAATATAACATATCAAGTGCCAAAGTTGTAAGATTTGCCAAAGAAAAACATTAAAAGACAAGCACGCCAGTACATTTATTTATGTAAAGATTTCTCTATAAAGTGTGTTTTGATTAAGAGACACAAAGAAATCAAGATACAAGATAAAAATATGGACATAGGAAGATTCAAAGCAGATGCCACTTACAAATGCACTGTGCACAGTAAAGAAACAAGGGGTATAAATAGAACAGAGTTGAAATAGCACTGACAGATACAGCTGTGTACAGAATGCCGATGTGGCACACACATGTTCTTCTTTACTCACTCGCTTGAGAAAAGTAGCAGTAAGTAATCATTAAATGGAAGCAGTAAATACCTGAAGTACTCACAGCTGTAGAATATGGGTTGTGAACTCCAGTGTTTTCAGCCCAGCAGCCACATCCATACAGAGCAGCCTGTACACAAGACAATAGAAAACAATTAAAGCCAAAATCCAAACCAAATTTAATCCAGTTATGCATTTCTTAAAAAAAACCCCCAAAAACCCAAATTTTATTTTTTATCAATTGATCTATCATAAGTAACTGAATCAGTGGATGTCATAACCTGCACAGGGGCATTCAGAATTGGAAAGGGAAGTATTAGGAAACAAGCAAGTCTCTAATGATTTGAACCAGTTTCTTTGTCTAATATAGTGAACATTTTTACACGAGGGGAGAATTAAGTGATGCACTCAGCTTTTGTTCCTTCAAGGTCCAATAAATAAGCTATGGTAGGCCCTAGACAGCAAGGGAGAAGAAGCACACAAATGAGGTTATCCCTTTGTACAGCTTTACAAGAAAACACAAAATATAGCTATGATTCTGTACATCACACTGTAAACAGTACTGTATTTGGATGCACCATTTGAGCTTACAGAAGTAAAACTGGATCTAATTAGTAAAACCAATTTCCTGGAGCACAGTACAGGACACGGCCTCTTTAATCATTACAACTAGGTTATTTGTACATTTTGCCTATGTGACAGGATGCTTGCAAAAAAGGAAGGCTACAATGGCATCCCCAGTCCAGTGTCCTGTACTCCAGGAAACAGATTTTAAAACAGTCAAAAACCCTATTTTCCTAGTCATACAGTACAGAACATCCAAAAGCAGTTCAACTGAGTAGTGGGCAACACAGCAAATACCACCATCAGGCCCACACAATAAATGGGTCGAGAACTATACAGATTTAGAGAGAAGCTTTAGCTCAAAACTGGCCTCAGTGAAGGCTTGAACATCCACCTGGCAGAACCTAAACTTGTGAACAAAAGCCCATCTGGCTGCCTTGCAAATCTTACAAACAGAAGTTTGATACTGACTAGCTCAAGGAACACTAACAGATCTGGCAGTGTGCTTTAACAGGGAAGGAAGGAACTCTGTACATCAGACTATAGGTTCTAATTACAACTTGTCTGATCCACCTAGCAATGGTTGAGCAACAGGCAAAAAGACCCTAGTGAGAACCTTCAGAGGCCACAAAGAGGAAATCCGATTTCCTAAAAGCGGCTGAAGCAGAGAGGTAATATCAAACAGTGTGCACCATGTGCAGAAAGTGAAGAGAAATTTCCCTGGGATGTTTCAGAGCAGGAAATAAGGCCAATATCAGGACTAAGGTGGGAGGCAAGGCAGTGTTCAGGAGGTCTTATTCATCAAGACATCTTTGTCTTTGTATAACACAAAGAAAGGCTACTTGCAGAATTTTTGTTTTAAAACGCAGACTCTCCTTGCAGAGAAAATTGCTACAAGAAAGATCACCTTACAAGCAAGGTCAGACAATGGAATACCCTTAATAGGTTCAAAAGGTGGCTTCTGGAGAGCTGAGAGAACCAGACTGAAAACCCAAGTGGACACAGGAGAACAAAACAGGAAGAAATGTAAGCTACTCCCTAAACAGAAAATGAGAGGCCAACAGTCTCTGAAACAGAACAGCCAAGGCCAAGATTTGGCCTTTAATGGCAACATCTTGACCACACCAGACTGGATTAAGGACAAAATATGTTCCACAGAGTACTTTCTAGGACTAAACGTTCCCCGACTTGCACCAAGCAAAGCAGATCTTCTAGGTGTGATAGTAAACTTTGCTAGAAGCCAAATTCCTAGCCTTTAAGAGGGTAGAGATAACAAAATTTGAAAGCCATAATGTTAAAGCCAGAAACCAGAGTATCACATTCTCCTGAGCCAATTTGTTGCGATGAGGATTACTGAAATGGTCTCTTCAAGCCTGCAAAATAGACGAGGGAGAATCTGGAGGAGCAGAAAAGGCATATATCAGGCTGATCTGCCAACGCATGAGGGCCCCTTGACTGGAAGCCAGATACTTATTTGGTCTCCTCCACCGTGGCAAAGGGATTGAAAGACCTCCAGGTAAAAAGATCATTGCTCCACATCTAGATGCTGATGACTGAGAAACCCCATCTACCAATTTTCCATGTCAGGGATGTGAATGGTGGACAGGCTGAAACATAAAGTTCACTCAAGAAAGGATCAAGTTTACTTCCTTTAGAGTGGCATGACTTCTGATGTCACCTTGATGATTGATGTAGGCCACAGCCAGGGCATTGTCTGACTAGGTTCTCATTGGGTTGCAGTAGAAGAGTCTAGTGCTGAAGAGACAACCAAATTGTCCTGAGTTCCAGAATATTAATCAGAAAGCAAGATTCCTCTGACAAATAAGTCTCCTACACCGACAGGGAGATCAGGCCTGCTCCTCAGTCTGACAGGCTGGCTTCCGTGAGAACAACCTTCCATGACAGTGGAAAAAAAAGGGCTTCCCTAAATTCATAGCGAGGTTGGAAATACAGATAATGTGATCCTCCTGCGCTTCTAATATATTAGTGATAAACCTCATATAAGCTGCTAACACCCAAACCTAAACCCTATAGGTGTGAATGCAAAATTGTATAAATAAATTGGTGTAGCGCTAATCAATATATCACATATGAATAAACATACATAAAGACATATAAATTTAAAATAATAAATATAATGATAAATACAAAGTGATCTGATCCAGTCGGGATCTATTTGTGACACACATAAACGTGACACAGAAACGTGAAAAAACAAATTGGTTCCAATAGGACCCAATATGGTTTCAAAACACATTGTGACTCCTACTATTGTGACACTTCTATCTTGGAAGAGTACAACATCAACTGGACACAGAAGCTTGGGGCCTTCACATGAGGATGCAGAGACAGTTTTTCCCAAGGCAGAAAGGTTCTGGACAGAGCCGTGTCAGGCATAACAACCAAATACTACAATCTGTGAGATGCATCCAGCAATGGCTTTTTAGGTTGAGTATCCAACTGAAGCTCAGCATGTACAGTTGCAAGAAAAAGTATGTGAACCCCTTGGGATTACGTGGAGTTTTGCATGAATTGGGCATAAAATGTGCTCTGAACGTCATCTAAGTCACAACAATAGAAGAACACAGTCTGCTGAAGATAATACTACACAAACATTAGATGTTGCCATGGTTTAATTGCACATAACATGTAAACATTCACAGTGCAGGGAGGAAAAAGTATGTGAACCTTTGGACTTAATAACTGGTTGACCCTCCTTTGGCAGCAATAACCTCAACCAAACGTTTCCTGTAGTTGCAGATCAGACCTGCACAACGATCTGGAGTAATTTTGGACCACTCCTCTTCACAAAACTGTTTCAGTGTAGCAATATTCTTGGGATGTCCGGAGTGAATCGCTCTCTTAAGGTCATGCCACAGCATTTCAATCAGGTTGAGGTCAGGACTCTGACTGGGCCACTCCAGAAGGCGTATTCTGTGCTGTTGCAGCCATTGTTTTGTTGAATTACTTGTATGCTTTGGGTCATTCTCCTGTTGCATCACCCATCCTCTGCGGAGCTTCAGTTGGTGGACAGATGGTCGTATGTTTTCCTGCAAAATGTCTTGATAAACTCTGGAATTCATTTTCCCATCAGTGACAACAATCCGTCCAGGCCCTGAGGCAGCAAAGCAGCCCCAAACCATGATGCTCCCTCCGCCATGTTTTACAGTGGGGATGAGGTTTTGATGTTGGTGCGCTGTGCCTTTTTTTCTCCACACATAGTGTTGTGTGTTCTTCCCAAACAACTCAATCTTGGTTTCATCTGTCCACAGTATATTTTGCCAGTAGTGCTGTGGAACATCCAGGTGCTCTTTTGCAAACTTCAAACGTGCTGCAATATTCCTTTTAGACAGCAATGGCTTCCTCCGTGGTGTCCTCCCATGTACTCCATTCTTGTTTAATGTTTTCCTTATTGTAGATGTGTCAACAAAAATGTTAGCATGTGCCAGAGATTTCTGTAGGTCTTTAGCTGACACTCTGGGATTCTTCTTTACCTCATGCAGCATTCTGCGCTGTGCTCTTGCAGTCATTTTTACAGGACCACCACGCCTAGGGAGAGTAGCAACAGTGCTAAACTTTCTCCATTTGTAGACAGTCTGTCTTACCGTGGACACATGAACATCAAGGCTTTTGGAGATACTTTTGTAACCCTTTCCAGCTTCATGCAAGTCAACAATTCTTGATCGTAGGTCTTCTGAGAGCTCTTTTCTGCAAGGCATGGTTCACATCAGACAGTGCTTGTTGAAACCAGTAAACCCAAAACAGGTGTGTGTTTTTAAGGACAGGACAGCTGTCAGCAACACATCCAATATCATCACACTGATTGGAGTCAAGGTTGGCTCACTCCTGGCTCCAATTAGCTCTGGGAGAAGTCATTAAGCTAGGGCCTCACATACTTTTTCCTCCCTGCACTGTGAATGTTTACATGTTATGTGCAATTAAACCATGGCAACATCTAATGTTTGTGTAGTATTATGTTCAGCAGACTGTGTTATTCTATTGTTGTGACTTAGATGACGTTCAGAGCACATTTTATGTCCAATTCATGCAAAACTCCACGTAATCCCAATGGGTTCACATACTTTTTCTTGCAACTGTAAAAGGCATCTTAAAATTCTGGTAAGCTTGTCTACTGGGCACATGAGGGTCTTTCTGAGATAAACTGCCAGATCCACTGAAGATATACCCCATTTCTTTGTGAGCTTAAATTAAGTGAACTTAAATTCCATGAGAAAACATTTCTGGTGGAAGGAACACCTTTCAGGATAAGCCCAGTCTAAGCACAAAACACCCTCCAAGTGAGGAAGTACAGGAAAGGATTGAGGATGTTGTGGCAGACGCCATGATCCAAATCCTGTAAACTTTGCAGTGGAGGACTCAGGAAGCAAAAACTGAGAATTAGTTAATTACTTCTTCCATTAAAAGAGAGCACTTCCACTTGTGACCAAGGCTGACCAAGCTGGCAAATATTCCAGAAATCTGCTGTACCAGCAAGAGCAGATGAGAACTGCTCTCTTGACACAAAGGAACTAGAGGAAGGAGTCCCAGAAATAGTGAAGATGCCAGATAGGTATAAGGAATCAGAGCAGCATAGAACACACTGACCTCACAAAGATACATTGCATGGGGGGCCTGCACTCAGGTTCCTCCCTACCTAAAGAAGGTATTTGGGACTCCTCATCCTCTACATCCCCTCCTCTCTGCCATTGGTATGGCCTGCCCCGTCCCCACAAGGAAAAGTAGTGTGGCCACTCAATACTTGCCGTGACCCGTAGTCCTGCAAGGTATGTCCTGCTGAGACCAGTAGCCCGACAAGGAAAGCTCTGCTGTGACCTGTAAGCACACAAGGAGTGCTCTGCTGAGATCTGTAGTCCTGCCAGGGACACTCTGTTGTGGCCTACAGTCCAAAAAGCCGTCGGTCTGCTGTGACCTGTAGTTCCCCAAGGTACTGCTCCTGTTTCCTTCAAGCTTGTATTGCTGCTCACTTAGCATAAAGATGGCTCCCAGAGCCTTCTGGACTGCTTCTAAGCTCCGTTCCTGCGATGTAGTACTCAGGACGGTTCATGAAACCATATTATTTCCCAATCATTATGCAGAGTAACAATGAATAGTAAAATTAAAAAAGTTCAGAGAGCTGTTTTTCCTTTCTTATCTTGGAGAAATGGGCCGGGGGAGGGGGGATGTCACTAGTAGTGGGTACCAGCAGGGACTAACCCAAGGCACTCACCAGTCTATGATGCAGGACTCCCTAGGGGGACCAATCTTCACTCATTATGGCAGGCAATGGCACAGAGGCCTTCAGAGACTAGATTCCCAGGCTAGCTGGGGATCACTACCCTGGACCTGTATAGCACCCTACCAGTTTGCAGGGCAATATTTCATTGCGCAGTGTCAACAGGTTCTACAGGTTATCCCCACCCATCTTGCTCTGGCAAGGTCTAAGGTACCATTCCTCTAAGTATAGAAAAGCGGGAGGAAAATGAATCCTATTAAAAGACGAAACTGTTGAGAAACATAGCTACATGACCATCACCTAAGATATAACATATTAAGACCTATTAACCAAAAACTTAAGCCTTGTCTAATTGGGAAGGATTATGTCAGGGGACTTCTTGTCATTTTTTTGGCAGTGTCCAATTACCTGAAGGTGGCAGCATAACTCTTGTAATGGAGCTAAAGATACACTGTGTCCTGGGATAAATGACAAAAAGTATGGTAGGTGTGCTGTAGTTTATAAGAGGATTTGCTTATTATGCGCAAAAGTATCTGTCCAATGTGTTGCTGTTAAAAAACAACAAACAAAAAAAAACAAAATCAGAAGGCTTTAAATTACTACTGTAGCCTCCCTAGCAGTCTGATTATGTCAGTATTTCTGTGCTCAAAGCGGTACATTTTTTTACATGGAAATATGTAGTTTTTTTATTGTAGTCCTGTAATTTTTAGGAATAACTCACCGAAATCTGTCCGAACAAGAGTTTAGTAAAAATCCTGGGTAGGATAAAATTTGAAGCACAAAATCATAAATTGTAATTTAATAAATAATCATAAAAAAATAATAATAATACATTTAATTCAATAATAAAGACAAACCAAAAACACTGAAATTTGAAATAGAGCGCCAAGTTCGCACATCACTGAGCAAAGTCGCAAAATCGTTTTCAGTGTCTGATGACGAATTTCCCCACGAATCATCACTCAATTCTGCAAGTGGTTCGAATTTACTATCGTTCTCTAGCTGGTCTAAAACCGCTTTCGACCTAAAAGGGACGCTTTTTGGACGCCATGGACATTTCTCAGTTTCAAGGCAGAAAAATGCAGGCAGGGCACAGGACAAAGCACTAGGGACAAAATGTATGTGAAATGGTTTGATAAAGTAATGTTTTACTATGTGATTGTAGTGTATTTAGTGAATGTCACTTTTTGATATTTTTACATTTCCCACCAGTTCCGTCCCCGTACGTCCTGACGTTGCAGGGAATGGAACCCGGAAGACAGATGCCAGCATCGGCCAGAGGACATGGCCAGGGACGCTGCAGGGGGGACATCATGGGAGTGCAGCACAAGGTAAGTGCAGAAGAGATCCCGGAGCAACGCTGCAGGGTATTCCTGAGTGTAGCTCGGGGTTACCGCTTGTAGTGCTGAAACTTTACCCCGAGCTACACTCGGGAATACCGCCAGGGAGGTTAAACAGGACATTTGGGTGTTACCTATAGAAACCCAATTACTTGTCTACTGCTGGCTAGAGAAATAAAACTGAAATCTGACTAGTCATACCACAGCTACTAGCGGTTCTCTTCATTAATTTTAATTACCACATTTTCTTTATCTCTTTGAAGGTTTAGCTTATTCTGCCATTTTACCCATCATAAATCATATAATACTATACCAGAAAACAGATTCCAGAGTGAATATTTCCAAGGACCACACAAGTGGCACTCTGTCCAATAAGGGCCCTGCACATTACTTCAGCAAAGAAACATCAGATTGCATGAGATCAAAGTGCTAGTATGGAAATATCACAAACCCCCAGCAGTAATGTAGAAATGACTAGACAAAATTATATGACTGTAAACAAGCTGCATTCACTCAGAACCATGAATCATTAGAATATGGATCAAATGAAAGAAAACACCATGCTATTAAGACACACACAGCACCACTTGAAACTGATCAGTAAACAGCTATAAATGGTGCCCAAGGAACACTGCAAATATGCTAAGTTACACTAAGGAATATGTAATATTTAATATTATGTGCTGTATTTTGTAGCCAAATCTCTCTTGTATGGTTAAACGAGAATGCAGCCTATGGTCACATGACTCTGCAAAAAACTCCCCCCATTCCTTTTCTTATAAGAATGGTGGACAGCCTACAGAATGTATAACAGAAAACTTCAGGACTGACACATCACTTATCAAATGGAGTTGCCAAATATTTTTTATTACTGACACCGAGATGATTTTAAATCAAACCGGTAGAAGAAAACAAAAACTGAAGTGGCCTTTACTGTAAAGACATTGCTAGGCCATTTGACTCTCCTGTAGCATACCATAGGGCTCCAAACAGGGAGCATAAAAAAAGGTAATTGCCATGCAAACTTCTTGGTCACTGTCTCCATCTTCATAAGAATTACTCATTCATATGGTTCAGGTCTAATGCACACTGCAACTGGCAAGCACCTTTTTTACAGGTATTTCACATTTTATTTCTGCCCCTAAACACCCCTCTATGTTAACCTATGTGTCCATGCACACATAGGCATTTGGAGGAAGGGGTGTTTAAGGGCAAAATTGAACGCATCAAAATCCAAAAATAGCGCTTTAGAGTTTTTTCATTTCACTGACCAGAATAAATTAATATTCTGGACAATGAAATACAGGACCAGTCGCTTGATGTGTCTTAGCACATTTGTAAAAACACGGCTTAGGTGCATTTGTGAAGCTTTTACAAAAGCCCCAGTGTGCATCAAGCCTAAAGTTGGCCATACACGTGTGGATTTTCGATTAGAATATTCGTAAGAAAGTCTTATGAAAATTCTTTGAACATTCAATGAATGGACGAATGTTCTAAAATTGTCTTTTGCTTTTAACATTTGAATTTAAAACAAATGTAATTTCTGAACGATAACCACATACACTGGCAGAAAATTTGATTGATCAAGAAAACTTTACCTTCCTGCCCCTTCAAAATTTCCCATCACTGCTGTCGAAATGAACATCGATTTCACCCCACGAATCATTAGAAAACCAAACAAAAATTCTTGAAATGAAAATTCTTGAACAAAAATCTATACGTGTATGGCCAGCTTTATTCCTACTTCATAAGCATTACAATTAGCTCTTCACTGTAATTAAAGTGGTCCCCAACCACCTTTTCAAATTTGTTTTAACACATTTCTGACATGTAACAACATACAGTAACAGTTTAATTTTCCAAAATGCTGCACCTTTTATTACGATTAAACAGTCTTTGAGATTCAGTTTGTGGACTTTCTTTGGGATTATATATTCTGTAAGTGACCACCTTAGAAAACAGTTGAAAGCATGGTGGGACATCTGTACCATAGAGAAATATTTGAAGGAGGGCATTATTAGCAGGAGGTTGAGATGGGAGGTAGCACCACAAGATGGTTTGAATGACCAGGAATCTAACAATGAATGGTTAGAATTTTTCAATAGAGGGGGAGGTGAACTACAATTACTCATTTTGAAGAGGAAAAAAAGAAAAATGGATAAATTGGAAGATTTAAGATTAAAGATTTACAAAATTCTTTGAATACTATTAGGGAGACCACTGAATATATAGAGTTTAATAACACCATTAAAAAGAAATTGGAAGAAGTTCATAAAGATACACAGAAAAAGAAAGTAAATAAAATATAATAGAGATCTCACTGATTTTAAAAATAATAATATTAATAAGTGGCAAAGCGATAACACAGAAGGAAGGGATAATGAGTCCAAACCCATGGGTAATAGTGCTGCATCTACCCCAGAAAAGAAAGGTGATGTTGATATAAAATCTCGACCTAATGTGAACAATAGAGGAGAGGCTTCTGGTGTAGAAAAAAAAATGTTAAATAGTCATAAATTCATTCAGAATTCACAATTTCACAATATAGATCGCCTCAGTGGAGAAAGAGGAGGTCCTGTAAGGGTAGAACAGCCTGTAGAGGATGTAGAGCCGGTAGAAGGGTTCAACAACAAAAAAAAGGAGAGACTAAATAATGAAGGAATTTATAATATTAGCAAAGCCACTTTGTCTTCTAAAGAATTAAATATTTTGAACTTATGTTTGAAATGTGCTCCTAAAAAACCAATAGACAAATTTAGTGTATATGTGGATATACATAAATATGTCGGACAATTAAATTTGAAAAAATATTTGATTAATCTTAATACTTCTGATCAACACACACAAGTAAAAGTGGTTAACAGTGGTCTTAGGAATAAGTCCACTTTCAATCCTCAGAATTCAGCTAATCAATGCTTGGAAGTATTTAGGAGTTTGGTACTGAAAGATTTGGACACTATTACCCCACACAAACATGTCAATCCCACATATATTTCAGAGGGCATTAAGAGCCTAGAGAAAAGAAATAACATCATAATAAGACCAGCAGATAAGGGAGGTGGTGTAGTTGTCATGGAAAAGGATTATTACACACTCCAATTACAGGAAATGTTAGCAGATGTCACTACATATAAAGTATTGAAAAAGAATCCCACTAATAGTTATAAAGTACAATTAAAATCACTTACACCAATTGTTCCAAATTATTATGCAAATTCTATTTACATCCTGTTCCAAATTATTATGCAAATTATATTTAAGTGTCACAAAGATTAAATATTTTGTTTCTCAGTTTAACTCATGGATGGCATTGTGTGTCAGGGCTCTTTTGATCACTGAAAACAATCTCGGACACCTGTGATAATTAGATTGGCAGGTAAGCCCAATTTAAGGAAAAACTAAAGGAGGGTGTTCCACTTTATTAAGCAGAGCACCATTTTCAAGCAATATAGGGAAGAAAAAGGATCTCTCTGCTGCTGAAAAGAGTGAAATAGTTCAATGCCTTGGACGAGGTATGAAAACATTAGATATTTCATGAAAACTTAAGCGTGATCATCGTACTATTAAGATATTTGTGGCTGATTCAGAGCACAGACGGGTTTGTGCAGAAAAAGGCACATTGAGGAAGATTTCTGCCAGATCCATGCATCGGATAAAGAGAGCAGCTGCTAAAATACCATTACATAGCAGCAAACAGATATTTGAAGCTGCTGGTGCATCTGGAGTCCCACGGACATCAAGGTGTAGAGTCCTCCAGAGTCTTGCAACTGTGCATAAACTTTCTATTCGGCCACCACTAACCAATGCTCACAAGCAGAAATGGCTGCATTGGGCAGAAAAATACATGAAGACTAATTTTCAAACAGTCCTGTTCACTGATGAGTGCCGTGCAACCCTGGATGGTCCAGATGGATGGAGTAGTGGATGGGTGGTGGACGGCCACCCTGTTCCAACAAGACTGCGACGTCAGCAAGGCGGTGGTGGAGTCATGTTTTGGGCTGGAATCATGGGAACAGAGCTGGTTGGCCCCTTTATAGGCCCTAAAGGTGTAAAATGACCTCTGCAAAGTATGTGGAGTTTATGACTGACCACTTTCTTCCCTGGTACGGAAGAAAGAACTATGCTTTCCGTAATAAAATCATCTTCATGCATGACAATGCACCATCTCATGCTGCAAAGAATACCTCTGCATCAATGGCTGCTATGGGGATAAAAGGAGAGAAAGTCATGGTGTGGCCCCCATCCTCCCCTGACCTCAATCCTATTGAGAACCATTGGAGCATCCTCAAGCAAAAGATCTATGAGGGTGGGAGGCAGTTTACATCCAAACAGCAGCTCTGGGAGGCTATTCTGTCATCTTGCAAACAAATTCAAGCAGAAACTGTCCAAAAACTCACAAGTTCAATGGATGCAAGACTTGTGAAGCTGCTATCAAATAAGGGGTCCTATGTTAAAATGTAACGTGCCTTGTTAAAATGTTTAAAAAGTTAAAATGTTGTTAAAAGTTTGATTGAAATAGCTTTTGATTTCAGTAAATATGCTGCAAACACAACAAATGACAATGTTCAGTTCTTTACAACCTATAAAGTGTTTTGAAACTTACTGTATGTAATAATTTGGAACAGTGCATTGTAAGTTTTTTATGTTTAAAAAAAATACTGTTAGCATTAGGAGGTTTGTTCAATAAAATTTGAATTGTACTCTTAATAGTTGATACCATGAGAATTATGTTGACTGTTATTTACATCAATTATTTAGGTAAATGAGAAAAATATCATTTGCATAATAATTTGGAACAGGGTGTATAGAAGAATGATATCGAAATAAAGTTATTTCGAATAAAGAGAAAAAAAATTTGGTGCCCAGCAGTTTGAGAATTCCAGTTATATACACATTGCCAAAAGTACATAAAAATGCAACACAACCTCCAGGTCAGCCTATAGTGAATGGAATCTGTTCAGTGATGGCTAGATTGGGGGAATATTTAAATACATTTTTGAAAAAAAATGCTTTGGACACTAAGGCATATTTGAGGGATACGAAAGATCTGTTACAACATCTTGAAACTCTACAATTAAAGGAGAGGAAAGATATTTGGTTTGTAACTGCGGATGTTAACTCATTATATATGATCATCAATCATGATGATGCTCTGTTAGCCCTGAATTGGGCCTTAAGTCAAAGAGAAGACCTTCCTCATAGGAATAAAGTGTTTCTAGGTAAAGCCTTAGATTTTTGTTTATCGCATAGCTACTTCTGGTATAATAATACTTTTTACCAACAACGGAGTGGAATAGCTATGGGAGCAAAATAGGCCAATATTTTTATGGTGGAATGGGAAGATAGTGCAGTTTTTCTCCATCGCCCACAAGAGTTGCTGTTTTACAATAGATATATAGATGATCTCATCCTAATTTGGGAGGGATCAGAGACATTTTTATGCAACTATATGACCAAGTTAAGTGATAATAAGAAATCCATCAAATTGGACTATCAGATGAGTACAGATACTATCAATTTTTTGGATGTTACTATACGGAGGATTAATAGTAAGGTCATCACCAAGGTATATTTCAAGCCAACAGATAGGAATTGTTACCTATCAATTAGGAGTGGTCACCATCCAATGTGGCTTAGAAATATACCTAGAGGGATGTTTATGAGGGTTAGAAGAAACTGCACTTTAAAAGATGACTATAAAACGCAGTCAAAGATTATTAAAATAAGATTTTTGCAGAAAGGGTACTCATAGGAATTCCTGGAATATAACTTGCAGAAAGTATTAAATGTGCCCAGGTCTTTATGTTTAAACACTAAGACTAAAGATGATAATACCACACATCAGTGGAATTTCTTATCCAGTTTTCATTCAGTATAAAGAAATAGAACATATTAGTCAGAAACATTGGCATGTACTTTGATGGATAAAATGTTAGGGCTGGTATTACCAACAAGGCCCAGATTTATTTATAGGAATAAAAAATGTTAGATGCACCTAAAACAGGTTTCTATGTTTCCATGTGAAAAGGGATTCAAAGCCTGTAAAAAGTGTAAGGCATGTCGAACAGCTATAGGCAATGTAGTCAAATGTAGGTCTTTTGATGCTAATAAACATGAATTTAAGATACCTGAATTCATAACATGTGATACTACTTATGTGGTATATGCCATTAAGTGCCCCTGTAATCTTAATTACATAGGCCGGACTAAGAGAGCTCTGAAAGTTAGGATTACTGAACATATAAAAAAGGGATATTCATATCATATGTGTCAGATCATTTTGCCAAATTGCACAGTAAAAATCCTATAGAGTAAGAGATCTATCTAAAAGGGAAACCAAGTGGATTCATGCACTTCAGTCTTTAGTGCCAGGAGGGCTGAATGTGGAAGTGGAAATTAACTGTTTTATCAGTGATGTATAGGAGCACATTAAAACCTTTAGTGATTAATTTAAATTTTATTTTAATTTCATTTCTATTTTTAGGTTTATTTTATTTTATATTTATTTTTCCTTTTTCTTTCTTATGTTTATTTTTATTGTTATTTTCATTTTTATTTATTATTTATTATTTGTATTTTCATTTTTACTTCTATTTTTATTTCATTTAATTTTTAAGATAAATACATCTAAAATAATTATGCTAATCAGTGAGAGAATATTGTAATTAAAGCTAATGATGGTAAGAGATAATATAATGTTCATGATGGTGTTTACATATCCGCATGTATTCAATGATAGCAATGTATATGCATGCTGTTTCAATGTCAGTAGTATCATAATATTTGTCATTTATATGACATATGGTATTGCTGTCATTGTCATTATAAAGAAGGCAATTATAGTTTTAATGTTTTAAAATGTTTGATATTTTTGCCCTGTTATAGCATACGCATGGAGCTTGGTGGTTGCCAGTAATTGGTATCACTTCCTGTGAGATGGTAGTGAATCAATTAAACATAATTATCAATCTGGTGATCCAATTAATGTCGCCTGATATAAGTGGTAAGCCGCACTGCACCGTCACCCCTATGAGTAAGTCAGGATACGACGAAACGCGTCAGTGCGTGACGGTGCGACAGACCGGAAGTGACGTTATGGCGTTCTGCCCAACAGTTCCAGAGGTGGTGAGAGCACCATGCGGAATCTGCGTGACACTAGGATTGATCATTTAGCCTTGTTGATGTTTTTAATGTTGTAAGTGTATTACTTGGAGCAATAAAGTAATTTGTCTTGAATAATATACTATTGGAGCGGATATTTTTCTTCTCTTTCCATGATATGGTGGAGTGCAGTTTTTCAATGATCCTGGCAACCAATCTTAGAAGGGTGATTCTTAGAGGAACCTCCTGGTCTAATTAATGGATATCCTCTTGATTATGCTTTAAAAAAAGGCTATTTCTGGTGAGTGCACACCTGAGTGGGGGTGCATGGTGGGCTCAGCACAGAGTTTCAACATGTTTATGTTTTTTACGTCACATGAATTCATTTCAACACTGGACTAATTTCTTTTCTATCACGCGACTTTTTCTGAGCTTTAATATATTTTTTTCACAAGATACGTGGATTAGGGGTGATACTATATCATTTTCTTTGGGATTATACCATCAACTGCTGCAGCCAGGTGGGTGCATTTCCTCAGTCTCTTCAGAAAGCAAGAAAAAGCAGGGAGCCAGGTCAGTGCCCTGCTTTTCTTCCTTTACATGTATGTGAGAGATTTCCCTGATCTTTGGGGAGAAGCTGCCAGAGCATGTGTGTCATAGATGTCAATGCCTTCACTAATTCCTGCATCCAGTGTTAGGCCCCTAAGGACTTGAACCTTCATAGCTCACTTTCATTTTGAGCACTCATACTGCTTGTAATTATTTACAAGATTGTGTGTACTCTTCAGAAAGCAACAATGTAACTTTGAAGCAAGTCAGAGTGAGGGGATGTATCTGTACCTGACATTTGTGGGCACTGCCAAGAACTGCACCTGGATTTCTATGATTGGGTCATCTCTAATTTAGAATCTCAGCCCAGAAAATAAATGCTAACCATGGCAAGTGCCTGAAGAAAAGTGGCAACTGATTTCCAGAGAAAAAAATATGATAAATGATTTAGACTTTTTAAGAAAGTAGTACTACAATCGCTGTAAGGGGTAATAAATAACTGATGTGTGATACATTACTTAGCAAGCAAAATGAACATGCATGATGCTTGGTCCACTTTATTAACAATTAGACATATAGGTTGATGGTAACGGGGCCAGTGACCAGAAAGCTTGGTGGATAATTGCATTACATGGGGCCCCAGGAAACTCTACAGAGCAGCAGAGGTGGTAGATGGGCATCTAGATGTGTTTGCTAGCTTTACTTTACGTTCCACTTTAGACATTTTTACCTGTTTAAGGGTCAGCCAGCTGCATGCCTTAAATATATTTTTAGGTTTAATTTTAAGTTGTATGCTTTTTGTTGATTCCTATTTTCTGCCAGCCTTAACTAGTGTAATTCTGCTGTTGTTAATTACAAATGCACATAAACATTGAAGTGTGTAAAGGCACCTCAAAGCATAACTGATTAAGTAAATTTTTAAAGTAATAATAGATAACAGCTCCAGAAGGTTTTCCTGAAGATGCATTGCACAAACACGTTGAGCCACTAGAGGGGGTTTTCTACACATAGCATCAGATTTCACTTGTGCAGCATGTAAATTACAGGTCGTCATACACCCATGTCCTTGACATGACTTATTACTTAAGACATAAAAGTTACAATAGTCATGAGCAACAGTAACATTCCCAAATTTTATTTTAACATGCTTTGTCTTACGGTTGGTTCACACGTGCGTTAATCCCATGTTTAAGAGGCATTTATTCAGCATTTTTAAAGCCTCATAACTAAGGATGCACCGATATATTGGCAGCCGAAACATATCGGTCGTTATCGGCATTTTGCAGATAGGGGAAAAAAACTGCAGATAATGGTACCGATACATGCAAAGGCACGTCTCGAGACTTTTATGCAAAAAAACCCCCCTGGTGACTTCAATGCAACATCGCATCGCATCGACTTTCATGCAAAGTCACGTCCCTGTTGATTTTAATGCAAAAACTCCCCCTAGTGACAATGCAAAGTTGTCAGCCACATTAATTTTTGTAAAAAATTTAAAAAACTGTCCACTTTGGTTTTCGGCCAAGTGCATCTTGAATTTTCAGTTGCAGCACCAGAATTTTCATTTCGGTGCACCACTACATAACTGCCCTTCAATGTCTGCCATAAATGTAACAATCACACTATACAGTGCTGTACACACAGATGTGGAGATGCAGCATGTTGCTTTCATGAGGCATTGACACTTTCCAGCTGCCTTTATTGATTTCATTGGTAATTCTGTAACCACACCTTAACACCTATAGCATTTTTGGAGCGCTCTGAAGGATTTATAAAGCGATAGCTGGGCACACTAAATTTTCAGAAAACTTTTGGAGCCTTTCATTCATATATAACATTTAACCGAATATGTTCCCTTTTAGCCCTCACCGCCATCTTAACAGTCAAAAATACTTGCCTCCCGACAGAGAAGCTGCTGCATGGCGTTTGACAACTCAGTGAGTCGGTATCCATAGAAACGTAAGGGCGGAGACCTACTTTTCAACTCGACACCTGCACCCCACAGCTCAGTAGGCTGTAAATGATTTTCCTCTTATTCTTTATTCTTAACAATAAAGGTTGACAGGAATCAACTATAGCCTATGGGACTTCAAGGCAGCGCGAAGATGAAGAGGTCTACAGCACTTGCATTTCTATGGAAATCCGATCGCCAAGTTGCCAAAGGCCTGAAGGTGAATATTTTTGAACCTAAAATGAAAGAGAAGTCCAGGATGCAGCATGGAAATCTTTTATTATCCTTTAGCTTCTGTTCACTTTATGAACAGCATGTGAAGCGCACAGGAATCTCACCACCTTCCTGTGCAATTCAAATGCAATTCAGTGTGACGCAACTAGAGCACATTCAGAATGGGCTCATATTGCTCCACACTGCATCAAAGAAGTGCAAGCACCTTTTTTGGAACTGCACCACAACCGCATCGTATGGTCTTTTTGTACCATGAGATCCAGTGTGGGCAAACTGCACAGCGATTGTGATGTGTTTGGAGTGTTGTTAACTTTGTCTTGAAGCCCGCAGTGGATCGCAAACATGGTGTGATTGCAATGTGGTGTGGGAAATGCTCAGAGATCACTGATTTTCCTGCACCGCATGTGTGAACCTAGGCTTAAAGTAGTTATAAAGCCAAATCATTTTGTACCTTAATGCATTTCCTGCATTAAGGTAACATATGTCCCACAGATTTTTTTCACCCCTCCACAACATTTACCTGTGCCCTTGCTCAATGCAGCGCTGTAGCCATCTGCAGCACCCATTGTCTCTCGTTCTCTTCTCATAGCACAGCCATTGGCTCCTGCTGCTGTCAATCAATTCCTGGGGGATGGAACAGAGGATGGGGCTGAGCCGTGCTGTGTCTGTGTATGTATGCACACAGCCTGGCTCGGGAGAACATTGGCACATGTGCCCTCATAGCAAGCAGCTTGCTATGGAGGAACAACAAGAAGGGCAGCAGCAGAGAGTGCCAGCGGGACTCCAGAAGAGGAGGTAAGGGACCACACTGAGCATTCCATTGCATAGAGCAGATAAGTATAAACCTCTTAATTGTAGGGGAAAATATGCCTTTACAACTACTTTAAAAGCAACCCTGTCTTTAATTATTACAATTTAAAATGTGCATACCTGAAAAAGTAGTGAATATTTACCCTTTCCCTCTGGCCATCCCGTTTGGTTCATGAGAAATCCTATTCTGAAATCAGAAAGTAAACTAACACTTACAGGAGAGTTAATCATCTTTGCAGTGTTCAGTGGTTTCCCCTCTGACCTCCACTCATTGCATGACATAGAGGTTAGGCAAAGAATCCACTTAGCACTGCATGGCCCTATGAGATTGGCACTCATGAATTGGGAGTGAATGGCAGTGTAAGAGAGGTAAGAAGTCATCAGTTTCTTTTCCAGGTAATCCAATTTTGAATAGTTAATTACTAACCCCCTTAATTGGAAATTTGAGCCAAGACAAAAATAGAGGATGCCACTGCTGACTACTAGCTACAATTTTTTAGGTTGTAAGGCCTTTGACTAAATACGGTTTCCTTTTTGCAAGAAGAGCATTTAAAATAATTCATTTGTGATTTCGACAGCTTACTTGTTTGCCGACTCCAATCTTACATCATGACATGTATGGTGTACAACTGGCTACCGTTCAGTCTATATAGGTGTCATCTAAAAGATCCTGATTTAGAAACTTATAGCGTATTCAAGCAAGACCCCATCTAAGCCCATTGGAGCCTCACCAATACAAACTTAGGCATTAAAATTATGTTGTGGAGTGTTGAATCACGTGAAAACAGGATGTATTTCTAAAAATAATGAAAAAAATCAGATTTTTGTGAAACAGGTCATGCCTTGTAAATAGAAATAACTTTTTGACTGTTGCTTTTTCCTGAAGTGTATCAGCACTTTACTGACAGACTTTACTAGTTGTGAGCTGCTCTTCACAGTGATTGCAATATACCAGGGATTTTTTTTTATTTTTTTGGCTACTAAAATATAGCGGATTTACCACATCTACATTACCAAAGGATTCTCTGTATTTAACCCCTGCTGTTGCCATAGCTCTAAAAAGGGAAGGTGGTTCAATTAACTAAAAACCAAGGGTGACATTTTCCTTGAAACAGAAACAATAGAGGAGTCATATTCTACATAAAAGAATATTCACCTGGCCAACTCTTCCAGGATGTTTCATGGCTAGTCCACCACTGGAGACAGCAGCAGCTACATTTCCATCTTGGTCAACAACTATTGCTCCAACAGTGTCCAGAGTTCCTGAGTCATTCTCCTGTGGAGTAATAACAGCAATTGCTTTAAAGTATTTTAACAAGGCACCGAGGCGGACTTTAATGTAAACCAATTCTACTATAAATACTGGAAAGGAAATGTAAGCATTTCATTTCAGTTGAGAAGGTCACGAGGCATACGTAATAGTTTTTCTATTGTTTATATTGGCATAAAATAAATAGAACAGAGTTTATTAGATACACACACACTGTATTATTGTAACCTCAAGAACCCTCATGTTGTCACAGTTACTTAACACCGGTTTAATTTTTTTTTGTTAAATTCAGCATACAGGTCATGCTTAGTACTGCTTACAGCATTAGTAATGCTAAGATGAAATGACGAAATAAGGAAACAGAAGGCAAAACAGTAAATTCAAATTCAGAAATAACGTTTGTAAATATTACACAAGGCTTTTTCCCCATTTTAATATAGATAGATGTCTTACTAATTTAAAGTGTATTTCAATTCAAAACATTTATTTTTGTTTTGGATAGAGTAGTGTTAAAACCCTTGTCAGTTTTTTTTACTGCTGTTCACTACTCCATTAGAGGGGTTCTCCTTATTTCCATTTTCACCACACAGCTAGTGAGGGGAAATCTGCAATAGGGACACAGAAACCAATGAAAAGCTGACAGGGTAGGCCTTTCCCTACCCATACCATTAAAAAATACATATATTTTATAATATATATATTGAAAAAGTATTCATACCCCTTGAAATTTTCCCATCACACAACAAGTTACAACAAAAAACGTAAATATATTTTATTGGGATTTTATGTGATAGACCAACACAAAGTGGCACATAATTGTGAAATGGAAGGAAAATGATAAATGGTTTTCAAAATATTTTACAAATAAATATCTGAAAAGTGTGGCGTACATTTGTATTCAGCCCCCCGAGTCAATAGTTTGCAAAACCACCTTTCACTGCAATTACAGCTGCAAGACTTTTTGGGTATGTCTCTACCAGCTTTGCACATCTAGAGAGTGAAATGTTTGCCCATTCTTCTGTGCAAAATAGCTCAAGCTCTGTCAGATTGGATGGAGAGCGTCTGTGAACAGCAATTTTCAAGTCTTGCCACGGATTCTCAGTTGGATTTAGGTCTGGACTTTGACTGGGCCATTCTAACACTTGAATATGCTTTGACCTAAACCATTCCATTGTAGTTCTGGCTGTATGTTTAGGGTCATTGTCCTACTGGAAGGTGAACCTCCGCCCGTCTCAAGTCTTTTTCAGACTCTAACAAGTTTTCTTCTAAGATTGCCCTGTATTTCGCTCCATCCATCTTTTCATCAACTCTGGCAAGTTTCCATTTCCCTGCTGAAGAAAAGCATCCCCACAACATGATGCTGCCACCGCCATGTTTCACGGTGGGGATGGTGGGTTGAGGGTCATGTGCAGTGTTAGTTTTCTGCCAAACAGAATTTTGCTTTTAGGCCAAAAAGTTCAGTTTTGATCTCATCTCATCATGGCTTTCTTTCAACAATGACTTACTTATTGCCACTCTTCCATAAAGGCTAGATTTGTGGAGTGCAGGACTAATAGCTGTCCTGTGTACACATTCTCCCACCTACTGTGTGATTAGTTATTTTAAAAATGCAGTCAAGAAAATTTATCAAGATCATTTTCAAATTGCTCACTTATATGTTTAACGTTACATGAAAAGAAATCATGCAATTTTTTTTTTAATAGTTATGGCTCCTTCAAAATTGTAAAGTAAGCTACAGTATATGGACAGGAAAAGTTTTTCAATTCACCAAGTTATTACAGACACTATATCAATTACCCTCAGGTAGCCAGGAGTCAGTTTAGTGCTAGTGTGCCCCGTCCGTCTGTTATGGGTCAGGAGTGTTGCTGCAGGTAGTATTTACAGTAGATGGAGAGAAAGAAGACAAATGACATCTTTAAACGTTTAGTGAATGTGGCATACAATCATCTTGCCTAGCAACTCAATCTCTGTGGTTATAAACATTAAAGTGCATCCAGGATTTATATGGAGTTGTATCCTGTTTTATTAGGAAGGTTTTTTAATAACTCAAAAATATGGAAAAGGTTTCTAGTGAAATATGCTTGTGAAAAATACCAGATGATATTTTTTTCTTTCTATTCTTTTCTGGAGCAAAAGTTTCTCAGGAAGGTTACAGAGATCCTAGAACGATTACAACATGCACAGGCACCTTTCTTTACTGAACGTAGCTCACCAATATATTGTAATAGTCAAAAGTTCATTCTGCATACTATTTTTTAAATATTTTGTAGCATAAAATCTTATTTAGCATACAGTCGTGCTCAAAAGTTTGCACACCCTGACAAAAATCATGAAATATAGGCATTGATATTGAAAATATAACTGATCATGCCAAAAAACTAAATTTTATTTAAGGCTAGTGATCATATAAAGCCATTTATTATCACTTAGTTGTTTGCCTCATTTTTAAATCATGATGATAACAAAAATCACCTAAATGGTCCTGATCAAAAGTTTACATACCCTGGAAGGTTGGGCCTTTGTACAGAAACACAAGATGACACACACAGGTTACAATGGCAATTAAAGATCGATTTCCCACATCTATGGCTTTTTAAATTGCAATTAGTGTCTCTATAAATAGTGAGTTTGTAAGCTCTCACGTGGATGCACTGAGCAGGCTAGATTCGGAGGCGTGGGGAGCAGACAAGAACTCTCAAAACACCTGGTTAACAAGGTAATGGAACTTTATAAAGATGGAAAAGAATATAAAAAGATATCCAAAGCCTTGAATATGCCAGTCAGTACTATTCAATCACTTACTAAGAAGTGGAAAATTTGGGAATCTCTTGATACCAAGCCAAGGTGAGGTAGACCAAGAAAGATTGCAGCTATAACTGCCAGCAGAATTGTTCAGGATACAAAGAAAAACCCACAGGTAACCTCAGGAGAAATACAGGCTGCTCTGGAAAAAAGACAGTGTGGTTGTTTTAAGGAGCACAGTAAGACAATACTTGAACAATGAGCTGCATAGTCGAGATGCCAGAAAGAAGCCTTTACAGTTGTAGATGCAATCTTTCTTGGTCTACCTGACCACGACTTGGTAACAAGAGGTTCCCAAATGTTCCACTACTTAATAAGTGATTGAACAGTATTGACTGGCATGTTCAAGGCTTTGAATATCTTTTTTATATCCTTTTCCATCTTTATAAAGTTTATTACTTTGTTAAGCATGTCTTTTGCCAGGTCTTGTCTGCTCCCCATGGTTCAGTTTCTAGCCTGCTGAGTAGATCCACGTGAGACCTAACAAACTCACTGACTATTTACACACAGACACTAATTGCAATATAAAGCTGAGTTCCACCCCCTCTTCATTTGGCTGTTAGGTTCTGGCGCCACCATCTTGACTAAGGGAAACCGGCAGTGAAGCCTTGCGGCTTCACAGCCAGTGTCCTGCTGTGCATGCGCAAGGAACGCTGCGCTATGTGAATGGGCCACAGTTCTCACCTGTGAAGTGTCCCAGAGGGCTGCGGGGGGGGGGGTGAACTTCCGGCTCAGTTAGCAGTAGCAAACTGGGCCAGAAGTGGGGCTGTTACCTGTAAAAATCAGATACCCACTCCCCCCAAAAAGGTACCAAATTTGGCAGTGGAGGGGGGGAGGAGGCAGAAAAGCAGTACTTCCACTTTTGGGTGGAACTCTGCTTTAAAAAGTTACAGATGTGGAAAATTAACCTTTGTCCTTATAACCTATGTGGCACCGTGTGTCTTTACCAAAGCCAAACATTCCAGGGTATGTAAACTTTGGATCAGGGTCATTTGGGTGATTTCTGTTATCAATATGACTGAAAAAAGAGCCAAATAACTATGTGATAACAAATGGCTTCATATGATCACTAGGTTTAAATAAAAGACAGTTTCTTGGCAAGATAAGTCATATTTTCAATATCCATGCCAAGATGTCACAATTTTTGCCAGGGTATGCCAACTTATGAGCACAACTGTATAGTTATAGAGAGATATGATGATTGTGGCTCTAGTAGCTAGAATAAATTACTAATCTATGCAATAGAATGAGTTTGCACACATACGCTTCTAAATGCCATACACCTGCAAATGCACATAAAGGCATGTAAGCACCAAAATTAACATTATTTACTCTGGACTTTTCTGCCAGCTCCTGGCAGAAGGCTCCAGCAAAGATGATAGTATTTTATTAGGCCCCTGTGCATAAAGACTAATTAGAGGCAACTTTTAACACATGAAAAATTCTTACAATGTGTCGGCATTGAAATGACACTAAAAAAAAAAAAAAATCTCGCAATTAAAACAAAAAAACAACAAAAAAACCCCACTATCTATATAAAATATTCTATTTAAACCTTATCTAAATATATATATTCGAGTGGCAAGGGAAAATTTCTGGTCCAAAGTAAGCTCTGAATTCTTTGTGATGAGTTTAGTGTAGACTTTTTTTCTTTACACAAGCTCAGACCACAAAGATAAATTGTGACTTCATTCCTCTATCAATAGATTTGGACATCTTGCAAGACTTTCAACACAAAAAGCTCTGGACCAATCAATGCTGTGGAAAGAAGATGTCTGACATCAGATGACTGATTTCAGAGCGAGTGTGAATGAGGACCTAGTTGATGGAGAGAGTGATGAGGCTGAAGCATTATGGGTGGAACTGCACATGGGGGTACGTATTACAAAGGTAATCAATGGAGTTTGTTATAGGCCTCCCAGTGTTAATAAGGAAGTGAAGACTCCGCTTCTTGCACAGATTGAAAGGGTTGGGACAGTGATAATAATGGGGGATTTTAACTACCCGGAAATTGACTGGAGAAATGTTACTGCAGGAACAGTTAAAAGGCAAACATTTTTAAACCTACCACATGATAACTTTTTGGTACAGTTCATAGAGACCCCAACTAGGAATGATGCTCTGCTGGACCTGGTAATCTCAAACCATGCAGAGCTTATTATGAATGTCCATGTAAAAGAACATCTGGGTAGCAGTGACCATAACATGATTTCATTTATTGTCAGCTGTAAACAGCAAGCACATACGGGAAAAATAAAAACGCTCAATTTTAATAGAGCTAAGAGATGCTCTCCGAGACTTAGACTGGGAGGGAATGTTGGCATCAATGAACACAACATAGAAATGGGAGTTCTTCAAAAAGAATGTATGTGAACACACTGCAAAATATATTCCCATGGGCAACAAGTTTAAAAGGTTAAAAATCAAACCTATGTGACTTATGGCCAAAGTTAAAAAAGCTATAGATATTTTTTAATATCTATTTTTTTTTAGAGCTTTTATTAAATATAAAAATGAAGAAACACTATCACCGTTTAAAGATTACAAAGAATATAACAGAATATGCAAAAAGGAAATAAAGGCTTCAAAAATTGAAAATGAACAACAGATTGCAAAAGATAGCAGGACCAACCCCAAAAAATTCTTCAAATATATTAATAGTAAAAAGGTCCAGTCCGAGCATGTATGCCCTATACAAAATAATCTAGAGTGGGTGACTGGGGGCAAAGAGAAGGCAAATTTAATAAATACCTTCTTCAGCTCGTATACAAAGGAGCATGGGTGAGCGCTTATCCATAATGGGCATGATATTGACACAGCTCCAGATGATCCACATTGGCTCACAATTGATATGATACAAAAATATTTAGACAGAATAAGGTGAATAAAGCACCTGGACTGGATGGAATACACCCATGGGTCCTTAAAGAATTGAGCTCTGTCATGTCAAAGCCATTGTTTCTAATTTTTAGGGACTCTTTAATGACTGGCATAGTACTGGATAGAAGTTGTCAAACAAATCTGATTTCTTTTCATGAGGAGGTGAGCAAAACCTTGGACAGAGGGGTGGCAGTGGACGTGGTATACTTGGATTTTGCAAAAGTGTTTGACACAGCTCCCCACACACAGCTAATGTGTAAGAAAGTCTACAGGTTTGGAAAAATCCCTATTTAAAAGGACAGAAAACTGGCTAAAAGATCGTATTCAGAGAGTAGTGGTTAATGATTCATACTCTGAATGGTCTAGGGTTGTCAGTGGTGTACCCCAAGGTTCAGTGTTGGGACCCTTACTTTTTAATATATTTATAAACAATATAGGGTCTGGGATTAAAAATACCATTTCAGTCTTTGCAGATAACACCAAGCTGTGCAGTAGAATAACGTCCTTACAGAATGTCTCCAACTTACAAGCCGACCTCAATGCACTGTTTAATTGGGCAACTATGTGGCAAATGAGGTTTAATGTTGATAAATTTAAGGTTATGCACTTGGGGGCTAAGAATATGCATGCATCATACATACTAGGGGGAGTACAACTGGAGGAATCAATTGTTTAGAATGATCTGGGAGTTCTGGTAGATCACAAGCTTAATAATGGCATGCAATGCCAAGCTGCGGTTTCTAAAGCAAGCAAAATCCTCTCTTGTATTAAAAGAGGTATAGGCTACAGAGAGAGAGATATCATTTTACCCCTGTACAAATCATTAGTAAGACCTCATCTGGAATATGCAGTTCAATTTAGGGCACCAATTCACAAGAAGAACATTGGGGAACTAGAGAAAGTACAGAGAAGGGCAACCAAACTGATCAGAGGCATGGAGGAGCTCAGCTATGAGGAAAGATTAGAGGAACTGAATTTATTCTCTCTTGAGAAGAGGAGATTAAGGGGGATATGATCAACATGTATAAATACATGAGTGGTTCACATAGTGAACTCGGTGTAGAGTTATTCACCCTGAGGTCATCACAGAGGACAAGGGAGCATTCTTTACGTCTGGTGGAAAGAAATTTAATTTCCGTACATGGAAAGGTTTCTTCACAGTAAGAACAGTGAAAATGTGGAATAGACTCCTTCAAACGTTAGTTCTGGCCAGGTCAGTCGATTGCTTTAAAAAAGGCCTGGATTCTTTCTTGGATACACAGAATATAACTGGATACTAATATTTATAGGTAAAGTTGATCATGGGAATATCTGATTGCCTCTCGGGGAATCAGGAAGGAATTTTTTTGCCTGCAGGAGCAAATTGGATCATGCATTGCTGGGTTTTTAGCCTTCCTCTGGATCAACTGTGGGTGTAGGATTAGAACATTTTTTTTTTTTTTTTAATGGTTGAACTGGATGGAGTTGTCTTTTTTGAGCCAGACTAATTATGTAACTATGACATCACAGAATCAATATCAAAGACTGTGGAATTATTTTTATCCACAATGCAGAGAAACAGCTGTAAAGAGGGTGGGGATGTGATGCCTGAATAAGGAACACTTTTTTTTTTACATCTTTCACTTAATTTACACGGCTGAGTATGTTAGATTTACATTATTTATGTCTTGGCCCTTTAAATTACAAACTCCTACCCAACGGCTTGACTTCTCCCAAATTTAATAAGCTCATTATAACACAGACACATATTCCTTATGACATGACGAGGACTGTGACTCATGCCCTTTAAATCTCTGCAGTAGCAGACGGGCTAATATGGAAACTACTAAAGTAACTAAAACTGAGACAATTCTTACCTCCTCCAGCTTCTTTACAGAGAAAAATATCCTTGTGAAAGCAAGCAATATTACACCAAATAAAATGACGAGCGTAATTACAATTTAGTCGATTTTTAAAGCATGTACACATCAATGTCTTTTAAAGAGTTCAGTTACATAATGCAATAATATGCCTTAAAGGTGCACTCTGAAACATGAACTTTTGTATATAAACTAATTCGAGACAGCCAACCAGCAGTTCATTGTGAATGCCATACTGGAATTCATATTCTGAACCTGGCAGCCAACGAGCTAAATTCCTGCTGTTGATGGTATTCTCATTTTCGGAATAGCTCTTGCATAAATGCAAGCCAAGTGTTCCTTGGTTCCAATATTAACTGCTCTCTAAAACCCATTTCTTGCTCATACATGTACAGTGGAACAAGAGTAAGCAGTGATGTATTGACATTTTGTCAGTTTACTAAATCTTGCAGCACTGGATTAAAGATAATATACATTAACGCCTCCTTCCCTTAATCTGTGTTTTAACCACTTCAATACCGGGCACTTTTATCCCCTTCCTGCCCAGGCCAATTTTCAGCTTTCAGCGCTATCGTACTTTAAATGATAATTGCGTTTTCATGCAATGCTGTACCCAAACCCAAAGTTTTTATCATTTTGTTCACACAACTAGAGCTTTCTTTTGGTGGTATTTGCTCACCCTGGGGTTTTTATATTTGTGTTAAATTAATGAAAAATGTTTGTTTCTGTTATAAAATTTAGCAAATTGTTTTTCATAAATTTAGGGCAAGATGTATTCGGCTACATTTCCTTGATGAAAATAATCCAAATATGTATTTATTATTTAGTCTGTAGGAAAGTTATAGAGTTCACAAACTATGGTATATATCTGAAAATTGATCAATCCTGAAGTACTGACGGCCAATCTAATTTCTTGAGGCCCAAAAATGTCAAGACAGTACGGATATCCCCCAAATGACCACTTTTTGCAAAGTAGGTAGTACAATATATTTAGTAAGAGGCATGGAGAGTTTTTTGAAGTTGTAATTTTTTTATCATAATTCTGTGGAAAATGAAGAAATTAAAAAAAGTTTACATACGGTCACCAATGCAGTACTGTGTCGTCAAATAACTGGTGTGGCAGTGATCAGGGACACTGACTGGTTACAGTACAAGAAAAAAAAAAAAGATTTCTTAAAAGTTTTCATTATTTTTAATTACAATATATTTTTCTTTTTTTTTAAGATTTGTTTTCATAATACACTGTGACCAGAGTAGTATAATGTATGTTACCATAGTAACATTGTACTACTTTGGGGAAGTGATTAGTACTTTTTTTTTCTTTTTTTTTTTTTACACATTATGATTGCTTATAGCAAACCATTACTTCGCTATAAGCAAGCATTTAACTGAATTAAATCAATTAATTCAGGTTTTTTTTTTGTTGTGATTAGCTGTGATTGGCCACAGCTAATCACAACACAGATGGGCTGTGATTGGCCCAGTCTGTACATGTGATCACTGTGACCAATCACCTTTAGTGACACAATTGTATACAATGGATGGCATGAAAAGAAGCCATCTATTGCTTACAATTGTCATGTGACCGGCTGTGAATGGTAAGATTGCTGCAGGTCACATGGTACTGGCAACAGGCTGGTACACAGATCTGTCATCGACTGTGTCCGAGGTACACAGCTGGTGAAAGATCTCACCACAGCGCGGCCTCGCGGGCATGCGCAAGGCTCGATCCCGGAAGGCCGTCATATGACACCCACCCAGATCAACGAGAGTCCCACTCAGCCGTCATTCTACTGTTTGCCATTCGGGAACAGGTTAATGTTCCTCAGCATGATGCCCTGTGGATTTGTTAATAAATGTCTTTCCCTCAAGAGCTACAGTGGGGCAAAAAAGTATTTAGTAAGCCACCAATTGTGCAAGTTCTCCCACTTAAAAAGATGAGAGAGGCCTGTAATTGGCATCATAGGTAGACCTCAACTATGAGAGACAAAATGAGAAAACAAAAACCAGACAGACAATCACATTGGCTGATTTGGAAAGAATTTATTTGCAAATTATGGTGGAAAATAAGTATTTGGTCAATATCAAAAGTTCATTTCAATACTTTGTTATATATCCTTTGTTGGCAGATCTCCTCTAGAGCAGTGATGTTTTGGGGCTGTCGCTGGGCAACACGGATTTTCAACTCCCTCTAAAGGTTTTCTATGGGGTTGAGATCTGGAGACTGGCTAGGCCACTCCAGGACCTTGAAATTCTTCTTACGAAGCCACTCCTTCGTTGCCCGGGCGGTATGTTTGGGATCACTGTCATGTTGGAAGACCCAGCCACGTTTCATCTTCTATGCCCTTGCTGATGGAAGGAGGTTTGCACTCAAAATCTCACGATACATGGCCCCATTCATTCTGTCCTGTACATGGATCAGTCAGCCTGGTCCCTTTGCGGAGAAACAGCCCCAAAGCATGATGTTGCCACCCCCATGCTTCACAGTAGGTATGGTGTTCTTTGGATGCAACTCAGCATTCTCTCTCCTCCAAGCACGACGAGTTGTGTTTCTACCAAACAGTTCTATTTTGGTTTCATCTGACCATATGACATTCTCCCAATCCTCTTCTGGATCATCCAAATGCTCTCTAGCAAACTTCAGATGGGCCCGGACATGTACTGGCTTAAGCAGGGGGACACGTCTGGCACTGCAGGATCTGAGTCCCTGGGGGCGTAGTGTGTTACTGATGGTATCCTTTGCTACGTTGGTCCCAGCTCTCTGCAGGTCATTCACTAGTTCCCCCCGTGTGGTCCTGGGATTTTTGCTCACCGTTCTTGTGATCATTTTGACCCCACGGGGTGAGCTCTTGCGTGGAGCCCTAGATCGAGGGAGATTATCAGTGATCTTGTATGTGTTCCATTTTCTAATTATTGTTCCCACAGTTGATTTGTTCACACCAAGCTGCTTGCCTATTGCAGATTCAGTCTTCCCAGCCTGGTGCAGGTCTACAATTTTGTTTCTGGTGTCCTTCGACAGCTCTTTGGTCTTCACCATAGTGGAGTTTGGAGGTTGGCTCTGAGGAAGAGGTTGTGTCCTCGAAACGCGTTAGCCAGTTGGTCATCCAGGGTTCCATCGTATGGACTCAGATGTTGTTTGGATCATACACCTTGTTCAGTTTGACATGCCTGTGTTATTATGTCCATTGTGAGTCTGATACCTATTTTTGTTTCTTTAATAAATTATTTTAAACGATAATGCACTAGGTCGGTGCGCCCTTTTTCTGTTTCTCCATTTGTATGAACACTGCCACCTTTGGCCTGTGGTAATATCTGTAGTGCCATATAGTTAACAGTGAAACTGTCAAATGCAATTACAGTTTTAAAAATAACAGAATAAAGAAAAAAAATTATGAGCGCAGCGAGCCTATAATATAAGAAAAAGATTTTTCTTAAAACTGTGTACTAAATAAAAGTCATATAACCTTGAAAATATAGAAAATTATTTAGGTATGCAAATTAGCTACATAATCAAGTCACGCATGATTTGAACAGAAACAATCTAGATTTCTCCATTCACAGTGCACAGCATGGATTGGATGCAGCCACTGTCCGTGCAGTAATGTTCCACCTGGCTTCTTCAAGTTTTTAATCAAGGGATGTCAGGAGGTATTACAAGACTGGTGTTCAATAAATACAACATTAACAAGATGAAATGGTCAACTTTCATCTACGGGGCTGTAATGCCATGACAACACTGATTTCCAAGCATAAAATTCAGGGAGCAATAAATCATGGCCACACAACCTAGATGAGGCTTAGGATTAAAAAAAAAAAAAAAAAAAATCATCACACTATACCTGGAAATAAATTACCAGGATATACAGTGGGGAAAATAATTATTTGATCCCCTGCAGATTTTGTAAGTTTGCCCACTTACAAAGAAATGAAGGGTCTATATGTTTACCATAGGTGTATTCTAAGCGATAGAGACAGCATATCAACATAAAATCAAGAAAAAACACAATACAAATATTATAAGTTGAGTTGCAGTTCAGTGAGTAAAATAAGCATGTGATCTATAAGCAAATCATGCCTTAGTACTTGGTGGAGAAACACTTGTTGGCCAGCACAGAGGTAAGACATTTCTTGTAGTTGGTTATCAGGTTTGCACACATCTCAGGAGGCATTTTGGTCCACTTTCCTTTACAGATCTTCTCTAATTCTTAAAGGTTTCTTGGAAACTTAAAGTTTCAACTACCTCAATAAATGTTCTATAGGATTGAGGTCTGGAGACTGGCTAGGCCATCTCCATGACCTTAATGTGCTTCTTCTAGAGCCACTCCTTCGTTGCCTTTGCGGTATGTTTTGGGTCGTTGTCACGCTGGAAGACCCATCTTCAGTCTTCTGGCTGAAAAAAGAAGGTTCTCATCCAAGATTTTACAATACATGGCCCCATCCATTGGTCCTCAATGTGGCAAAGTCAGCTTGTACCTTTAGCAGAGAAATAGCCCCAAGGCATAACGTTTCCACCTCCGTCCTTGACTGTAAGGATGGTGTTCTTGGGGTCATAGTCAGCAATTTTCTTCCTCCAAACACAGCGATTTGAGTTAATGCCAAAGAGCTCAATTTTGGTCTTATCTGACCATAGCACTTTTTCCCAATCCTTCTCTGAATCATTTAGATGTTCATAGGTAAACTTCAGATGGGCCTGTACATGTGCCTTCTTGGGGAGGGGGACCTTTTGGGTACTGCAGGATTTCAATCCATGGCAGCGTATCGTGTTACCAATAATTTGTTTGGTGACCGTGGTCCTAACTGCCTTGAGATCATTCACAAGCTCCTCCCATGTAGTCCTGAGCTGATCCCTCACTTTTCTCATGATCATCCTTACCCCATAAGGCGAAATCTTGCATGGAGCTCCCGACTGAGGGCGATGGTTATTTTGTATTTCTTTCATTTGCAGATAATCGCTCCAACAGTTGTCTCCTTCTCACCAAGCTTCTTGCTGATGGTCTTGTAGCCCATTCCAGCCTTGTGCAGGTCTACAATCTTGTCCCTGATGTCCTTTGACAGCGCTTTGGTCTTGCCCAGGATGGTGAGGAAGAATGAGATTCTGTGGACAGGTTTCTTTTATACACAAAGAGTTGTCGCTCGGAATATCTTCTTAAATTGACAGGACTAATCTGTGTACCATGTGAGCACATAGCCAGTCCGTGGGAGACAGAATTATTGTTGGTTGGTAGGGAATCAAATACTTATTTTACTCACTGAACTGCATTTTAAAACATTTGTATCATGTGCTTTTTCTTGATTTTTAGTTGATATTGTGTCTTTATCATTTAAAATACACCAATGATAAAAAAATTATAGACCCTTTATTCCTTTGTAAGTGGGCAAACTTACAAAATCTGCAGGGGATCAAATAATTATTTTCCCCACTGTATAGTGCACACTAATGTACCTGTATAGTGCACACTAATGTAAGATTGGTCATATATAGCATGAGAAATGTAGACGTTAAAGTGATTGTGAACCCTCACCTTGTAAAACAACCCATTCAGTTTAAAATAGAAACAAAAAGGCAAAACAAAGTAATCACATTTCTTCTGTTCTCAGCAGCATAAGAGCTGGGGTAGGAGAAACAGCAGCACATAGAACTTCCAAGTGAATGACTGTAGAGCGAATGCATTTCAGGACAAGTCTGATCATTGGAGGAGAGCAGGCTGACTTCCCATCACAGCTAGAAAACTGAACACAGTGTGCTCTCCTGCCTTTTTCACACACAAGTACATGGTACAGCAGGCACATCTCAGCAATATGAAAAGTTGGCTTTACATATTCTTTTAACTAATAATGAGTGAAATATTGAGTATTTAGGACAGCACTGAAAGTATTTTTTAGTACAGAAAACAACCTCCCAAAATTTTACAAAATCTCTGCATCTGCTCAGAAATCGCCCATTCTGAAATAATCTGCATTGCTCTGTAAATGTTAAAAAACACAAGTTATGTTATGATATCATGTAGTCAGCCTGGTTACAATGGAATTGTATTTACATTTCCATTTTATTTTCAATAAAAAGTATGATTCTCTTTAACCATATATGCAGAAAAGTGGCTAAGGCACTATGAAAACTCAAAGTGTATGTGGACTTAACATACGCTATGTTCTATGTTTTCTATACTCCACATTTGATATATAATTCAGTTAAAAAAGAGTTTTAGCTGTACTTCTCCTATGGAGCACAGGAATGCAGTTCGTTCTGTACTCCTGTGACCTGTTTTCAGCCGACAGCGGGCTGAAGCTGTGTAATAAAATGGCACAATCCTCTTCTAAATGATGATGTTGACCATTCTCGGTTTCTGCACATTGTACATTTAATTTATCCCAAATACTGACGTTCCTTCCAGTTTGGTGGCAATATTAGCTTAATACCCAGACTACAAAGGGCCTTTACTTTTTCCCAGTAAGCCACAGTATGAATTTCTGCACTTTTGTTTGAATGAAAAAAATCAAATAGACCACGCCCCACCCCAGGAGTTTGCCTGAGAGTGTAAAAGGGCCGGGGGCCAAGATGAACATTTTTTCCCTCTTCAGGTGATGTCAGCACACCGCATGTATAAGGAGGGAGGAGATGGTGACATCATCACGCTGGAGAGACCTGCTGGGAGACTGTAATAGATAGGTGTTTTAATACTCATTTCAGTTCACACTGCTGCGAATTATCATGCGAATTGCGACACAAATCACAAGTCAAGACACAATCATTTCAATGGATGTCGTCTCAATCAATGCAACTAAAGTCACAGCTGTAATGGTTGTGTGCATTAGGCACATGTAAGCTATAGGTGGCAGCCATCTTGCTCAGGTATCATCCTTTTTTTTTTCATGAGCCCAGTGATTTTACCCCCTCCTGCAATCTATGGAATCCATAGCCTTAGCTTTTAACACACTTCAAAAGAGCCTGTTATCTCAACTCAGGTACAGCATACCCCAGCACACAGGCCTTGGTCAGAGCTCTAAACAGCTAATTGAGTCCTGACCTCTGCCCAATTCACTTAAAATCCACACAAAATTCATAAAATCCAGGACCAAGACACATTAATATTAAGTATATATTTGAATGGAGAATATCATACTGAATAAATCATGGTCATACATGACTAAGCTAGCACATACGAAAGGGGAGAAAGCAGTCTCCTACCTCCTGGGTGACAGACACATCTGAAATACTGCATACAAAGAGACAAAACAGAGGGCACACTGGCCTTGTGCATTTCCTTTAAAAATGCAAAGGCATTGACATTTTATCCTTTATGAGTATATTACCATTTTATATACAATGAATGATATTTTTAAAGGTAATACACAAGGCCGGTGAGCCCTCTGTTTTGTCTCTTTATATGCAGCTCATTTGGATTCCCCTGATCTGTTGAGGGCAGCAAGGTGTGCATCTTCTAGGCATCTCATGTATGGTTCTAGTTACTTTAGAGTCTATAGTCCAGCGCAGGAGTAGAAGCTTTTGCTACCTTTCCTCCATCTGAAATACTCTGTGTTTGTATCCCTGTACAAGAAATATAACGCTGAACAATAATCTATCAGTTTCCAGGATGCAACCATTACATAATGGAAGATATTAATAATAAAACTGTGTGTAAGGTCAACCGTGGTGACCTCCCTGCCACCACCCCTTAAACCAAGAAGTTTGTCAGATGGTCTCTGTCAACACTCCTTTGATACCACAGAAAAAGGATATATCAGGACCCTCTGTCCCTTGGTTTATGTTAAACGAGAGCTCACACCTAATAGGACTTGAGAGAGCCACTGTACAGTTTTTGCTTGATCATTTGAACTCTGCTAAAACCAAGGACTCTGCAAGTATTCTTCATTTTCAACTCATTTTTAATTCTCTGTTGCTTAATTGTCTCTGTATTTCTTTGTAACCCTTTTTTTCTGTAAATATTTTATTTGCACCATTTTGACCTTTTCATTATTAAACCCTATATTGAAGATTGTGAATTTCCACCTTCTCAGTCAAAAGGTGGTGGTGGTAGCTTAAAAAGTAAATAGCTTAGGTAACCTTAGAGTGTACGCCCCTTGAGGGTTAGGGACTGATGTGAATGCACAATATATATGTAAAGCGCTGCGTAAATTGACAGCGCTATACAAGTACCCAAAATAAATAAACTTAACCCAGTGACAATCGCACTCAGGCTACTGGAACCCATTTTGTGGTTCCGCAAGCTGGAAAATCTTTGTGCAAGGTGCAGCTGAAAATGGCATCGTGACAGTGTGTTCTGAGATTGGTCGGTCCTTTGTCACGAGTTAGTGAGAGGGGCAGGAATCGGGCACCGCGTTTATCACAGCAGCAAAAAAAAAAAGTTTCCTGCACTACATTGGTGCAACTTGAGTGCTATAAATTACATAGTAAATGACAAAAGTAGCAAGTAAGTTGCATTACTTTGGAGTCGAAGAAGTGTGAACTGCATCTGAAAGCTGAACTCCAGGCAGATATCAAATACATAAATTTATACAGCTCAGTATTTACTAATACATCATTAAATGTATTTTTTAAACAGGTAGAGTACCTGAATTTGACCAGGTATCCTCTTGCAGTCCCTCTACAGCACAGCTCAGACTAGGGGAAAGAGAAGCAGCACAAACAGCCAACCAGTCTGCTGCAATGGAAAGATAATACTGACAGGAGGACCGAGCAGAGTGACAGCAGTGAACTACTGCTTCCTCTTTCAATGTTTAATCACAGGCTGAGGGAGTGACAAAGCCTGATTTTTGAAAAATGTGTAAATCTCAGGACTAAATGAAGAGAAATTCAAATTATTTGGCAAATAAAACAGCTTTCATATATGTACTTCATCTGTGTATTCAGCAGCTTGCCTGGAGTTCAGCTTTAAGTGGAAATGCATAACATCTATCAAATCTGGTAGTCCTACCACACCAGCATATAAGAAACATTCTTATCTTGAGGGGGGGGTTTATGTCAACAGGTTTTATTTTTGCAACACTGATTACAAGATATTACCCTCATGACAGTGCTCCTTTAAATGGATTAGTCATTATGTAATGACAACCTGCAACATACAGCACTTCAATCTCTCTCCAAATCTGCAAATAATCTGCTTTTCACACAAAGTTGCATTTTGCGCCTCAAGCAGCTGCCTTCTTCTATTTGTGGATAAAAGAACATAGTTTGATGCAGGACAGACTCCGATTACATTCCTATAAAGTGAGCAGTAGACACCTCCTGCCTCAACCTCAACGCTGTTATTAAATTCCTACATCTGCAAATCCATCTAACAACTAAATTGCTGAAAATCTCGGCTGCATCATGGGCTTCACTCTGTACTTAGCCAGACACTGTAAAATTAAATTACACAACATGCTAGCAAATAAAACCTAAGAAATGGAAATGAAATGTGGCAGTAAAAAAAACATGGCTCCTGGATCAATTTACCAAGTCTGCTTAAAACGGACAGAACTTGCAACATTTATCGGACATATTCAGGGCCACATCAAGAGTGCCCCTAGGCCAAAATGTGCCAATTACCCATGACTGGTGATGTCCAAAAAAAAAGCAATGGGTTGTACAGATTGAAGAATCCTGCTGCAGTTTTTAAAGACCCATAAGGAGAGTAGTCCAGCTACATTTTTATAAAATGTCCTAAATAGTTAAACAAAAAAAACCCTCAACCTAATTCCAGGAGATGCTGCTTAACCTCAACACCAGTACCTAAAGATAAAAAATAAAATTGTCCGAACTAGTACTAATCATACACAAAAGGTAAATGTATACTACTAAGAAGCTCTTATCAAGGTAATACTGTATATACTATCAACTAGCAGCAAAGTCTGTCTGTTTTTCTTAAAGAGGAATTCAGAAGGTCCAGTGGTACAAATACCTTCTGCCTATTGTTGATAATACTGTGAGCATTAACAGTAAGAAGTATATAACACATTATGCATTATTCAGAGTTGAGCGGTATAGAAGATGTAATAGTCTTCTTACATTACATACCTACCTCAAAGTTTCCCTCAGTGGATCAGCAGGACAATTTTTTTCAACTTGATCTATCTACTTCCTGCTCCTCCAAACACTGTCATGTGATAGGGTTCTCTCAATTATTGGGTTTTGTCTTTAATGTAGCTATGGGAATATGGTAGTACTAACGGGAATGGCACTCACACCAAAAATGTCATGTGATGAATATTTTGTCACCTATTGCACAAAATCTGTGAAAGTCCTGTAATAAAACCAAATGGTCTGCATAAAAATACATGGCTTCCTGAGCTCTCTGCATGTTTTCAGGCAAAGATCCACTAACTTCAATACATTTTTAACTCCTTCCTGCTGGCCGCACGCATTTGTGCACGCATTTCGACGGGTGGGTCTAAACATCAAGAGGCCGCATATATGCGTACCCCCCAAAAAAAATCAGAGAGCGCACAGAGTTACTGGAGGCAAACGGAAAGCACCCGATCTCAACTTGCGATCGGAAGCTTTCTGATCATGTGACTGCTGTGACAACCAATGACATAATCAAAAACTCTGCCCTGCCTTCCAGCATCTAAAACCCCTTAAAAGGCCTAGAGATGCCAGGGCAAAGAGGTTAAAGCCAATCTCTGAGCACCATTAACCCCCTTTCCACCTTTTCATTAAAATAAAACACTCTAACAGCATTACTTACCCAAGTCTGCCATCATATGACCAGCGTCTCTTCTGAGAGAGTCAACCTGTGGTTAGGCTGGAGTTTGAGCTCATGGCTGATGGATCTTGTTGCCTCCCTGCTTGTGACTTCATCACATCACTACAATCTTCAGGAACTGAGAGTTCATTGCTGCTGGACAGCCAATGGACTTCAGACAGTGATGTGAGAACCTGAAGAAGGACTCTTCTCCGCAGCAAAAAAGATAGAAGACTCAGGGGAGTTGACTGAAGAGGGCAAAACCTGGTGTAGCTGTGCAAGGTAGCCAATCAGCTTCTAACTTCAGCTTGTCCATTTAAGCTTTGAACTGGAAGCTGATTGTTTTTTATGCAGAGCTGCGCCAGATTTTGCATTCTCCAGTTTTATTAAATCAACCCCAGGGTGTCATGTAACCATGGATTTAGGTAAGTAAATGGGGCCTTTAACTCAGCAATTATAGTGGGGATAGCTGGCTGGAGTTCAGTGTAATGTTTTGTGATAAAACCTCATCTCTCTAAGACTCCAAAATTCTGCATTTCCCATTGGAACACAACAGAAAGAAAAAATATATAAGGTAATTAGCAAAGGAGGTTTAGGAAGGGGGCAGGGGAACTGTAGCGTTTTTATCCAGGGACATAACATGCAAGGAAATTTTGTTCTTCCTCACGTTTACAGGCCGTTGCTCTCAGAACCCTCAAACACACCACCAGGTTAATCAGTTTTCATCCAAACTGGCTTTGATGCGTGTGCATGCAACAGGGGACAGGAACTGATAGGAAGGATTCTTTTTGTAATTCTTTATTGAAATGAGGTTTTTCAAAGTAAACAGTTACAGACACATGCATCTGGGAGATTACAACAACAAGTCATAAAAACTCTTGATTACATACAGTTGAAAAACCGAAGAACAGCGCTATGTACTCTCGATGCTGCTGTATTTATCAATATCACTATGTAAAACTAATAAAGAATACTGCTTTAAAGTGCAACAGGATTCCAAACCACAAATAATTATTTTCTGTGTCCAGAACCAATCAGTGAAAAACTAAAAATGTTAAATCTCAGAGACAGCTGCACTCACCAACCCCGATACAAAGTGTTAAGAAATCTGTGCAAACATATGTGTTATGCTGTCCCTTTAAATATTATTCCAGATTGTCAACAACTACATACTCTTGTGATGTTATATCTTTAAGCGCTAATATAACAATATGAATTAATGCAATATACTTAAAACTACAAAAATCCAGTGCAAATGATAAAAATATGAAATAATAAGTCTAGCAAATACAGAGTGATCCTCCGTGACATTCCAGTTACTCCACCACCAGATACACATGTTTGTGAACCACAAAGTTAGACCCCACAAGTAAGAAGTCTGACAGCACTTTATTCTGTATCCCAGCAAGCTGCTCAAGTGGAGTTTTTGCGATGCTGATAATTTGTTTGTATTCTGTTATTATGTCAAGCTCCAAATCTGTATGTGCTCATGAAACAGAAAAAAATGATCATTCCCAAAATGATCAGATAAAAACAAAACACTTTATCCACTTGCCTACTGGGCACTTCCTGCCCAGGCCAATTTTCAGTGCTGTCACAGTTTGAATGACAATTGCACGGTCATGCAACACTGTACCCATATGAAATTTTTATCATTTTTTTTCAAACAAATAGAGCTTTCTTTTGTTGGTATTTAATCACCACTGGGTGTTTTTTTTTTTCCACTATAAACAAAAAAAAAGAGCAAATAAATTTAAAAAAAAAAAAGTTTTTCTTTGTTTCTATTATAAAACTTTGCAAAAAGGTAATTTTTATACTTCACTGATGTGCGTCGATGAGGCTGCACTGATAGGCAGCACTGATGGGCATTGATGAGGTGGCATGGATAGGCAACACTGATGGGCACTGATAGGAGGCACTGATGATGCTGCACTGATGGGTGGCATTGCAAGGCACAGGTGGGTGGCACTGATGGGCACAGGTGGGTGGCACTGATGGGTACAAGTGGGCAGCACAAGTGGGCGGCACTGCTGGCCATTGACCATCAGTGCCCTGATGATCAGTGCCGATCCCTTCGCTGACAATTGCCGGTTCTCGGCAGTACTTTCTTCATGCTGTGATAGTGTGAGGAAAGTGCAGCCGATAACCGGCAACTGCATTTACCGGTGCTCTGCTGTGTCATTGGACACAGCTGATCACGTGGTAAAAGGCCGACGTGATTGGCCGTTTACCGTATTCCATGATCAGCTGTGTCTGTTGGACACAGCGATCACTGGGGGCGCGCAGGGGGCGTGTTCTGGAATGACATCCATGGACGTCATCCCAAAACCAGACAACCACGCTGTAGCCATCCTTCGGCTATAGCGCAGTTGCGAACTGGTTAAATGGTAAATATAACAGAACAAAAGGAAACAAATAACTTCTCCCTCCCTAGTAGCTTATACTTTCTTTCATTTCGCTCCCCCTCCAATCCATTCAGCTTTCAGAAGGTAAAGGAAAGTCCTGGGTAGGCTACGAGTAATCAGGCACCTTATGTGACAACAATGAATGAACCAGCATTGTCACATGGGATAAATCATAAGCTCATCCATACTGAACAGTTTTTTTTTTGGCTTGCATGAGGAAGTGAAGGATATATTAATATATGCTGGGAGGGAGTGGGGTATTAAAGCAAAGTTTCTTAACCTCCCTAGCGGTCTGATTATGTCCATATTTCTGTACTGAAAGCGGTACTTTTTTTGCATGGAAATATGTCGTTTTTTTATTGTAGGCCTGTAATTTTTAGGAATAGCTCACTGAAATATGTCTGAACAAGAGTCTAGTACACATCCCGGGTATGATAAAACTTGAAACACGAACTCATAAATTATAATATATTAAATAATCATAAAAAATAATAATAATATAATAATAATAAATGTAATTCTATAATATAATCACACCAAAAACACTGAAATTTGAAATATAGCACCAAGTTCGCACATCGCTGAGCTCAGTCGCAGAATCGTTTTCAGTGTCTGATGATGAATTTCCCCACGAATCATCACTCAATTCTGCAAGTGGTTCTGATTTACTATCGCTGTTCTCTAGCCGGTCTAAAACTGCTTTTGACCTAAAGGGACGCTCTTTGGACGCCATGGACTTTTCTAAGTTTCCAGGCAGAAAGAACAGTAAAAATGCAGGCAGGGCACAGGACAAAGTAGTAGGGACAAAATGTATGTGAAATGCTTTGAAACAGTAATGTTTTACTATGTGATTTTAGTGTATTAGTGAATGTCAGTTTTTAAAATTTTCAAAATTTCCTGCCGGTTCTGGCCCCCGTACATCCCGGCGCCCGCAGGGACTGGAACACGGATGCCGGCATCGGCCAGAGGAGATGGCCGGAGAAGCTGCAGGGGACACATCGCGGGAGCCCAGGACAAGGTATGTGCTGCAGGGAATTCCTGAGCAACGCTGCAGTGAATTCCCGAGTGTAGCTCGGGGTTACCACTTTTGGTACTGAAACTTTACCTCGAGCTACACTCGGGAATACCGCCAGGGAGGTTAAAGGTGTTTTTAATGAAATTTAGTGATAATCAAAATTACAAATATATATATATATATATATACCAGCAAAATAAAGTGAAACTTCCTCTAAAATGTAAAAAAAAATCCATTGTTCATACAGTTTATTTAGCAAAAGGGTATTAATATATATTTGCCTAAAGATTCTATTTTAATTATTTGGATTTTTGTGTTTTCTCTAATTGCTTTTTTCCCCTTCAAGGGTATCTGTATTGTGATGAATATTATTAGGCTGTTTAATACATGTAATAGCAGGCACTGAGTGGCGACATAGGTGTTCCTAGATCAAATTAAATTCTACCGTCCAGTGCACTGTGCATGATTGAGAGCTAATCCATACATTTGCGGTGCGGATTGAAGCTCTGGTTTCACAGCTAATTGATACAGTAGTTGTTCACAGGTTCCTGTCAGGTTTACAACAGGTTCAGGACAATATTAGCTCTCAGCATTATCCTGTTCACACATACGGGGTTTAGAATTGGTTCCCATAAAAGTCAATAGTACTCCGCACCTGAACCGGAGCACACTGCTCAGAAATCTTACATGACTCTTTTTCAAACCGCAATGAATACTCACCGCCAGTGCACCAGACATATGTGAACAGGCACCATAGGAAGCAATGTTTTTTTCACGTCATGTGGATTGGATGTGATTCAAACTGCATCCAACCCGCATATATTGTATGTGAAGCGGCACTGATAGTCAAACCCAGGTTAAAGCGATTCCAGCAGTCATTTTTCCCGATACATATCACCAATGAGTAACATTTGACTCATTTAATAACCTAGAATTACAATAAAAGATAAACTTATTTATAGGAGGGCTCTGCAATTTTCATGCTAACCTTTTCACTTGATTGTCTTCTCTTTTTAATCTGAATAAAATCTGTTTCCACCTTTTCCGCCAGCTCAAGTTTTCTTTTGTTGCGCTTGAAAGCAGCTAAACTTAATTCTGCAAAGATAAATAGGTATTGTTAGATATTATTGTTAACTATCCACGCAATACTTCTGTAGAAAAAGATATTAGAAAATTATACACAATTACCTAAACTTGGTGTACTGAAAAGGTTTGGAACTCATTTTCATTTCAACAGCTTTTGCTACTCTATGAAATTCAGCATTAAATAATGATCTACAACTGCCGAAAGAAACATTATTGAATTTGGAATTGTTCATTGGAAGAATTCGGTAACATGCCAAGTGTGTGCTAGATTTTTGCTAGATGGAAACATGTTGCAGTATTAGTCAGTCGGGCACAACGTTTTCAAATTATGCCAGCGCATAGCAAAACTGGTTAACTATAAAAGTGCTAATTGACAAGAATCCACATTTCCCACTGAGTTGCTGAAATCTGTATGCGTGAAAGGAATTCGTGATGTATTTGAAGTCCGACTCCACTCAAAATCTATTTCTAACCTGTTCTGCCAAATGCTAAAATTTCCTTTAACTGGTGAAGTCAATTATAGTCATCTGAGTCCTCCCATGATGTCGTTTTCACCTGCGGGGGCTGCTAATCCAGCACCACACATTAACCCTTGCTGGCTGGTCCCCTTTCATTCACCTCTATCAGGTGTTGCTCCTCTTCTGAATCCTAATAGGACCTCCCTCACTGGCCAGCCAATGGGAATTGTCCACATCACACAGGCAGTGATGTGGACAACTGGAAGAAGGACCCATCCAGGAAGTAAACAGAGAGAAGGACCCTGTGCTGGATAATTACGTGAACACAACTTAAAGGATAAGTTCACCCTTTGACCAAAAATAATAAATGCACATTTTTTTTGCAGGTAAAAAAATTAGCATTTATTATTTTTGGTTGCAGGAGCCTGTAGAGCATTGCAGATCGCTGGTATCATGCAGGACGCCTTCAGATCTGTCAGTATATCTGTTTGCCTGTAAGAGATGTACTAACAAGAGTAATCAATGAACTACCACGGCGGTTTTTTTTACAATGGTTTTCAATCAACTTACATTTCGTACCCACTGGTAGTTGATTGGCCTATCTTTGGGTCAAGGGATGTGCCAATTCAAAAGATTAGGGTATAAATGATTGTCTTGCTGGTTAGCATATCAGGATTAAACAATGTGGTGTGTCTTGAAACATGTTATTCTGGCAACCGGCTTAGTTACTGACTCCATGATGCATTCCAGCAGTCCTCGTTGTGCAGCTGATGACTTCCGGTGATGTCATTTCTGGTGACATGAGTTACTCCATATCCTCCACCAAAGCTGGTGGTCTCCTGTCACTGATTTCATCTGTCATCTTAGCAAGATCTCCACATTCCTTCTGCCCTCAGCCTGGGTCCATCCAACAACAGGTACACTGGACATTTTGACTCATGATTTATGGGCTCTGGATCTACCAGTGTTTAAGCCTGTTTCATACAACTAACTCCACAGAGTGAGCCTATGTGAATAGCCTGAATCACTTATCTAGTGTGTTTATAATTATTGTTTTTGCCCCACTATCCCAGTCACTCTGAGGCTACCCAGTATAGCTCAAGCACCTGACATTATACCCATTTCTGGCTGCTGATATCCATCTACATGTTGGTGTTGTAGTTCAGCGCCTTCATTCTTTCTATGCAAGGTAAATGAAAAAGGGGGTATACATTTTTTTTTCTTAACCCATAGATCAGATAGATGGGTAAGGGAAGGAGGGGGTTAATTTATAACCAAAGAATCTTTACATTCAACATTTCTGGGAGTGTCAGATGTTTGTGACACCTACTGGGCATTTCAGGTACCATCCTTTGGACCCTAAATCGGTGCTATGTACTGTAGTGACCTACGGAAGGCAAGAGATCATGTATCTGACACATTCAACATTGTCTCAGATGTGTAGAATCTTCAGACAACTTTAGCACTTCAAGGGAACGTAAGTTCCAGGAATAGGCTGTGCAACTTCTGGGTAAAAGCATTATTTTATCGCAGGAAATCTATAAAAAAAATTTAAAGGCGTCAGAGTTACTTTAAAACAGCTGACTGATTCTAATATCTCTCACATATTACATATTCAGGCTGTCATATCTTTGGGTTTACCAGGGCCATTAGGAGGGTGTCTGATTCTCATTATTGGAGCTCCCCCATGTGAGCCATGGGAACTCCTTTGGTTAGCCATAGGACTGCCTATCTGAAAGACCAGATAGGCAGACCAACATCCAAATAAAGCAACTTACATAGTAGGGTGACCATGGTAGTGCTAATTGTGAGGCACTGGCTTAGGACTGTAAGCCTGCAACAGGCAGTGCGGCTACTGGTGGTATCTTTAACCCCTTCCCGCCCTTTAAGAGTTTCAGGCGCCGGGAGGCGGGGCGGGTGGGGCGTGGTTTAGGGATCATGTGACCGCCGTGACGCGTCATCACGGCGGTCACATGATCGGGAAAGGTCCCGATCGAAAGAGCGAACCGGGACTTTTCCGTGAGTACCGCACATGTGTGCTGGGAGCGCGCTCTCAGCACATATGTTTTTTGTTACATGAACGCAAATGTGCGGACACTCGGCTTCTAGGCCCAGATGCCAGGAGGCCGCACATTTGTGTGCGGCTGGCGTAAAGGGGTTAAATAAGAAATTTTAGAGCAAATTCACTAAAAAAATGTGTTTAATTGTATACAGTGAGACATGATGCCAAGCATACTGAAAAATAGATTTTGGGTTTACAACACATTTAATAAAACCGTTCGTTGCATGATCCCTAGGTATTTTTTAGACACTTCCTGTCAATGTAACAACTAATGTATCTTAACTGTGATCCTTTCACCTTTTCATTCATTTATTCAAAAACGAATGAAAAAAAGGCAAAATATTGTTGAAAATGATTTTCTCATCTCATACTGTTCTTTTGCATTGTTTTGCAAAACCTTAAAAAATGTCTGCCAAGCAAAGTGATATTTGTAATTCAAGCTTTTATGTGTGCTCTCCTCTCATTTGTTTTGTCTCCATCCCTCCTTATGCTGAAAACAAAGAGAAATGCTAATTTCCTGCTAAGTATTATAAAGGCTAGACAAATATTTCTGTAGAACATTCTGTTTGTGAAATCCTGTTAGCATATGACACATTGGACATATGAGAAACTCTTGCACCTTTTAACACCAAGTGCAGTGGGACTGTGTTGAGTAGAATTGCTCAGAGCAGTCCCACCAAAGCAGAGGCAGAACGCCTCGTCTCCTATCACGTCAGTTCACATCACATTTTTTGGGTGGTGTGTGCCAAATAAAGTATGGCATGCAGTACTTTTGTTTCCAGCATAGCACCATGCAATGCATTCCATTGCCTTGCACCATGATGCAGGCAATAGAACATGATAAAATGTATAAATAAATAGCAATTACTCAGCACACCTTACTCTAAGTGAAATACCCACTCTAATTAACCCTTTCAGAAAAGTGACACTTTCACCCTTGAAAGTAGATACAATTATAACCAACCTTTTCTTCCACCTAACTGTCAAAACTCATAAATCAAATCCTTATACAAATCAATCCTATTCCAACCCCAAAACAAATATAAATAAAAATTATAAATAAATAAAATAAATACATAATATATGTCCAAAATATAGGTCCAATCAATCAATAGTCCAAAGAAAACATTTTCTTAATCCAAAGTGTTGAGCTTCCAATCCTCCTATCACTCTTTGTGAACCTCAAAAAAATGAAACTATAATAGTGTATTACCTTCTACATATAGATATCTTAAATGTGTATAAATACAATATCTGTGCAAATCGTGAACAAGTGCACCAAAATAAATCGATTCAGCTGTGAGAAAACACATGAATCATGCAAAACAGCATATCGTGTACATTCCAACAAAAAGTGGGAAGCACACCCACAATTCATTGATACTACAAGTCCTGCTGCTGTGGTGGTGGACAAAACTTGCAATTTATGAATTCACAGAGTTCTGTGAATGAATGACATGGCTGTGCGGGCACAGCCCCACACAGCCACGCCATTTTCAAAATGTGACAGCGGGAATGGGGACGGGATTCCCCCACCCGCTGTCACAGGGAAGGGGGCTCTGGTAGCGAGAGGAAGATGCATAGAAGCAGGTTACATTCTAAATATGGGTTTAACAATCATTAGATGTGGTGGCTGCAGCTGTGGTGTTTTTCTCTTTTTAGGCTTTTGTCCCCTCTATTTTCACCTGGTGATCTGAACAGTAACACACCTCCTTCATTACAGTACCCCCACTCTGGATGAAGGAGCACTGGGGGCACCAAAGACAACACCACTGTCAGTTTGGGGGAAGGTGAGTGTTAGATGCACTAGCAGATTTAGATACACTAACAAATTGAAGCCAATCTCCAGCTCACACTGCAGTTAAATAAGCAGTTTGTTTTGTGATAAATGTTTTATAGAATTAAATAAAAGCTAATCGTTGTAAGCACCCCTGTCAGTAGTAAATGGCCTGTATCAATTGTCTTAACTGATTAATTTGCAGGAGAGCCATCACATCTTTAGAATTAGTAAGCTGCAATGCAATACATTTTTGTTTTTGGATTAATACCAGTTTAAAAAAGTAAACAACATGATACGCTGTATTGGCACAATTTTCATCTGACCTTAAGGCTGTATTTAAGCACAGATGTTGATGTGAAAGGGCCCTTGAGCATTATCTGTAAATAAAACTGCTAAGGTAAAAAAGAAAAAAAAAGAAAATACTGAGATATGGGCCTGTACAGAGATGGCTCCTAGGAGTAAGGCAGCAGCCTCTATCTTTATGACTATACAACTGCCACTCTCTCCAGAACACTAGCCAGGGACAATGTAACCACATCCAGCAAGAAAGTAGAAGTTTGCCAATCTTTTAATAAACATTACATGCCAGATCCTACCACAAACTGGTTAGATTTTTAACACTCAACACATGTGTAAAATAAGCATACAAGACCAATCTTTTTTGGGATTTGACATATCAGTATAAATACATATTATATCTGCTTATATTACTTAAATGTATATTACATTTTTAGAACAAAGAAAATATGTGAAAACAGTTTAATCTCACATGTGATATTAATAATCATATAGGGCCTGATTTATTTTGGAATGGCCGATTGTAGGGTAAATCACCTACCAGCTTTTCTTACATGTACCAGATCAGAATGACAAAATGTCCTCATAATTGCCCTTTTATAATTCACCCTTTTATTATTAGTATTATTATTATACAGTATTTATAACGCGCCAATGGTTCGCTCAGCGCTGTACATTACAAAGGGGGACAGAACATGCGACAGAACAATACCAATACAATGCAAAACATGAGGGGATCGAGGGCCCTGCTCTTTCGAGCTTACAATCTTTTAGCAAAGTGTAATTTACGTACAGCTGAATTCTTTAATGCAAACCTGTTGGTCATTGAATTAAGTTGACCAAGTAACCTGTGTGGCCATAAATACTGGGTGACATTTCTAATATTCATTAGGCTTCATTCACACGGCTACAAAGAAAAATTTTTTTAATTATGGATCTGAATGCAGCTGCATTGTTTCCAAAGGAACCATTCACACAGGTGTTTAAAGATAAGCTGCGTTCAGATCCGTGAGGCTAGGTTCACATCTATGCAGGTTGCGTTTGAGCCATTTCTGCATTGAGTTTGATTTGCGTTTTTGCCACGTTTTGCATTTCATTTTCCATTTTTTTCCATTTTCCTTGTTGCTAGGCAGATTTAAAAACGCAAAATGCATAAAAAACGCAATACATGCATTTCTTTTGAAGTCTATAGAAACAAAAACGCAACTTTTTGCATTGAAGAAAGTCCCTGACCCTTTTCAAAAAACGCACCGGGTGAAAACGCACAGGTGTGAACATGAACGTGAGATCATGTAAAATGGACTGTGCTGTTTTTATGCAAAACGCTGGAGAATACGCTTAGGTGTGAACCTAGGGTAACAGGGAACCCAAAAATATGTGTATAAGAACATGCATATATGTGTTTGTAAGCACGTAAATTAAATCTAAACAAAGGGGGAAAATAAATTATCATAAAAACAAGTTGTTGTTATCATTATTATTATACAGGATTTATATAGCGCCAACAGATTGCTCAGCGCTTTACAATATAAAGGGAGACAATACAGTTCAATACAAGAGGGATAGGAGGGTCCTGCTCCTGGGGAGGGGCTAGTGGTAAGTGCACGTCAGTTTGTATGCATTTAAATGCATCTATACGCAAGTATTTTACTGATCATTATGCATGATTTTTTATCCTACAAAACACGTGTAATAATATCAGTAAAAAATTTTACGGATGTGTTAAAGGAGGCCTTAGAATTGAAGAAGCTGCTTGGATAAGCTGCAAAACATCTTCAACCTTACAAAATAAGTTCAACTTAATACAACTAACCACTACTGGTTAACACAGGGCTCAACAAATCCCATGGAGACTAGAATTTGTGTCCTGGTGCCTGCTTTTGTCAGCCCATTCATCCTGGGTTCACACTTGTGCAGTCCCCGCCCGGCACCCAGGTGACATTGCACGTGCTGCAAGGACACAAGGGCAGCATACCGGTGACAGAGGCAGCATACTGGTGACAGAGGCAGCACCTCGGACAGCAGCAGTGGCGGCAACGGTGGGGTGAGGGGGATTCGGGCCCAAGAGATGAGAGCAGAGAAGGGACTTTTTTCTCTTATGGGGTGCAAGCACCAGTGCACCTGCACAGATTATTATTTCGGCCACCCACTGTATGCCTTCTCTGGTGGATGGATTCTATTGTGGAGCTATATCCCTCCCTCAGTAAGATGACGCTGCAACCTGAGGGAGATGGACAGCCATAGAGCTACCACAAGTTCTAGGTGTATGCAGACACAAACTGTATGGGCACAGATGTCAAAACACTGACATCTGTCCCATTCAGCTCTAATTATGATTGGTGGGGCGCTGTGACAGCTTCCTGGTGGGATAGCTGAGATGAGTTCAGACCAAAGATCTGAACATTCTTGAGCTCATCCCTGCTAATTAGTTGTTGTCAAAAAAGTTCTAAAATGGGACATTTCTGCTGCTTTAAAATGTGTAGTATGTTTAAAATATTAATGGTTATTAAAGGCTAAGTTCACCGTTTGAAACATGTTAAATGTTTCACCTGTTTTTAGAGTGGAACATGCAACATGTTCCAGCTCCTGCCACCAGTTTTCCTGATTCCCCCTCCCCCCGTGACAGCATGGGGTCAGGGGCGGGCCTAGGAACAGAGCCAGGGTCAATTGTGGGGTCGAGAGGAGCCCCATCATGTAGGCTGTACGGGGCCCCATGATTTCTAACAGCGCCCTGCATAGAGGTATCCAATCCTCCATCTACAGCTGTGCCATCCTATGGACATCCAACTACACTGCACAACACATCTCTTCTACAGCCACGATCTATGCAGGAGGAGAGAGCATTTACCTCTCATCTCCATTGCAAGAGTGGCTGCATGTGAACAATACACACACACATACATACAACACATTCCCCATCCCCACAGCGGCGGTATAACACAGCCACCAGTCCTGGACCAGTACAGGGGGAGGATGCTGTAAAAGCCATAAAATGACTTATAATGCCCTCCTCATGGGATTGGCAGTGTAAGTAGAAGTAATTTTTAGCTTTTATCTTATTCTGCCATTTTTTACTCTGAACAGGTTTAAGATCTGTTATTTTTGTCGTTGAAAATAAAGCTTTGTTAGTTAAAAACAAAAAACAGGCTAACTTTTTTTGGCTGGCTTCTAGATTCAAAGCAAATTTTTCAAGCCCTGAGTTAACATATGGGGTAATGTTGATATGCAAATGACACAGAGTTCTAATTTAATACCTAAGCTAAGCTGTATAAGGATATTTGATAAAACCAACAAGCCTTCTAGTTTTAGATTTAACATGAAAAAACACAACTGAGAAATGACAAAGAAAAACAAACTACACTGTAAAGAAAACCTCATGCTCTGGCTCAAACCAAGTTCCTGGTTTAAATTCTAGCACAGCCCATAGAGCTCCAGCATTCCAGAACATTTGACATCCGAGGGAAGAGTCTTGTGTACATGTGCTGCGCATTTCTCTCTAATGAGTTGGTATGGCATCCCAAGCAGTTAAACATACTTGTCATGCCTAGACTCTGAAAGAAGCCAGACAGTGGGTGCTATACACAGACTTGATCTGCTTTCACTCAATCTCTAGTTCTCTTTGCTTTCACATTATGATTAATGCAGACCATATACTGCCCAATGTTTGCTATGACATCACCACAAAAGACATGCCTAGCAATAATTGGATAGTACAGAGATTCAAGTAAACCTGTGCTGTACTTCAAAGTAAAGTAAGGCAGTCAAGAGACAGCACACATGAGACGTGGCTCACACTAATAAAGTATATCTGAACCAAAAGAATAATTTTGACATGCTACACTCTAAATACGGGTGTACCATCGTGCCAAGCCCACAGCTTCCTTCCTTCCTGCAGGCATTCAGGCATTTCACGGCTGCATGACTCCTGGTACCCACTTGGTGAATGATGTAGGCCACAGCCTGGAAGGTCCTGGTAGCTCTGAGCTCCAGGATGTTTATCAATAGCTTGGTTTCCTCTGGTGATCATATTCCCTAAACTGTGAGAGAATGGAAAAACTGGCATCTGTCATTCTCACCTCCCAGTGATATAGCAGAAACATCTTCCTCATTGTCACAGCTAAGAGAGAAATCCACCAAGCTAAAACATTCCTTGCCTGGATGCATAGGAGCTTAGCTTGAGAGAAGGAGCATGTTTGTTCCATGCCTACAAAATGTTGGAGGGGTCTCAAAATGAAAAAAGGCAAATGGGACAGCCTCAAAGGAAACCACCATGAGACCCTGATCTTTCAATGAAAGACATCTCTTTGATCCCAAGCCCCGAGTGTGAGTTCTGAGAGAGAGCAGTTTTCTTCTTTTTTGTTTGGGCCGTATCTAGAATTAGGCCTAAGTAATCCAGGCCAAGGTTGAAGTGAAAATGTTTGGAAGTTGATTACCCAACAGATAACCTGAAACATCAGAATGGTCCTGTGGAAGTTTGCAGATAGCTGAAAGGGAGATTAATCCATCAGAAGAAGGTCATCTACATAATCTGTAACCTGGATACCCTGAGTTCTTAGAAGGGTAAGAAGACGTGCAAGGGCTTTTGTGAATACTCTGGCACCAGAGGTTTTACCAAATGGCAGTGCAGCAAACTGGGAGTGATTGCCTCCTACTGCAACCTGTAGAAAGTGCTGATAAGGTGAATAATGGGCATATGCAACTAGGCAAGCTGGATATCTAAGGATGTCAAATATTCACCTGGTCTCAGAGAGGTAATAACTTATTTTGAGGATTCCATGTGAACTTTTGGCAATTTAAGGTATTTGTTTAAGTATTTAAGATCCAGGATAGGACAGTTTTGGAACTGTGAACAGGTTTGAATGCAAACCTTTTAACATGTCCTCTAGAGGTAGTTAATCAATTACTCACTGGAGTCTCTACAATTGGTTCTGGGCATTCTGCAAATCTGACTGTTTTTGGGTAGATTTTGATTGATCAGACAGAAGAAACCAATGAGATAGAGATTTTAACTCTATTTTGTAACCACTTCTGTAACTCAGAAACAGGCAAACTGTAACAGATGTGCCCCCCCCCCCCACTATATTGGGAAGACTGCTTTGGGATAGGCTTGATGGACTGAGCTTAAGCTTAGAACCCTTCATATTATGTTGGTGTTAGGTTAACTATGATTTTTGGGTAATGTTAGAGAAAGTGGTTGTAGTGAAGGTTTTGAATAGTTGATTTACAAGAAACTTAGTAATTGTTTAACCAATTCAATACCGGGCAATTTTACACGTTTCTGCCCAGGCCATTTTTCAGGTTTCAGCGCTCTCACACTTTGCACGGTCATACAACATTGTACCCAAACTAAAATTTTATCATTTTCTTCACACAACTAGAGCTTTCTTTTGGTAGTATTTAATCATCGCTGGGGTTTTTATTTTTTGCTAAATTAACAAAAAAAGACCAAAAATTTAGAAAAAAAAACACGTTTTTCTTTGTTTCTGTTATAAAAGTTTGCAAATAAATAATTGTTCTTCATAAATTTAGGCCGAGATGTATTTTGCTACATGTCTTTGGTGAAAATAACCCAAATTAGGATGTATTTTTTAGTTTGTAGGAAGGTTATAGAGTTCACAAACTATGGTATAGATCTGAATATTGATCAATCCTGAAGTACTGACAGCCAATCTAATTTCTTGAGGTCCAAGAATGTCAGAATAGTACAGATATCCCCCAAATGACCCCTTTTTGCAAAGTAGACAGTCCGACGTACTTCATAAGAGGCATGGCAAGTTTTTTGAAGTTGTATTTTTTTTGTCATAATTTTTCGGAAAATTAAAAAATAAAAAAAATTATTTTCACTATTTTTTTTTTTTACATACTGTCACCAGTGCAGTACAGCATCATCATATAACTGGCATGGCGGTGAAAAGGGACACTGACTGGTGACAGTATGAAAAAAAAAAATTATATATATATATTTTTTATTTTTTTATTTTTAATTTTTTAAGATTTTTTTTTCATATTTTACTATGACCAAAGTAGTACAATGTTACCATAGTAACATTGTACTACTTTGGGGAAGTGATCAGTATTTTCTTTTTTTTTTACACAATTTGCTTATAGCAAAGAATTACTTTGCTATAAGCAAGCATTTACCTGAATGACATTGATTCACAGCTAGACACTAGTATACAATGGATGGCATGAATGAAGCCATCCATTGTATACAACTGTCATGTGACCTGCTGTGATTGGTCACAGCAGTTCAAATGGTACCGGCAACAGGGGCCGGTACTCAGATCTGTCATCGGCCGTGTCCGAGGTACACGGCCGGTGATAGATCGCGCCGTGCGCTGCTCTGCAACCGCGTGAACTGCGCATGTGCGGGAGGACGCCAAATGGCGTACACCCCGGAAAGCTAATGCATTTTTGCGGCCGCCAAACAGCTATGGGCCGGGCGGCAAATGGTTAAATACCACCAACAGAAATCTCTATTTGTGTGAAAAAAATTATATTTTTTATGGGTACAGTGTTGCATGACCGCACAATTGTCATTCAAAGTCCGCCAACACTGAAAGCTGAAAATTGGCCTGGGCAGGAAGGGGGTAAAAGTGCCCAGTATTGAAGTGATGAATTGCGGTTAATGGTAATTTTATTGCTGTTATTGTGTCTTGTTTCCATTCATTATTATGATTTTGTGTTCTCTTCATCGAAATTTCATTGTAACTGTACTTCAATAATTTTCCCTTTGGTATTAAAGTATTCTGCATATGTGAATGGAAATCAGAGCCATTCTGGAGATTTGTGTCACATAATTGTTCTAGGGCATCCATACAAAAGCAAGGAAAAAGATAATTACTGCAAATGCTCAGTTAAGGTACTGTCCTGGAATACAGGACTGTGTTGGTTGTTCATTGCTCTTGTCTAGTTAGCTGCATATTGGCAAACAGAAAGTGCAGCAATAGCTGGCTGCAGACCAAGGCCTAAAAATATAAAGAGAACCTCTAAATGCCTCTCAAATTTCCTATTCGCAGAACCTTTGAATTAAGTAACATCTTCAGTTATTACTGTGAGATGTTTAAGGCTCATTCACACTTTGCAATTTTGAATTATGGCCAGAGTCGCCACAATTCTTCTGCAATTCCAAATCGCACTGCAATCGTGGAAAAAGGTGTGTTTGGGTTCCATTTATTCTTAATGGCACCCCAAACGCAGTGCGTTTTAGCTGTGATTGTCACGAAGCAATCGCAGCAAAATGCACTGTGCAAAGCTGTTGCCCAAAAAGAAGCTCCTGCTCCTTTTTAGGCGACAAGCATTGCACAATGCGTTTCACCGCGTAATTCTGTTGTGCGACAATTGCTGCAAAATTGCACTGCGTTTGAGGTGCCATTAAAAATTAATGGCACCTAAATACACCTGGTGCATTTTGCCATGACTGTAATGCAAATTGGAACTGTGTTCAAAAGCACCAAGTGTGAATGCAGGCCTTGTCTGAGAGCACAGCAATTTATTTTCGAAGGAGTGAAAATCTTTTCTGGATTTACCCAACATCATACATTGCCCAGTACAGGATGTTGAATTTATATCGCCCGACACCCAAGAAATGTAGTTTCGGGTGCCAAGCAGGTAGTTTGTTTCCAACCTTTAGCCCTGCTGCGGGCAAGCAGCAGGGCTCACCTGTCAGGTGGAAGCATTCAGGCGGCAGCGCTGCCAACAATTGCTTCCACACAGTGTCAGTCTTAATGTTGCTGCTATCTCTCTGATGGATTTGTTTCGTTCTTGAATCCTAACAATGGCCTTTCACTTACATGGACAGCTCCTTTGAATGCATGATGTAGGTTCACAGCAATATATTCCAAATGCAAATGCCACACTTAGAATCAACCCCAGACCTTTTACCTGCTTAACTGATGAAGAAATAACGGAGTAACAGTAAAATTGTGCTGGTGTCCAAATATATATGGACCTAACAGTATGTACGTGATTTTGCACAGGCACCCTGTAGAGTAATCATAAATTAACCACCTCCTTAGTACTATAATTACCCTATAACACAATCAACACCTTCCCCTGAAAGTGTACAAAATTATATATGTGACAGTGTATTTACACAATTCTCAAAAAAACAATAACCCTCCAATCACCTTAATCCCCAAAATTTTACAAAAATATATAAATCCACTACAAATATAAAGTCCACTACAATTCCTTTTCAAGTCCACTAAAAATATCCAATCAATTCTTCCAACGATATTCATAAAGTGTCCACCTCAAAAAAAGGAAAATTCATATAGTGCATTATCTTTTATAAAAAATATATTTATAAAAAACTTTCATATACTTCCTACAGTGAATATAGGTGAAAATAGTGGAAAACGTGAACCAAACGTGATCAGTGAAAAACAAATCAGTGTATATAACACTCTTTTAGTGCCACATCAAAACTAAAACCAATTCAGATAGTGTGCACTTCTATTTGTAGTAAGGGTACCCTTACCAACCATCCCAATATAGTATACTTATAATGATCCAGGAACTCCACAGGCTAGACCTCTTAAGGATCTTTCCTCTGCTGTATCCTGTAGCCAGGACACTCTCTGGACTCCTCAGACACTCTGCTCACAGTGTCTCCAAAAAAAATATATAGAACATAGTGTAATACCGCCAATATAATTTACAACATGGACTTTATTTAGAACTGCTCACATTGTAAAAGCCTTCAAAATCGCACATTAAGGGAGTAAAGGAATCTCACGGTCATCCAGGGAAACGTCCAGGTGCACCTGCACGATCTTTCCCTAATCCAAAATGGCCACCAGGCAACTTCCGGTTTCGGGAAAACGAGTGTCTGAGGAGGAGTCCAGAGAGTGGACTTTATATTTGTAGTGGATTTATATATTTTTGTAAAATTTTGGGGATTAAGGTGATTGGAGGGTTGTTTTTTGGAGAATTGTGTAAATACACTGTCACATATATAACCCTGTAGAGTAAAGCTACAATGGGTTGGACTTCAAGTGGTTAAAGCATTGTATGTATATATAAAACCATATGTGATTTTCAGAGAAATACACACTGGTTTTTATTTTTTTCAGAAACAATAAATTTCATTTCCATACGAGAACAAATGTTTCAGGTGTGACTGTTGAACCAAGAATTTGCACAAGTTGTGTTCTTTTAAATCAATAGGCAAATAAGATACCATTAGTATATGTACAGTAAAAAAAATTGCTGTAAAAGTACACATTCTTAATTGTTTGCATTGTTTAGAAGCACTCTTGGTCAAATACTGGCCTCAAGCTTTAAGGCAAAATCACACTGTATAACTGCTCTGCATTGCCAGCTGCCCGAGGGGGCAATGTAGTGCATGATTCAGTGCACTGCACAACTCCATTTTTTTTTCAAGCTTTATTTGAAGTGTACAAAACGTACACCTAATTCACTGCAATGCGATTCAGCAGCGCTAGGATGCGTTGCAGTGTGAATGGGACACAAACAATTGTTTCCTATATGACCCTGTGGTGACAGACGTTTTTCCATTCTCTAAAATGTCTGTCACCACATATAGTGTGAATTGCCCCTTAACCAGAATCAATAGTCTGACCTTTTGACATTAGCTTAGCTACAGCATTTATGATACTGTACTGCTGCTATTTAAAGTTCACAGGTAGAAATGCTTCCCTCATAGAAACTGATAAAGGAAGGAAGTGGGAAGAGCTAACAATTGACAGCTCCTGAATTCTGAGCTTTTACCTTCAAGTGTTACTAAACTCACAACAGTAAAATCAGTCTGTATATGCAGTAGAGCATGCTTGTTATACACACTGTGGAATCGAAGTGATAAATCCTCTGCATTGTGTAAAAAGGATGTTTGATCCTGTGTTCTCTGATCCTCCCCTTCTTCTACTGTCCCTAATCCATCTGCTGATAGAACAGGGGGAAAGCTGCATGCTCAGTTTGGTGTGTATTGCTAGAGTGTTATTTTTTTTTTCTTGGGAGAGTGCATAAGCACAGTGATCAGCACAGGGCCAATCAGCGCTGTACAGACAGAAGGTCAGAAGTCATGCAGCCTCAAAGGACAATCAAGGGAGAATTAAAACTCTACCTACAAAAAACTTTAACCACTGCTCTGCTGGACACTGTTGGAATTCTTAAGACTGCTCTAACTGCTGATGAGAAAAGGTATTTGGCAGTTTATATTTACTAAAATAATTGCATTTCTTCTTCTGTGTACTGTGGGAGAGCAGATATAGTGAATGCAGGGTCATGGGTTTGGTAACACTAAGCTGAAAGAAGGACTTTACCATGGGACACACTACAGGTACACAATGATAGAGAGACTGTCAAAATAATAAAACCATTTTCCTGAGATCTCTTGATGTCCGGGAGTTCTATTCACCAAGGAAATTGTGGACCAGCTATAACTGAGGTTACATAAAAGGAGTTTTGTCAATGTTTATCTGCTAGGAAAGGATAGATAGAGTGCATATCTGTATGTGCACATGTATGTATGCACATTTTTAGCACTCTGTATGCCTTGTATTGTTGTCCTGTATCTGTATGTAATTCTTGTTTGCACATAAATCTTGATTAGTAAAAACACATTACTATACTAATAGGTTAGTTTCTTTGAGTTTACTTCAAGAATTAGACAGTCGAAAAAATAAATTATAGCAAAAAAGGCCAGGATTTGCAACACATTTCAACTAAAACAGACCTGATTTTTGTGGTGTGTTTTTACTGGTTGTGCTAAGAAAGATGCTGCATAATCTGTTTAGCAATTATTGCTCTGATTGGTCGAGGCAGAGAGGTGAGCCTATGACTTCATAATATCCGTCTTAGACAGTCAGAGGAAGCTTTTTATTCATTCAAAGACTACAATGCTGCCCGACTCAGTTTTGTTCTGAGTGTTGAACGGGATGTTCGCATCCCACAGCCAGAACACAAGGCTATCTGTATACTGTATGTAGCGGAGGTTGCATATAGTATATACAATGTGCCCAGCAGGCACACCTGTCAATGTAGGAAATCGCTAAATAACTAAGTGACAGTAAAGCAGTTTGTAAAGCCAGAGTTCACGCCACTGTCACATCTCACAGTTGGGATTGTGAGTGTGTGCTCTCTTTAGGAGACAGTATAGTTAAGGAGATAGAATTTTATATTACTGATGATGATGATGATCACTCAATGTAGGAGAAAAAGTCTGCCGGGCCACTTTTAAAGTACCGTATTTTTCGCTCCATAAGACGCACTTTTTTCCCCCCAAAAAAGGGGGGAAAATGTCAGTGCGTCTTATGGAGCGAATATGGAGCGGCCGGTCCGGTATTTCCACTGCCGCCGTGTCAGAATACCGGGCTGGCCGCTCAGCTCTACAGCGGGACCTTATAGAGATGACTGCTGACCTTTGGGGAGGGAGGGGGAGCGGGTACCTGAATTTGACAGGTACCCGCTCCCACTTCCGTGGAGTTGTTCTTTCATCTTACCCGTTCCTCTATCCAGCGGCGCGGTCTTCCCGGCTTCTGTAGTGTGGGCACTGGGCATGACAGCCGGGTGCCAAGTGCGCATGCGCAAGAAGCGGTGCTTTTTGTGAATGGTAAGGCGGCACATGGGACACATGACAGATCCCAGAAGCCGCCGGACCAATCACAAAGCGCAAGTGCTTCTCGCTCATGCGCACTGGGCACCCGGCTGTCATGCCGAGCGCCATTACAGAAGCCGGGAAGACAGCGCGCGGCTGGATAGAGGAACAGGTAAGATGAAAGAACAACTCCGCGGAAGTGGGAGCGGGTATCTGTCAAATTCAGGTACCCGCTCCCCCCCCTCCCCAAAGGTCAGCAGTCATCCCCTGTACTATCCACAGTCTCTGGTCATCCCTGTGCTGTCCGCAGTCTCTGGTCATCCCTGTACTGTGTCCGCAGTCTCTGGTCATCTCCTGTACTATGTTTGCAGTCTCTGGTCATTTCCTGTACTGTGTCCGCAGTCTCTGGTCATCTCCTGTACTGTGTCCGCAGTCTCTGGTCATCTCCTGTATTATGTCCGCAGTCTCTGGTCATCTCCTGTACTATGTCTGCAGTCTCTGGTCATCCCTGTACTGTGTCCGCAGTCTCTGGTCATCTCCTGTACTATGTTTGCAGTCTCTGGTCATTTCCTCTACTGTGTCCGCAGTCTCTGGTCATCTCCTGTACTGTGTCTGCAGTCTCTGGTCATCTCCTGTATTATGTCCGCAGTCTCTGGTCATCCCCTGTACTGTGTCCGCAGTCTCTGGTCATCTCCTGTACTATGTTTGCAGTCTCTGGCCATCTCCTGTACTGTGTCCGCAGTCTCTGGTCCTCTCCTGTACTGTGTCCGCAGTCTCTGGTCATCTCCTGTACTGTGTCCGCAGTCTCTGGTCATCTCCTGTACTGTGTCCGCAGTCTCTGGTCATCTCCTGTACTGTGTCCGCAGTCTCTGGTCATCTCCTGTACTGTGTCCGCAGTCTCTGGTCATCTCCTGTACTGTGTCCGCAGTCTCTGGTCATCTCCTGTACTATGTCCGCAGTCTCTGGTCATCTCCTGTACTGTGTCCGCAGACTCTGGTCATCCCTGTACTGTGTCCGCAGTCTCTGGTCATCTCCTGTACTGTGTCCACAGTCTCTGGTCATCTCCTGTACTGTGTCCGCAGTCTCTGGTCATCTCCTGTACTGTGTCCGCAGTCTCTGGTCATCTCCTGTACTATGTCCGCAGTCTCTGGTCATCTCCTGTTCTGTGTCCGCAGTCTCTGGTCATCTCCTGTACTATGTCCGCAGTCTCTGGTCATCTCCTGTACTGTGTCCGCAGTCTCTGGTCATCTCCTGTACTATGTCTGCAGTCCATTAGTTCAGAATTTTTTTTTCCTGTTTTCTGCCTCTAAAACCTAGGTGCGTCTTATGGAGCGAAAAATATGGTACATCACAACCCAAGAAACAGAATTTGAGGAACTAAAGCTCAATGCCAGGAGTTCAGTCACTTAGTAAATTTCGCTGGATTACTAAGGGTTAAAGTAGAAATCCAGGCTAAACCTAACTATTCTTAAAGTGCTCCCTCCCCCACCCTTAGAGTTATGCTGGATAACCTGTGTAAGAAAGATGTATATACAGTATCTCACAGAAGTGAGTACACCCCTCACATTTTTGTAAATATTTTATTGTATCTTTTCATGTGACAAAACTGAAGAAATTACAGTTTGCTACAATGTGACGTAATGAGTGTACAGCTTGTATAACAGTGTAAATTTGCTGTCCTCTCAAAATAACTCAATAAACAGCCATTAATGTCTGAACCACTGGCAACAAAAGTGAGTACCCCCCTAAGTGAAAATGTCCAAATTGGGCCCAAACTGTGAATATTTTGTGTGGTCACCATTATTTTCCAACACTGTCTTAAACCTCTTGGGCATGGAGTTCACCAGAGCTTCACAGGTTGCCAGTTGAGTCCTCTTCCATTCCTCCATGACGACATCACGGAGCTGGTGGATGTTAGAAACCTTGCGCTCCTCTACCTTCTGTTTGAGGATGCCCCACAGTTGCTCAATAGGGTTTAGGTCTGGAGACATGCTTGGCCAGTCCATCACCTTTACCCTCAGCTTCTTTAGCAAGGCAGTGGTTGTCTTGGAGGTGTGTTTGGGGTCGTTATCATGTTTGAATACTGTCCTGCAGCCCAGTCTCTGAAGGCAGGGGATCATGCTTTGCTTCAGTATGTCACAGTACATGTTGGCATTCATGGTTCAATCAATTAACTGTATCTCCCCAGTGCCGGCAGCACTCAAGCAATCCCAGACTATGACACCCACCACCATGCTTGACTGTAGGCACACTTGTCTTTGTACTCCTCACCTGGTTACCGCCACACACGCTTGACACCATCTGAAGCAAATTAGTTTATCTTGGTGTCATCAGACCACAGGACATGGTTTCAGTAATCCTTCTGGAACAACAGCCATGCAGACCAATTTGATTAAGTGTGTGGCATATGGTCTGAGCACTGACAGGCTGACCCCTCCACCACTTCAACCTCTACAGCAATGCTGGCAGCACTCATACGTCTACTTCCCAAAGACAACCTCTGGATATGATGCTGAGCACGTGCACTCAACTGCTTTGGTTGACCATGGCAAGGCCTGTTCTGAGTGGAACCTGTCCTGTTAAACCTCTGTATGGTCTTTATGTAGAGCAACAATTCTTTTTTTTTCATATCTTCAGAGAGTTCTTTGCCATGAGGTGCCATGTTGAACTTCCAATGACCAGTATGAGAGCGTGAGAGCAATAACACCAAATTTAACACACCTGCTCCCCATTCACACCTGAGACCTTGTAACACTAACAACTCACATGACACCAGGGTGAGAAAATGGCTAATTGGGCCCAATGTGGACATTTTCACTTAGGGGGGTACTCACTTTTGTTGCCAGCGGTTTAGACATTAATGGCCATGTGTTGAGTTATTTGGGGGGACAGCAAACCTGCACTGTTATATAAGCTGTACACTCACTACTTTACATTGTAGCAAAGTGTCATTTCTTCAGTGTTGTCACATGAAAAGATATAATAAAATATTTACAAAAATGTGAGGGGTGTACTCATTTCTGTGAGATACTGTACTTGCCTATTTTCAGCCTGCTCCAGTCCGGTCATGTGATTCCTTGAGTCAGCCAGTGGCATCTGCAGCAAAGAAGAGAGCGCTCAACAATGGCTGGTATAGCCTGGAGCGGTGACGTCACCTAAATGTTACCATGGCAAATCCGATGTCTGATCATGGGCTGAAAATAGGTAAGTATATAAATCTTTTTTACACAGGGTGGTCAGCAAAGGGTGTTAGGAAGGAGTAAGGAGTATTTTAAAACCTAGCTAGGTTAAGCCTGAAATTCTAGTTTAAGTACAAGGTGCATGCCACCTCGTAGCCTTATCTCTTTCATTTACAGTTTACATTTTTACTATCGCTATACTTCTTAAGCTCAAACATTGTTGAACCATAAAAAAAAATTAGAAGAACAAGGAGAGTGCCTACCTTTTCTACAATTCACGCAATACAATGATCAAATCACAAAAGCTGTACTCACTTGTAGCCATTATGTCTCTAGGGCACGTAGGAATTCCATGATCAACAGCCCACTTGAAAGCGCCATCTCCAACTAAAAAACTAATACAAAAAAAAAAGACATTACTTTATGTTCTCTGTCCATTGTTGGACTGTTAGCCAATCAGTGATCACATGAATCAGGACCTCACACAGAGGTCCCGGACACAGCGGGCACCAGATTGTGGTGCCACGCGCTCCCAGGGAGCGCACACAAGCAGTGAATGCAGAGGTCGTTTATAAACGGCCACCCGCTCCTGCACTGCTCCCATCCGACCGTTTATGTACATGGGCTACACGGGAAGTGGTTAACAAGCATTCTTGATGTTTTTGAAAAGCTTTAAAAACACACCCAAAACACATGGTAAATGCTATATGGTGCATTGAGCATTTCTTAGTTCTTCATAAATCTACACATTTGTGAACAAGCTCTCAGACATCTGCAGAGTAATTTTCTGATTGTGGTTGAGCAAATGGTAAAGCTTTTTTCACTAGCCTACAGTTTTAAGAGCAAAGTTCACCTTTAAAAAATAAAATAAATGTACATAATTTTGTAGGAATTTTTTTTTGTTGCCAGAAGCCTGCAAAGTATCAATCAGTGGATCACGGGTAGAATACCAACCTCCTGGAGACTCTTCCTCCAGCTCTCTGTCCATGCAGAGGTACAGACTTTCATTTGCAGACTACAGTGCAGTAATTACTTCATTTATATACCACTGACAACTGCAAATCTGTCAGCCATGGTGGAAGATGAGACTTTTAGTTAATTCATTCACAGATCTCTGTGAAAGAATGATGCAGCTGTGCGAGCAAAGCCCCACACAGCCGCGCTGATTTCAAAAGTGAGCACAGTTGCGGATGAGAAGACCCTTGCATGCTGTCAAAAGGGGAGTGCAGTTTGCAGATGAAGGGGCCTGTTTGAACTTAAATACTGATGAAACATGGTGCACAAGATGAAGTGAAAGCCTTTCACCCATATTATCTGGGAAAGCCAAACTATAAAACCTCCAAATATAAGTATTTGGAAAAAGGATTATTTAGACTTTTTCAGCTTGTTTATGACAGTGGCAACAGATTTTCTGTTGCAAACATTTTAGGAATAAAAAATGACAAAGAGACCCATGCAGGGGCTAAAAGATCTTGCTAGAGCGAGCAGGAATAGATTTTTAAGCTTTGGAAGCAGTCCGGATGTTGGTGTCCACTATGTCTCATACTGTATTATGACAATGACGTATGACACTAACAGTTGTACAAAGTGAATGCACGCAGTACATATTTTTACTTAATTGTTGATGAAAAGAGCAGTAAAAAGGTCAGAAACACCTTTGCTATAGAAAGCTCTAGGCTGTCTCCTGTGCAAACCACGGACCAAACGTGTAACCCATTAGTTCGTTGAAAACTAAGCTGACCATGCACAAACTGAAATCTGGCTAGTTCAGCAAGGACCAGCCGAATTTCAATCAGTGTTTGGCCGCTGCCCCTTGATACTTTGATAGACTTCCTGATGAAGGGACATACTGGAAAATATTCTTCAATCAGCGGTTGGAACCAACTGGGTGGGGGGATCTTCCATCCATCTTGTGTGTGTGCATGGAGGAAGCATGGACAGCTTTAGATTCCAGACAAACCGATTTTCCTCTTCAGCAGAGATAAAGTAAGCAAATGCCTGGACATTTAGTAACATGCTTAAAGTGACCAACACAGGAAGTATGATAGGCGTTTCAGCTCTTCTACTACTCTTTACTTATATCTACGCTAGCATATCTATCAATATCTTTAAAGTGATATTAAAGAGTTTCTAAAATAACAAACATGTTATACTTACCTGCCTCATGCAGTGGCTTTGCACACAGCAGCCCCGATCCTCTTCTCGGGTTCACGCCAGCGCTCCTGGCCCCTCCCTCCTGCTGAGTGTCCCCAGAGCAAGCAGTTTTCTATGGGGGCACCCAAGCAGGCTTGCTCCCAAGTCACTGCTCTGTGTGTCCATTCACACACACAGCCGCAGCTCGGCTCTGCCCCCCCCTCCTCATAGGGCTCACTGGGTGTGTTTGACACTGGAAGAAGAGTCCCCAGACAAACAAGGCTCTTGTGCACATTGATGGATAAGTATTAGAGGGGGCTGGGGGGACTGCTGCACACAGAAGTTTTTTTACCATGGAAGTTAAATAACTTTGAGCCTTTAAAACCACTTTAACAAGTTGAAATACTACTATGGATTTTTTTTCTTCCTAAAAAAACACCTCTCTATATCTAACAGAAAAGACAAAACACTCATTCAGTTTTAAACATGGAATATTAAGTGTAGGCATTGCTTGGCAATAATTTTCCACGACTGGAAAAGGGTCTTGTGAATGAGGTTCTGTAGAGATCTATTAAAATTTAATTTTGAAATTAGACCCAGTACACAGAAATTCGGCTACGGGCAACTGGCACTCCCACATGATCGTGCAGAAATAGACTATCTCTGTCCAAAACCTCTGCTGCCAGACATGACCTGATGGAGTGTAAAAATAAAACTCAAATCATATTTAGTGATGATTTATTACTACTGGTATTTAACACGGTTTTCCGTAAATTTGCTCAGACAGAATTTCCTAAAGCAAACTAAAGAGGATGCCTAACATCCAACAGCTGTGTTTACTGGCATTCAAAGTCTTGAACATTTATTGCACATACCAAAAAGTCTTCTTAAAAAAAAAAAAAAGATATATTATCTGTAAAACATGAAGAGAACCGGGACATTAGGCCCCATTGATTGCTGACAACAGAGGTCTGTCATGCTGCTGGCACAGTAACCCTGAGCTGGCATCTTATCCTTTTTGGCATATATGGGTAGTGATGAAAAATAAAGCCTGAGGTACTGGAGCTTTTAGGAACGTGCTGCTTTCTTTAAACAAAATGTGCTGACACACATTTTTTTCTGCTTTACTTACTAAAGGGATACATAGGTAAGTCTCTCAGCAACTGCAAGAAACAACTAAAATCAACCAGTGAATGGACATTGCAATTATAAAGTATTGGATAGCTGCACCGTGTATGACTGTGCAGGGAGTGTATAAGTACTGTACATGGGGTATATATGGCTCCCTGTGAATGCAGCTCAGGTCAGTGAATGGATGTGCAGGGTCATCAGTAGAATTACAGGGTATTATTGGATGTACGAGGGGTGTCAGTAGATATATGAGGGGTATCAGTGAATGTACATCAGATATCACTGTATGTACAAGGGGTATCAGTGGCTGGTATCAATGAATGCACAGGGGTATCAGTGGATGTACATAGGGATGGGGTATCAGTAGTCATATAGGGGTATCAATGATTTCAGTATTTGTACAGGTGGTTTCAGTGGATGTAAAGGGGGTATGAATGACTGACAGAGCTCAGAGGTCTACAGCAAGTGGTGCGGAGTTCAGAGATTAGTAGTCGGAGAGGCAGAGTTCAGAGATTAGTAGTAGAAGAGGCAGAGATCAGCAGTAAGTGAGGCTGAGTTTAGAGATCAATAGTAGGAGAGGCGGAGTTCAGAGATCAGCAGTAAGTGAGGCGGAGTTCAGAGATCAGTAGTAAGTGAGGCTGAGTTTAGAGATCAATAGTAGGAGAGGCGGAGTTCAGAGATCAGAAGTGAGGCGGAGTTCAGAGATCAGCAGTAAGTGAGGCGGAGTTCAGAGATCAGCAGTAAGTGAGGCGGAGTTCATAGATCAGTAGTAAGAAAAGCAGAGTTCAGAGATCAGTAGTAAGAAAAGCAGAGTTCAGAGATCAGTAGTAAGAAAAGCAGAGTTCAGAGATCAGTAGTAAGAAAAGCAGAGTTCAGAGGTTAGTATTGAGAGGTGGAGTTCAGAGGTTAGTATTGAGAGGTGGAGTTCAGAGGTTAGTATTGAGAGGTGGAGTTCAGGGGTCAGTAGTAAGAGAGGCAGGGGAAAGGGGAAGGGCTTCCCGGGATAAACTCTTCTACCCCCAACCCCTCTTTATATCAAAAATCCACTTAAACCCTCCTTTCCAAACTCACTTTCAATCACCGATCTTTTCTACCCCTTCCCAAATCCCCCTCCCTCCCTAGTGCAAATGCCAGCATAAATACTCCACCACCCCAACCCCTCCTTCTAGAAATCCTCTAACACCTCCCCCCCCCCAGCGCTAGCGATGCTACTGGTGCCCCTCCCCCCCCTCACATCACTCCGTCTCCTGCCCCTGAAAGGAGGAGTCCAGTGGACCGGGCCAGAGTGGAGGCAGGAAGAGAAGCGTTTGGCATTTGGGGAGGGCACAACAGATATAGAGATCCGGTCATGATCCCAGCTCCCCTGCAATCAGCGGCACAGCAGTGCGGACTCACACCAAGCAGCCAGTAGTGTCTGGGTTTGGGTGGCCCCCGGCGAATGCAGCTCAGGTCAGTCTGTGTGCAGACAGGCATCTGGCTATCTCAATTTAGCTCCAGGGTTGACGATTCCCCTCTCGAGCTGGTGCCCGCAGCACATGTCCCCCCCCCCCCCCAATTTCAACTCTGGCTACTACAATGCTAAAGTAGAAAGCCTAATGGATTCACCTTAATCTGATATGTATAAATATACATTTTAAGTAGATTCTTCAAGCTTTTCATAGGGCTTCAGGGATAAATCGTGGAACAAGCTCCGACTGTGTTACTTTTCCCTCTGAGAGCAACAGGAGGAATGTGCAATATTCAAGTGGCTGCCAGGAGAAAACAGAGATGGTGTTTCTAGAAACGTTTCATGGACAATTTTGAGGGTCACAAGTTTTGCTTTAAAATAACTAGCATTGCAAGCGTCTATGTGGAAGTTATAAATTTTGGGTTATTGTAGAATTCCTGCTGTTTGATTTGAGAAAAAATGGGAATTTTGAAGTACCTGTAAACTCCATATCTTGGAATGAACTACAGGACACGAGAGTTGATAGAGCATGGGTTATATGGCACTTCCTTTAAGGTAAATGGATATTGGTAAAAGCTTTGTTGGAATTCCCTTCTTGGGCCCAGGAAGGAAAGAATGGACTTGTTCCCAGAGGGCAGAAGCCTTAGGAAAAAAAAGGCAAAATAACCATTCAGCCAGGTGGAAGATGAGGGAGAAGCCTCATAAATGGACTGCCCTGTGAGGAAACAGAAGATGGGTCAGTTACCAAAGGAAGAAGTGTAAGGTAGCAGCAGAGGACAGTCCTGACACTACCACCCATAAGGCAAATCCTATATTGTTCGACATACCTTCAAGGCAAGATGTGGGAAAGGAGAGTGACATTCCCAAAGAAGGAGATAAGAGCAGAAAGAACTGGCTTCCAGGATGAAAAAAAAAAAGAAAAAGAGAAAAAAATAGGAGGAGCCAAGGCAGAACTACAGCTGCCAAGGGTAATGGAGATATGACTTCATTCTTACAAATAGACCTTTAAGAGTGAGTAGCCCCCTTAAACACAAGAGGAGGGTTCTGCATGGGCAAGAGCACCTAAAGAGGGCCCCAGAGAAACACAGATGGTGAACAGGCAACAAAAAGTAGCAACATTTTGAAAACAGTGCAAAGAGAGTGCAAAAGTCAAGACGTTAGGAAGAGAATGTACAAGGCTGAACCAAGACCTGCAGGGTACCATAGGCTAGGTGTCTGGCAATTCCAAACAGAAGAAGCTGCAGGGTGAGGAATGGGAACCAGTTCAGGGTTGGAGTGCGCCCTCATCACACTAGGTGAGATCTATCACTCATGGTAGACTGCAATAATGGAGGAGAATGGAGGATAATGGAGGAGAAATCTGCATGCCCAAAAAAATAAGGCCACCCAACTTTGTGTTTGTTTTGTGCCTAACTGGTTGATATCAGTGAAGTAGAGATGCTGGCTGATCTCTGGACAAAGGTATGTAGAGTAGCCATATACCTGGAGATGTTTGGTGAGAAAGGCAGGCAAGTGCCAAGCTACCTACAGACCAAGTGTAGAGAGTGCAACAAAAGCATAACTAACATACTGAGAACAGGGGCAATGCAACCTTTCCAGTAATAAACCGCCAAAAGAAGTCAACAAGTTGAAATGGCCAGAATTTTTAAAATGCAAGAGCAGAATGGTTTCTCGGTAGTAAAACTGGCAATTTGGTAATCCAAAAATCTGATACAGAATAGAAAGGATATAAAGTATCAGAGCTTTGAGCAGAGGGCTGTAAGACATCAAGATATGTTATGGTAATAAGGAGTAAAAGTAGTAAAATAGGCTCTAGGTCAGTGGTTCTTAACCTTTTTGGAGGTACTGAACCCCACCAGTTTCATATGCGCATTCACCGAACCCTTCTTAATTGGAAAAATAAAATATGATTTTTAAAATTCAAAACATAGGTATATATTTATACATAGGTGCACAAAATGAACAAAACCATCAAGAACAAAGAACAAAACCATTAAAACATGATTTTCACACAAAAACAAAATAATGAATATTTACCGCAAATCAGTGTGACTTCTGCTGTTGTCTTTCAGAGGCCAGTTCAGAAATGCGCGGCATTACCTTGGCAAGTGCCACTCTCATGTCATTTTCGCAACAAAGTCTGTTCCTTTTCTTCGTCTTTATGTCCAGCATCCTCGAAAAGGATTGCTCGCAAAGATATGTTGTAACAAACGGTATGAAAATTCATCCCCCATAGTAATTCATCCCCCATATAGTAATTCATCCCCCATATAGTAATTCATCCCCCATATAGTAATTCATCCCCCATATAGTAATTCATCCCCCCATATAGTAATTCATCCCCCCTATAGTAATTCATCCCCCCTATAGTAATTCCTTCCCCATATAGTAATTCATCCCCCATATAGTAATTCATCCCCCATATAGTAATTCATCCCCCATAGTAATACATCCCCCATATAGTAATTCATCCCCCATATAGTAATTCATCCCCCATATAGTAATTCATCCCCCATAGTAATACATCCCCCATATAGTAATTCATCCCCCATATAGTAATTCATCCCCCATAGTAATTCATCCCCCCATATAGTAATTCATCCCCCCTATAGTAATTCATCCCCCCTATAGTAATTCCTTCCCCATATAGTAATTCATCCCCCATATAGTAATTCATCCCCCATATAGTAATACATCCCCCATATAGTAATACATCCCCCATATAGTAATTCATCCCCCATATAATAATTCATCCCCCATATAGTAATTCATCCCCCATAGTAATACATCCCCCATATAGTAATTCATCCCCCATATAGTAATTCATCCCCCATAATACATCCCCCACATAGTAATTCATCCCCCATATAATAATTCATCCCCCATATAGTAATTCAACCCCCATATAGTAATTCATCCCCCCTATAGTAATTCATTCCCCATATTAATTCATCCCCCATATTAAGTCCCCAAGTCCCCCCTGTGTCAATTCACTTACCTTTGCTCCGCGCGTTCCTCTCGCTGTATTCCCGCGCCGTTCCGGTCTTCAGGGCGGACTGTGAGAGGAGCCTAGCTCCTCTCACGTTCGTCACGCTGCCCCGCCTACACACATCCTGACAGCCAATCGCTGGCTATCAGGATGTGAGTGGCAGCGAGACTGGCCAATCATTGCATTTGAGTCCCTGCCGCCCGAGAGGAGGGAGGGGAGCGGGCGCCCGGCACACAAGAGCCGCGGCTTGCCGACCACTGGGCTAAGCGATGTTTCGTGACCACCTGCAGCCAATGATGGACAAGCGGGGCATGTCATCACAAATCATATGAGTCGGGTGTGGGTCACCTCCGCCGAACCCCCGAGACTGACTCACCGAACCCCTGGGGTTCGATCGAACCCAGGTTAAGAACCACTGCTCTAGGTAGTGGAGATAACCTCACCATGTAGTGAGGAAAGTCCTAGTGAGGAGAAGAAAAAAAAAAAGTTTCCACCAGCATAATCTGAGAGAAATTCTCATGGAGGGGCAACCGAGAGGTGCTAATGAGAATATGTTCTAGACATGGAAATGTTGTGCTGAAGGAGAATGTTAATGATAATGTCAGGATTAGACCCAAATAATCAGGACAGTATGAGGTCAATGGAGGAGCCCGAGAAGGAAGAAGGAGCATCAGCATTTGAGCATGAGCATATGCTTCAAAGAGACTGTATATGCTTGGGAACTTTGTAGAAATAGCCTTCATGCGCGCTGTCGGCGGGCTGCTTCGGCTGTGATTATTCAAAGCAGAAACCTAGTGGATGTCCACCTGCACCCACAGATCATCAGGCAGACACACAGAACAGAGCTCTGCCTATGTAAAAAAGGCAGAGCTCCATTCTGACAGATTTTGTGTCCCTGCAAAGCAGGTAATAAGATCCATCACTTCCCTTAGTAAAAGTAGCATGCAGTGTACACAAAACACATAGCTAGGCACACAGTTAAGCCTTTAATTGCCCTAGATTTTTAACCCCTTCCCAGCCAGTATCACTAGTACAGTGTCAGTGCATAGTTTTAGCACTGATCACTGCATTAGTGTCACTGGTTCCCACAAAGTGTCAGTGTAAAAATGTCCGCCGCAATATCGCAGTCCCACTTTAAGTCGCTGATAGCCGCCATTACTAGTATGAAAAAAAAAAAAAAAAGGAGTATATATCCCATAGTTTGTAGACACTATAACTTTTGCTCAAACCAATCAATATACTTTTTTTTTTTTTTTAACAAAAATATGTAGCAGAATATATATTGGCCTAAATTTATGAAGAAATTTGATTTTGTTAAAGTTTTTTATTGGATATGTTTTAAAGCAGAAAACAAAAACATTTTTTTTTTTTCAAAAATTGTCAGTCTTTTTTTGTTTATAGCACACAAAATATAACACAGTGGTGATAAAAAAAAAAACACGAAAAGTAAGCTCTATTTGTGGGTAAAAAAAATGACTAAAATGTCATTTATGCACGGCACTGCATGACTGCACATTTGTCAGTTAATAAAACACAGTGCCGTATAGCAAAAAAATGGCCTGGTCAGGAAGGGGGGGGTTAGTTAGGTAGGCTTTTGCACTGCACAGTTGCTGGAGAATCTAAAGGATATTGATCAGAAGTATTAAAATCTGATTACAATATGCGCATCCAGTTTATACAAAATGATTTAAAATCCACAAGCAATGGTATTTTTCTTTGCACTTTTTAAAAATACACTTTGGTAAAATAAGCCAATTTTGTATTCAGACACAGGGAACACTTCTTACCCCTATTAGCAAACAATTTACAGTTGCCACTATCATTTTCCTCTGAAAGGACCTTTCAGAGCCCAGTATGTAATTACTGGTTTAAGGACCGCCCTCTCTCTAAGCACACTGCAGCTTTGATAGATATCACAGCATGGATTTATAACAGAATTACATTTTGTACAATAAGAAGCATGTTGAACATACTAGTGTATATTTCACAAAGCCTAGATTAAACTAAAGTTCTTAAATGAAAGCAACACAAGAACTGAACTAAGAGCAGAAATTGACATACTTCCAGCTAGTAGGCCCGGTAATATTGTGCAGTGTTATAGAAATGCTGAAAGATATATGAAAATGTAGAAAATATTTATTGCGAATAGTCATATTTCAACTGTAACAAGATAATCCATTATTCATAAAGCTGAAATTCAAGAATGCTGGGAATATGAGCATGTGTAGATGTAGATTTTGTTTGTTTTGTTTTGGAATCTACACACTCTTGGTTCCATTGTGCCAATATTAAATATCAGTTTTTTCTTAAAAACCAAATGAGTTTTCACTGGCCAGAGTGTAACTCTGAATCACAAAAGTCTACAAAGATGGTTTTATTTGTACAAAAGGTTAATAAAATTCTCCTTACTAAGCAACACACCACTTTTTCAGGACATTCTCCTGATTGCGAATACATTATCTGCTTATGTGTTTTTTAGCAGTTCTTAGAAACTGGGCAACAGATCAGAGGCAATGAAATGATAGCATATACCTTCCAATACTTTGTCTTTTGATTGCACTGTTGATCAAAGTTATAGGTACTGTAACATTATATTACCCGTCAAGTGCTGTCAGTACCAGGAAAAGAATAAAAAACCTGACAAAACAATTTAAGACCAAACTTACATTTCCAGAAAGAAATGTCAGTTCACTAGAGGATTAATAGCCTAATATCTTCAATGTCAGTGCATGCTATCCCTAAACACTAAAGTCATCTGTTTGAAGAAATCCCTGTTCACCACTACAAAAAGGAAAAACGCAAGTAAATGCCAAATATTGCTAAACAACACACAGAGGAGGTTGCCTAAAACAGCATCATTTGTTTTCAAGTTGGACCACCAGTCTCTTGTTGCCTAAAGCTGAACAGACAAATGAAATTAAGTAATGTCAGAAACATCCACGTAAACAGCAAGAGAATAGTCAATTAGCAATTCTCACATCAACCACTGGATAAGATGTTCCCAGGCTAGAGAAAGTAGCATAAACATCTGCACTACAAAAACAAACTGCAGGTTTACAGAATAATACAGAAAGGTAATCCTCCTTTTATCCAGACTGGAAACAACACTGATCTAAAAGACATTTCCTATGTACCGCATACAGTTCAGTTCTTGTGTTGCTCTAGTACTTGAGTAAAGAATATTATAGAAGCAATAAAGTAAATCTGTATGATATATATATATATATATACACACACACATACATACACATACATATATACACACACACAGTTGTGTTCAAAATATTAGCAGTGTGTTGAAAAAAGTGAATAAAGCTCAAAATCCTTCTAATAGCTTTTATTTCCATACACACAAATGCATTGGGAACACTACACATTCTATTAAAAATAAAAACATGAAGAAAAATATATCAAATTTGTGTTGTTCTTCTAAAAAAAGTGAAGAAAAGTGAATATTAGACTGTTCAAAAAAATAGCATTGTTTGTATTCTTCTTTACAAACTCAAACATTCACTATATAAACTGAAAAATGTTTGAAGATTTTGCTTTCCTTTGAATCACTTAATTAATATTTAGTTGTATAAGCACTGTTTCTGAGAACTGCTGTACATCTGTGTTGCATGGAGTCACCCAACTTCTGGCACCTGTGAACAGGTATTCCAGCCCAGGATGATTGGACTACATTCCACAGTTCTTCTTTATTTCTTGGTTTTGCCTCAGAAACTGCATTTTTGATGTCACCCCACAAGCTTTCTATAGGATTAAGATCCGGGGATTGGGCTGGCCACTCCATAACGTCAATCTTGTTAGTCTGGAACCAAGATGTTGCACGTTTACTGTTGTGGTTGGGGTCGTTGTCTTTTTGGAACACCCATTTCAAGGGCATTTCCTTTTCCTCTTCAGCATAAAGCAGCATGACCTCTTCGAGTATTTTGATGTATTCAAACTGATCCATGATCCCTGGTATGCGATAAATAGGCCCAACACCGTAGTATGAGAAACATCCCCATATCATGATGCTTGCGCAACCATGCTTCACTGTCTTCACAGTGTACTGTGGCTTGAATTCAGTGTTTGGGGGTCGCCTGACAAACTGTCTCCGGCCACTAGACCCAAAAAGAACAATCTTACTTTCATCAGTCCACAAAATGTTGCGCCATTTCTCTTTAGGCCAGTCAATGTGCTCTTTGGAAAATTGTAACCTCTTCAGCACGTCTTCTTTTCAACAGTGGGACTTTGTGAGGGCTTCTTGCAGATAGCTTGGCTTCACATAGGCGTCTTCTAATTGTAACAGTACTCACAGGGAACTTTACACCTTCTTTGATCTTCCTGGAGCTGATTGGTGGCTGAATCTTTGCCATTTTGGCTATTCTTCTATCCATTCCACGTCTTTCAGGTTTTGGTTGCCATTTTAAAGCATTTGCGATCATTTTAGCTGAGCAGCCTATCATTTTCTGCACTTCTTTATATGTTTTCCCCCTCCAATCAACTTTTTAATCAAGGTACGCTGTTCTTCTGAACAATGTCTGGAACGACCCATTTTCCTCAGAATTTCAGAGAGAAATGCACTGTAACCAGCATGTACAACATTTGCTGCCTTCCTTCCTTAAATAAGGGCAATAATTGTCACCTGTTTTTCAAGGAATGAATGACCTCACTAATAGAACTCCACACTGCTATTATTTTGAACATGCCCCTTTCAATTAGTGATTCAATTACACAGAATCAGCAGCATGCATGTCATGACTGTTGGGTCTGTTGTATTTCTATTACTCTACTACACCTGCTAGTAAATTATTTGCCATGTAGAAATATAATTTCTACCAATTTCTACCAAAAACAGTGATTGATCAGGTTAGTGATGTCTGGCTGCTATTATTTTGAACACAACTGTGTATGTATATATATATAAATAAAAGACACACATACACGCACAAAACTATATTACTAAAAGTATACGGATGCCTGCCTTTACACGCACATGAACTTTAATGGCATCCCGGTCTTAGTCCGTAGGATTTAATATTGAGTTAGACCACCCTTAGCAGCTATAGCAGCTTCAATTCTTCTGGGAAGGCTGTCCACAAGGTTTAGGAGTGTGTCTATGGGAATGTTTGACCATTCTTCCAGAAGCGCATTTGTAAGGTCAGGCAATGATGTCGGACGAGAAGGCCTGGCTCGCAGTCTCCACTCAAATTCATCCCAAAGGTGTTCTATCGGGTTGAGGTCAGTACTCTGTGCAGGCCAGTCAAGTTCCTCCACTCCAAATTCGCTCATTCATGTCTTTATGGACCTTGCTTTGTGCATTGGTGCGCAGTCATGTTGGAACAAGAACGGGCCATCCCCAAACTGTTCCCACAAAGTTGGGAGCATAAAATTGTCCAAAATGTCTTAGTATGCTGACGCCTCAAGAGTTCCCTTCACTAGAACAAAGGGGCCAAGCCCACCCCTGAAAAAAAACTCCACACCATAATCCCCCTCCACCAAACTTTACACTTGGCACCATGCAGTCAGGCAAGTACCGTTCTCCTAGCAAAAGCCAAACCGAGACACGTCCATCGGATTGCCAGACAGAGAAGCCTGATTCGTCACTCCAGAGAACACTTCTTCACTGCTCTAGAGTCCAGTGGTGGCATGCTTTACACCACTGTATTCAACATTTTGCATTGCACTTGGTGATGTAAGGCTTCAATGTAGTTGTTCGGCCATGGAAACCCATTCCATGAAGCTCTCTATGCACTGGTGTTGTGCTAATCTGAAGGCCACATGAAGCTTGTAGGTCTTTAGCTACTGACTCTGCAGACAACTGGCGACTTCTGCACCCTGTGCGCTTCTTCAGCATGCGCTGACCCCACTCTGTCATTTTTACGTGGCCTACCACTTTGTTGTTGAGCTGCTGTTGTTCCCATTTTGTTATAATGCTACTAACAGTTAACCATAAAATATTTAGCAGCAAGGATATTTCACAGATGGACTTATTGCACAGGTGACAAGCTATCACGGTACCATGCTTGAATTCATTGAGATCCTGAGAGCAACCCATTCTTTCACAAATGTTTGTAGAAGCAGCCTGCATGCCTAGGTGCTTGATTTTATACACCTGTGGCCACTGGAATCCAAAATTACCACATTTTTTCATGTTACAACCGAAAACATAAATGTATTTTATTGGTATTTTATGTAACAGACCAAAACAAAGTGGCACATAATTGTGAAATGGAAGGAAAATAATAAACGCTTTTCAAAATGTTATACAAATGAATATCTGAAAAGTTTGGTGTGCATTTGTATGCAGCCACCTTTACTCTAACGAAAATCTAATGGAACCAGTTGCCTTTTCTTTTTAGCATGAGCCATGGCAAATTCAAGGCGGGCTTTTTTGGCATGGGCTTTAGGAGAGGCTTCCTTCGTGAATGACACCCATGCATGCCATTCCTCTGCAGTGTACGCCGTATTGTGTCATGGGAAACAAACAATCACCCCAGTTTGGCTTTCTACTTCTTTAGCCAACTGCAGTGAGTTTGCATAGGCGATTTTCTTCAACCCTTCTCATCAGAAGACGCTCCTGTTGAGGTGTTAACTTCCGTGGACGTCTTGGATGTCTCTGTGAGATGGTTGAAGTTCCATCTTTGTTAAATTTTTGTATCACTAGTGCTACAGTATTCTGACTGATAAGTAAAACTTTGCTGATCTTCTTGTAGCCCTCACCTTTCTTGTATAAAGAAATCATTTTCTTTCTCAGGCCATGTGACATTTTTCTTCCATGTGGTGCCATTGCTGACAGCATGAAATAGGAAGGGGGTTTCTTTGTTAAAGTGTTACTAAACACAGGACACTGCATTCACTATTTCTGGTCTCCCACAGTATACAGAACATGGAAATGCAATTATTTTAGTAAATATAAACTGCTAAATACCTTTTCTCATCAGCAGTAAGAGCAGTCTTATGCCTTCTATCAGTGTTCAGCAAAGCACATGTTAAAGCTTGTAGAAGGAGTTTTCATCCTGCTCTAGGAGGATGCAGAACCCCTGAACTCTGTCTGAACAGTGCTGATTGGCCCTGTGCTGATCACATGCACTCTCCCAAGAAAAGAAAAAAAAACCTAAATAGCAATACTCAAACTGAGCATGTGCAGAGTGACTTCATACCATATGTCTTATCAGGTGATATGAGGGGGACACTGGAAGAAGGGGAGGTTTAGAGAAGTCGGGATCAAACAGCATTTTTACACAATGCAGAGGATTAACCCTTTAGGTTCCACAGTGAGTATAACAAGCATGCTTTACTGCATCTACAGACTCATTTGTACTGATGAGGGTTTAGTAACACTTTAACACCCTTTTATAATCAACTGTCTGCTGGACAACTGTTTAACAAATAATTTGACTCTCCTGTAGTTGAATTTGCTAATTAGGATTTTGTCTAAAATTTAGCTTGGCTCCTAAGGCTTTCTTTGGGATGTATTCATTTTTGAAACGTGGACTTAAATGAATTTGTTAGGAAAAATACTTTGTGTGTGCAAATTAACAAATCTTGTTCGCAATCAATGACCCACATTTGTGGGAGTATTTTGTAGTATAGTGTCCCATAGAAAATGTTGATTCTGAAAAGAAAGTAAAGGTTTTCTGACAAATCTGTTGGAGTGTACTCATTTATGCTGAGCACTGTATTTGTAAAACATTGTAAAACCATTTATCATTTTCCTACCACTTCACAATTATGTGCCACTTTCTGTTGGTCTATCAGATAAAATCCCAATATAATACATTTACGTTTGTGGTTGTAACATGGCAAAATATGGAAAATTTCAAGGGGTATGAATACTTGAAATTAACAACATGTGCACTAGATGGGCAACAATGAGACGACCCCCAAAACAGGAATGGTTTTAAAGGTGGAGGCCAATTACATTTATTTCCCTACTCATCTTTTCTGTTTTTCACTAGTTTTGCATGTGGATAGGGTCAGTGTCACTACTGGTAGCATGAGGCGATATCTAGACCCTACAGAGGTTGAACAGGCAGTCCAACTCCTCCAGGATGGCACATCAATACGTGCCAAAACGGTTTGCTGTGTCTCCCAGCACAGTCTCAAGAGCATGGAGGAGATTCCAGGAGACAGGCAGTTACTCTAGGAGAGCTGGACAGGGCCATAGAAGGTCCTTAAGCCATCATCGGGAATGGTATCTGCTCCTTTGTGCAAGGAGGAACAGGATGAGAACTGCCATAGCCCTACAAAATGACCTCCAGCAGGCCATTAGTGTGAATGTCTCTGACCAAACAATCAGAAACAGACTTCATGAGGATGGCCTGAGGGCCCGATGTCCTCTAGTGGGCCCTGTGTTCACTGCCCGACATCAGGTCTTGGGAGGCATATCCATGGAGGGATGCACAGACCTCTACAGGCTAGACAATCACACCCTGACTGCCATTGGGTATCGGGACAAAATCCTTGGCCCCAATGTCAGAACCTAAGCTGGTGCAGTGGGTCCTGGGTTCTTCCTGATGCACGACAATGCCTGGCCTCATGTGGCCAGAGTATGCAGGCAGTTCCTGGAGGATGAAGAAACGGATACCACTGAATGGCCCCCATGCTCGCCTGACCTAAATCCAATAGAACACCTCTGGGATATCATGTTTCGCTGCCAGATTGCACCTCAGACTGTCCATGAGCTCAGTGATGCCCTGGTCCAGAACTGGGAGGAAATACCCCAGGACACCATCTGTAGTTTCATTAGGACCATGCCCCGATGTTATCAGGCACAAATACAAGCACGTGGGGGCCTTACAAACTACTGAGTACCATTTTGAGTTGCTGCAATGAAATTTCAGCAAAATGGACTAGCTTGCTGCATAATTTTTTCAGTTTGATTTTTGGGGGGGGGGGTCTTTGAATTCAGTCCTCTGATAGGTTGATCATTTTCACTTCCATCAAACGATGGGGCATCCTTATGTTCCGAACACATTACCCAGTCCATATGAGTATAGATATCCAGCATGATGTTCTTCCCCATTGAGATCTGATGTGTTTTCAAAGTGTTCCTTTAATTTTTTTGAGCAGTATGTGTATACACACACACTACATAACCATATGCAGCTGGTAGAATAAGTATTGAACACATTACCATTTTTCTAGGTAAATATATTTCTAAAGGTGCTATTGATATGAAATTTTCACCACAAAAGTAACAACCCATGCAACCCATACATACAAAGAAACCAAAACAAATAAGTTCAGAAATTAAGTTATGTGAAATATAATGGAAGGACACAGGGGAAAAGTATTGGACACGCTATCTGAAATGTATTTAATACTTTGTACAAAATCCTTTGTTGGTAATGACAGCTTTAAGACGCCTTCTGTGTGGAGAAACTAGTCACATGTATCCGCCTCCAGTATGGAGAAACTAGTCGCATGTATCGCTCAGGTGTGATTTTGGCCCATTCTTCCACACAGTCATCAAATCTTGACGGTTCCATGGGCCTCTTCTATGAACTCCGATCTTTAGTACTTTCCATAGATTCTCTATTGGATTTAAGTCAGGTGACCGGCTGGGCCATTCTAGCAGCTTTATTTTACTTTATTTCTCTGAAACAAATTAAGGAGTTTCCTTGACTTTTTGTTTGGGATCATTGTCTTGCTGAAATGTCCACCCTCCTTTCATCTTCATCATCCTGGTATATGGGAGAAGATTTTTATCAAGAATGTCTTGGTACATTTTTCCATTAACCCTTCCTTCAATGACATGTTCGCCAGGACTGTATGCTGAAAAACATCCCCACACCATGATGTTCCCACCTCCAAATTTCACTGTTGGTATGGTGTTTTGGGGGTGATATGCAGTGCCATTTAACCTCCAAATATGGTGTGCATTCAATGAGTTACATTTTGGTCTCATCTGACCAGACTATATTCTCCCAGTATTTCATAGGCTTGTCTAAACGTTGTGCAGCAAACTTTAAATGAGCTTCAATATGCTTTTTTTTTCAGCAATGGAGTCTTCTGTAGTGAGTGTGCATATAGGCCATGGCGGCTTAGTGCATTACTTACGGCTTTCTTTGAAACAAATGTACCTGTTAATTCTAGGTCTTTCTGAAGCTCTCCACAAGTGGTCCTTGGCTCTTGGACAACTCTCCTGATAATTCACCTGGTTGTGATTGGTTTATGGTGAAATTATGTTCTCTCCACTTCCGGATTATGGCCCCAACAGTGCTCACTGGAACATTCAGAAGTTTAGAAATCCTTCTATAATCAATGCCATCAATATGTTTTGCAACAATAAGGCTGCAAAGGTCTTGAGAGCCCTTTGCTTTTACCCATTTTCTTGTGTGACACCTTGGTAATGAGACACCTTTTTATAGGTCATCAGTTGATACCAAACCAGCTGATATTGCTTTACACTGACAAGGGGCTTTCTAATTACCGATAGATTTCAGCTGGTCTGTGGTGATGTGTTCAATACTTATTTTACCCACTGTAAACATCCACCTATATACATACACTCATACAGTGCATTCAGAAAGTATTCAGACCCCTTCACTTTTTTCAGTTTTGTTATGTTGCAGCCTGATACTACAGTTGTTTAATTTTATTTTTTTTTCATTAATCTACGCTCAGTACCCCAAAGTGAAAAACATAATTTTAGAAGTGTTTGCAAATGTATGAAAAAGGAAAAAACTGAAATATCACAGTGGCATAAGTATTCAGACACTTCACAACAACACTCAGCACTTAGCTCAGGTGCCTCCCATTTCTCTCGAAAGTTGCTGAGATGTTTCTACACCTTAATTGCAGTCCACCTGTGGTAAATTAAATTGATTGGACATGATTTGGAAAGACACACCCTGAGGGCATTGTTTGACGGGGAGGAGAAAGAGAGCTGGCGAGGGACCAAAAAGAAGGGGATCGGGGCAGCTGTGTGCAATGCAAAACTACTGCACAGAGCAGGTATGACATATTTGGTATTATATTTTTTTTATATCATATTATATTTATTATATATACACACGCACAGTATATATTTAAACAACTGGAGTATCAGGCTGAAACTTGACAAAATTGAAAAAAAAAAAAAAAGTGAAGGGGGTCTGAATACTTTATGAATGCACTGTATACCTTCATCTATACATACACACATACAGTATATGCAGAGAGATACAAAGCAGTACGTCCATGCTGACAGGAGAGACCTGTGTTGTTTACACACAGGTTTCTCCCCTGTCAGCTTTGCAGGCGATCACAGAGTCCGGGACCCAGTGATTGAAATCCCCAGCAGCCAATAGCAGCACGAGTAGCGCACACGCTCCCTACCCGGAAATGCAAATCATGTATATATATACACATGTAATTTTGTGCAGCCATGCCGCCCTGTAGCAGTACAACTGTGATAGGGCGGCGGGCAAGCGATTAAATAAAATTGTGCAAAAACATTCTCACAAACAATGTATAAAAAAACTGCACATCAGGCTGCAGATTCTCTGCAAGCCACTCTACCTGCAGTGTTTCTCTATTTTAAACTGATTTAATACCAGTTACCACTGGGCATAATATACAACAGCAAGTCTTGCAGGGGAGGTTTAGGGACACATCCATCTGTGAGTATATACAGTCAAGTCCATAAATATTGGGACATCGACACAATTCTAACATTTTTGGCTCTATACACCACCACAATGGATTTGAAATGAAACGAACAAGATGTGCTTTAACTGCAGACTGTCAGCTTTAATTTGAGGGTATTTACATCCAAATCAGGGGAACGGTGTAGGAATTACAACAGTTTGCATATGTGCCTCCCACTTTTTAAGGGACCAAAAGTAATGGGACAATTGGCTTCTCAGCTGTTCCATGGCCAGGTGTGTGTTATTCCCTCATTATCCCAATTACAATGAGCAGATAAAAGGTCCAGAGTTCATTTCAAGTGTGCTATTTGCATTTGGAATCTGTTGCTGTCAATTCTCAAGATGAAATCCAAAGAGCTGTCACTATCAGTGAAGCAAGACATCATTAGGCTGAAAACACAAAACAAACCCATCAGAGAAATAGCAAAAACATTAGGCGTGGCCAAAACAACAGTTTGGAACATTCTTAAAAAGAAGGAACGCACACGTGAGCTCAGCAACACCAAAAGACCCGGAAGACCACGGAAATCAACTGTGGTGGATGACCGAAGAATTCTTTCCCTGGTGAAGAAAACACCCTTCACAACAGTTGGCCAGATCAAGAACACTCTCCAGGAGGTAGGTGTATGTATGTCAAAGTCAACAATCAAGAGAAGACTTCATCAGAGTGAATACAGAGGGTTCACCACAAGATGTAAACATTGGTGAGCCTCAAAAACAGGAAGGCCAGATTAGAGTTTGCCAAACGACATCTAAAAAAGCCTTCACAGTTCTGGAACAACATCCTATGGACAGATGAGACCAAGATCAACTTGTACCAGAGTGATGGGAAGAGAAGAGTATGGAGAAGGAAAGGAACTGCTCATGATCCTAAGCATACCACCTCATCAGTGAAGCATGGTGGTGGTAGTGTCATGGCGTGGGCATGTATGGCTGCCAATGGAACTGGTTCTCTTGTATTTATTGATGATGTGACTGCTGACAAAAGCAGCAGGATGAATTCTGAAGTGTTTCGGGCAATATTATCTGCTCATATTCAGCCAAATGCTTCACAACTCATTGGACGCCGCTTCACAGTGCAGATGGACAATGACCCAAAGCATACTACAAAACCAACCAAAGAGTTTTTTAAGGGAAAGAAGAGGAATGTTATGCAATGGCCAAGTCAATCACCTGACCTGAATCCGATTGAGCATGCATTTCACTTGCTGAAGACAAAACTGAAGGGAAAATGCCCCAAGAACAAGCAGGAACTGAAGAGCGTTGCAGTAGAGGCCTGGCAGAGCATCACCAGGGATGAAACCCAGCGTCTGGTGATGTCTATGCGTTCCAGACTTCAGGCTGTAATTGACTGCAAAGGATTTGCAACCAAGTATTAAAAAGTGAAAGTTTGATTTATGATTATTATTCTGTCCCATTACTTTTGGTCCCTTAACAAGTGGGAGGCACATATGCAAACTGTTGTAATTCCTACACCATTCAACTGATTTGGATGTAAATACCCTCAAATTAAAGCTGACAGTCTGCAGTTAAAGCACATCTTGTTTGTTTCATTTCAAATCCATTGTGGTGGTTTATAGAGCCAAAAATGTTAGAATTGTGTCGATGTCCCAATATTTATGGACTTGACTGTATATACTCACAGATGGATGTGTCCCTAAACCTCCCCTGCAAGACTTGCTGTTGTATATTATGCCCAGTGGTAACTGGTATTAAATCACACAGTTTAAAATAGAGAAACACTGCAGGTAGAGTGGCTTGCAGAGAATCATTGTAATGAAAAGATCTTTCTTGCCTCTTGTACTTGCTTTTCACCCCTAGATCTATAGTGAGCTACTGTATAGCCACACACTTATGTATTTTTATTTATATATGTATGTAACCTCCTGCACAATATATTGGTGTGTGATTTTTTTTAGGGCATGGTCATATGACCTCGGTATACCTGCCTGTCTCTTGCTATGAGGGAGGAGTCTCTGGCTCTCATGTTGTGGTCAGTAGAGTATTTATGTTGATGGCGGGATCCTGCTCATTTGGCTCTGAGGAAGAGGGTTTCCCTCAAAACACACAAGCCATTTCTTGGAACCTGGACAGCATCCCTTTGGTGTCTGAGATCTATCTGGGTCTAATTTACCACTAAACTATTAGGCTGCAGCCTGATATGAGGTTTTTACACATTGATTGTGAGGATGTTTTTACACAATTTTTATTAACCTATCCTTGGAATAATGCACTAGGCTGGTGTGCTATTGGTCTCTTTGCCAAAAAAGTTGAACCTCTGGACTAGTGGGCATACAGGTTGTACAGAACAATGTGTCAAAGACTCCAGGGGAAGTCCAGAAGGTAACTGTAATTTTAACGCATTATACCGTATAAGCTGTACCGCTGATTAGGGTGCATAAAGTGGATGTATGTCTACATACTTTTAAGCATTGTTAACAAAAAAAAAAAAACGACTCATCATTTATATGTTTTCAGAGTCAAGGGCAATTTATGTAGCACCTTCAACACCACATTCAGCTGTTATTTTTGGGGCGTTTCTTTTAGTAAGGGGTGTGGTACCCTAAACATTTCCCTGATAACTCGACAGAGGTGGGATACGATTGTAATGTCCAGGAAATTAGACAACGCTTGTAAAACAATAAAATCAAAAGAAAGGTTTTTTTTGTAGCATCTTCCTAACCGTGCTATATCCGAAAGACGGCTACAGCGCAGTTCTCTAGTTCTGGGAGGGTGTCCATGGATGTCCTCCTGGAACACACCCCCTGCAGCACACACCCGTCACCGCTGGTGATCGCTGTGTCCTACGGACAAAGCTGATCACGTAATGTGGTAAAAGGCCAATCACAGTGGCCTTTTACCACGTGATCAGCTGTGTCAACTGACACAGCAGATCACTGGGTAAATACAGTTGCCAGTTATTGGCTGCACTTTCCTCACGCTGTCACAGCATGAGGAAAGTACTGCCGATAACCGGCAATTGTCAGTGAAGAGATTGGCACTGATCATCAGGGCACTGATCATCAGTGCCCACCAGTGTCGCCGACCTGTGCCCTGCAGTACCGTCCACCTGTGCCCAGCAATGCCACCCAACTGTGCCCAGCAGTGCTCCCAGTCAGTACAGCATCAGTGCCAGCTCATCAGTGCCACCTCAACAGTGGCCATCAGTGCTGCCTATCAGTGCAGCCTCATCAACGTACATCAGTGAAGGAGAAAAATTACCTGTTTGCAAAATTTTATAATAAAAACAAAAGAAAAACTTTTTTTTTTTTTAATTTTTTGCTCTTTTTTTGTTTATAGCACAAAATATAAAACACCCAGCAGCAATTAAATACCACCAAAAGAAGTTGTGTGAAAAAAATAATAATTTCATATGGATACAATGTTGCATGACAGCGCAATTGTCAATCAAAGTGCGACAGTGCTGAAAGCTGAAAATCGGCTTGGGCAGGAAGGGGGTATAAGTGCCCGGTAGGCAAGTGGTTATTATAAGAAAAAAAATGCCTCCCCTCTGTATCATAAGGGATGCCATTGGTGAGCACCTAAGATGCAGTCAGGCATCTAACATCCTCCCATAATCTGTATTTCTAAAAATTGCCTCCGCTACATCAAGCTGAACAACAGCACATTTACATAAAGCGAATAAATAAAATTTTACATCGAACGTTGTTTATTTTACAAAATATTAATACAGTGTGGTTATGTGGTGACTTGAAATGCTAATAAGGTCTAGAAAAGAGTTCTTTGGAAATATAATTACCAAGGTGGGATCCTGCCAGCCGAGAGTTTTCCCTTCTGTCCCTCAAAAAGCAACTTGTTTGCTGCCAACACTGGATTTTTTATACCTTAGACAAAATTCAAGAGATCAACACAATTAAAAGAAAATATTAAATTTCAAAAACACAGTACTAGCTGAAACTTTATATTTCACAATTAAAAAACGCCTGAAGCGTCAGCTATCACAACATTTTGTCATTCTGGTAAAACAAATAAAAGGGTTCACAATGCCAGGCAAACGACGCTGAACAGACTCAAATAACTGAATGTAAAGAGGGAGACCGGGATCATTTTCCTTTTGTTTCCATCTGTTTTCCATTCATGTCACATGTACATCTATAGCTTCCAGATTTTATGAACTTTTGTAACATCTCAATTTACTAACATGATCATAACTAAAAGCTCATCCTTCTGAAGCTAATGTCTGCATTCAACTATCGCAACCATGGATTCTCAGAGCTGGAGTTCACCAAATAGGGTGGAAATATTCCAACAGGGTGGGAATATTCCAACATATAGATATTTTGTAATCTTAAAAGGTGAAGTTCAACTTTGGAACATGTTGAATGTTCCTCGTGTATTTCTTCTCCCCACACATGCTATCACCTTCTTTTTTTTTTTTTTTTAATAAAAACAGTGCAGGGCTCTGCCTCTACAGCTGAGTCATTCATTCAGTCCTATGAATGAATAAACTACCAGTACCATCTGCCACCACGGCAGACAAGACTTGTAGTTTCAAGGGGCTGTGGGGATGCTGATGCACGCTCTATTAGTCCACCGACATGTCCTCCAGCTTTCAAAGAGAACGCTCTTACAGATGTACAGGCAAAAAGCCAGAGGACATGTCTGCAGGAGCCCACATAAAACCCATGATCTACTTATCGTGGGTGCAATGCTTTCCAGGCTACTTCAGGAAGAAATAATTAATTCACTTTTTGTCTGCAAAAAATATGTGCATTTATTATTTTGAACTTAACCTTTATTTTGAGAAATTCTGCCATGTTGATTCAAAAAGAATCAACCCTCAAACAAAACAAAACCATACAAACAAAACTGCCACAAGGATGGTATTATTAATAGTTTGTTAGATAGGTTAATGCTTAATTTTCATATTGAGAGTTAAAATTCCACCATTGTGACAAATGGGCAGTAGTGATTTAATGAACTTTGTGAACTTTTGTTTCCTTGGCTACTGATATATCCACTGTACCTTACTTGGGGCCCATTCACACTAAAACGCGGCGCAGGAAACACACATTCCGTGATGATTTCCCGCACCGCATTCAAATCACACTGTCCTTGCGATCTGCAGTGGGTGTCAATGCAAAGTTAATGACACCCCAAACACAGGTCACAAACACTGTGCGTTTGCTCGCACCCTATCGCATAGTACAAAAGTACCATATAATTCGGTTGCAGTGCGTTTCCAAAAGTAGTGCATGCATTACTTTTGATGTGGTGCGATGCAGTTTCAGAATATTCAAAATGACTGGGCTGAAATTGCACCACACATAACTGCATGTAAATTGCACAGAAATGCATGGCCTAGGCTCACTGCTTTTGGAAACAAATTGCAACCAGATTGCATGTTTTGTACCATGCGATCTGGTGCGGGCAAGTGTTAATGGGAACTTGGAACAAATTATAAAGCAGTTGTTATCCCAATTTGGCTGTAGAAGTGGAAATATTCTTTACGTTTGGGAAAAACATCAGCAGACTGGGCTTCCTCCTGCACCAACTCCTCAGAACTAGATGATGTGCGGTCTCCATCCTTCTCTTTGGATATGAAGATATCTTAGGATACATGCTGTTATTGATACGACAATGATTATGGTTGGTCTTTGTTTACTTCAGAAACCCCCTCTACCCAGCTGAACCTGTCTTACTATATAATCTCATGCAGTTGGTAATTCAGCACAGCACTGATTATATCCGTCTCATCAACTTTAAAGTGTTACTAAACCCACAACAGTAAAATCAGTCTGTATATGCAGTAAAGCATGCTTGTTATACTCACTGTGGAACCTAAGGGGTTAATCCTCTGCATTGTGTAAAAAGGCTGTTTGATCCTTTCTTCTCTGCCCCTTCTCTTGTTGAAATGCTCACCTAACACAGATTGAACCCATGGTCACATGCTCAGTTTGGCAAGTATAGCTAGAGAGGTTTTTTTTCTCGGGAGAGTGCATGTGATCAGTGTCGCAAAAACTGCGCAAAACAGAGTGAAGTACGCAGTTCAACCATTTTGTAGGCACCTCCATCTTGGTACGGAGTATATATTGTGTCTTTCATTTCTCATTCTCCTTCCCCCTCCCTTCCTGAGAGGCACAGTAACAGATGTGTGTGTGTTAAAAGTGTCACTGGCAGGTAGACCAGCAGGGGGCCCAGAGCTACAAAGCTCCACCAGAGAGACAGAGACTAGCTGCCCAAGAACATATGTAATTTCTCACTTAGTAACCGAGATAAGGCAGCTTTTCCCAGGAATTGAAAGAGATTGTAACCTCATAAAACCTAGCAGCATAGGTGACAGAATTAAATGAACATTCCTCAAGTCAGTTTGTCCCCTATGTTTCATATCATGGATTATGACAGATGTTGGTTCTAATTCAGAGTCTGCCCGACGATCCCTCCCTAAACAGAGTATTGGTCAGTTACTCTGAGCCACCCCCTGCTGGGGGACTTTAAAACACAGGCTAGCAGGCCTAAAAAGTGAAGTTGAAGACATCTCCCCATTGTAACATCAATATACCACCTGGGGAGAACCTTTGCTCTGAAACTTGGATCTGCTTACAGCTAAGGCTTAATTGGCAAGTAACTTAACCCTATATATATATCTATATCTTAGTTACATCTCCTTTGTAAATATTTTTATTGCACCTGTTTGACCCTTTTAGTAATAAATATTTCTTCTGAAAGTGTTTTACTGTTTCTATAGCTTTTAATTGCAATTTACGAATCCCTGCCTCTAAAGAGACGCTACTGTATTTGTTTAATCCTCTGCCCAATCGGCCTGCAGTGACCGTATTGGACAGACGACTTTTCAACCATTACAGTGTATATTTGATAAAGGGAGTTTCCCCTTTCTCTGTGCAAAAAGGGGTGGTGGCAGTGAAGGGTTAGTTGCGTAATTAACCCGATCCAGTAACAATCGCTCAGGCTGACAGCACATCGATCGGTTGACCATTAGCTGGAAAATCGCTGTGTAGGGTGCAGCTGGGTGTGGCATTGTTACGCACGTCACATTGCGGTTTTAGATCGGCCGGTCTTTCGGTCATGAGTTTGGTGAGAAGGTCTGGGGTCTGACGCTGCAATCGTGACAATCAGCACAAGGCCAATTGGCACTGTCCAGAGGGTCAAAGGTTTCACATCCTCCTAGAGCAGAAAGAAAACTCCTCCTACAAGCTTTAACCGGTGCGCTGCTGAAGTCACAAGACTGCTCTAACTGCTGATGAAAAAAAGGTATTTAGCAGTTTATATATTACTGAAATAATGACATGTTTTATGTACTGTGGGAGACCATATATAGTGAACGCAAGGTCCTGGGTTTATTAACACTTTAATATGTCCCCATGTCCACAGATGGGAAGACTCTAATCTACTTTTAGATTTATTACAATTGGCTACTGCCTAAGAACAGAGAGATGTTCGGTGGCACTTTTACCCCAAGCGGAAGGAATGTTCTTGTCATTCAGCTAGAGGCATTTCTGATCATGCGTCTGTAGCAATTGTGCATACAGAGATGGACGCGGTCACCCATCTTGCGAAGGATCCTCCATCTTGTATCATTTCTACTCCCAAACCAGCCTCCCTCCAATTTCCCCCCTCCCTCAGGATTGTGGTCTGGATGATGCCAGAGGTTACAGGCTCAGCGGGAGAGCTTAATGGTTATAAATCCCACTAGCTGGTGCCCTGGTGTCTGTTAGCTTCTCATTCTGAGATATCATAAAAACATAAACCAAGTCCTTCACAGATCTTCAAAGACATTCCAGATAAGCCGTAAAACAGACATCACATTCAAAATCCACTTTCCCCTATGATTTTATATCTTGGAATATGAAAGGCTTACAAGGAGACCAGGCATATATTCAGATCGGTCACGTTAATACAAGTCGCCTGATAGATTACACCCCTAGCTGGAATCTACAGGAGAGCAGAAAATGATATCTCCTTAACCGCCCAAGCAGATATGTCATATTTCATATCTAGACGTTCAGCGGATGCTTTTGCATATTAATCTACTAGTGGCTAGGCTGCTACATGCACCGAGGGTAAGTTATGGGTCATGATATAAGCTGCAAGGGATTTTGGTTCTAGCTGGGGTCTCCGCCTCCAACACCCTCCCCAAATGAGGCGATTGCTTCTCTGCTTCAAGGAGACACCCTGCTGAGTTCCTAGAAAAGCTGTTATGTTTGGAGTTAAGTTGAGCTGAGTTGAGTTAAAGTTGAAGAATCCTCCCTTTTAACATCGGAACCAACTTTGGGAGAAAAGGCACTTTTGCTCAGGAAACTTGATCTGCTTAACCCATGACTTTTGGCAAGTACTTCACCTCTCTAAATTTCTCTAAATCTCTGTATATTTATATAGATATATATTGGCTACATCTTTTTCTGTAAATATTTTTATTGCACCATTTTGACCTTTTAGTAATAAATCTTACTTTCTGAAAGTGTTGAACTGTTTCTAAAGCTCTTTAATGGAAACTAAGAATCCCTGCCTCTGAAGAGCGCTACTGTGTGTTCTAAAAGTCTGCATACATCTGTCTGCGGTGACATTGTGTATACAAACGATTATTCAAACATCATAGTGTTATTGCTGATATTGCTGAGTTTCCTCTTTCTCTGTACAAAAAGGAGGTGGTGGCAGTGTGAAGGGTTAATTGGGTAATTAACCTGACCCAGTAACAATCGCTCCCAAGCTGCAGGTACACAGATTGTGGTCCATTAGCTGGAAAATCTTTGTGCAGGGTGCAGCTGGGCGTGGCATTGTTACGCACGTGACAGCTCGGTTTTAGATTGGCTAGTCCTTCGGTTACCAGTTTGGTGAGAATGGCTGGGGTCTGACGCCGCGGCCGTCACAGCGTCTATGCTCAATTAGCCAATTCCCAGGCCTTAGGGAGCAGATTTTGGAGGCATTATAGATACTGGGTCATAGATCAACCTATAGCTGTACAGTTTGAAAAGGCTGATCAGTAAATACTGAATTGTCAGCATGGATGCAACTGAGCTCCAGGTTCTCCGAGATGCTTTTAAGGCATGGATCATAGAGGAAAATGGTTTTGCATAACTAAAAAACAAGGAGGATTACAGCTGCATCCGTACTGGCTTTGGATGAGTTGATGGGGAGGCATATTTGGAGCACACGGATCAAGCAGCTTACTACATCTCACAACAGGCCAACTTGTGCTGTTGAAGGTCCAGTAGGCTAAAATAAGTTTCTTACATGCTACCTAGTTGGTTATTGAACACAGCAATAATAATAGGAAACTGCTAGAACCGATAGCTGGAGGCCAGATCACATTCAACGTTTCAACAATTTGCCTCCCAGTGGTTCACTCCCTGAGTTGATAACTGAGGCTATTATTGTGTTGGTGCTCAAAATGGGTAAGGATCTGGATGGATATACCACCTACAGGCCAACCTCTTTACTGAATGTCAATGCTAAGATATTGGCAAAAATACTAACTAAACAGCCTTTCCTAGCCATGGACAGCCTAATTGACATAGATCAGAGGAAATTTAGGGCTGATTCTCACATTATGCAGTGACAGACATTTTGTAATTTGTATAATGCTCGTCACTGAAAGGACACACAGAAAACAGTTGTTTCCTGTGTGTCCCATTCACATTGAAAGGCAACCGGGATCTGCGTTGCAGCCTGCTGCGATAAACTCAATGTTCATCCACACCTAAATAAAACCTGCTCCCAGCTCCATTAGGCCTCAGTTATGTAGCAAGCATTGAGGAACAGACAAGGAGGAGAGAGACCTCTGTGTTCTGTGATGTTCTCCAAAAAAGGATTTTACAAGTAAACTAAAAATCCTAATTGTGACAGGAGTCACTTTGGGTGGGGGGCCCGTGGAACCCAGCTCACTTTGGAGAGGTGGGGAGACCCCTGTCTCAGCTTCCCATATCCCTATTATGTGTAAGTCACCCTGTGCCTGTTAAGGGTAAAGGGTGATCTGTCCTAATATTGTGTGGGGGTTGTTGATTGTTTACTGTCATGTGGTTGCATCCCATTGTTCTATTGTGTGTCTGGCTTGGGAGCAAACTATTATGGGATGTATGTGTTTATGTGTATTAGCTTAGTGGGGGGGAGCAGCCCTCCCTCCTGATGGGATTGTCTGCTAGTGTGAAGTTTGAATACCTGTGTGTCTCTTGTTACTAAATGTAGATTTGCCCCGCCCTGTGTCATTATGAGGGGAGGGGGGATAGTCTCCTGAGTGTATATATCTTGTATCTGTGTTCAAATAAACCAGTCTACCTCCTAGTTTACTTCAAGACTGGTGTCGTCTAGTCTTATATGGTTGGCTGTGGTTTCTGATGTCGGTGTTCGGACGGGGAAGAGGTATTCTAACGGAAGTACTCAAGCGCAGTCTGGGTTGGTTCTGTTACACTAATCTCCTAATTGTATATCACAGGACACAGAGGAGTAACTCAGCAACACAAACCCACCCAAAAACCCAAAATAGAACTGGGGAGAACCCCACTACAAAGTTGCCTGCAAGATCTTTCACCCAAAACCAGTGTCCACTAAGGCATATACATCTACCTGGTACAACTTGGAAAGCGTGAAGAGAGGGCCAGGTAGCAGCCTTACAAATTTAAACAGAAGCTTGATCCTAAATTGCCCAGGAAGAAATTACACACCTGGTGGAATGGGCCTCGACTGGGAAAGGAGGAACACCATCCTGGAGGTCGACCTCGAACCTTGAGTGTAGGGATAACAAAATCAGAAAAACCCCTATCCCTCATGACTTGGGCTTCAACAGTATGCCATAATAAAGCCAACGAGAAGACCCTGTGACAACAAATCTGGTCAATTTGGAAGAGCCAAATGCCCATCTGCCAAGAGATTTAGGATGTCTGTATAATACGTTCTTGGCCAGGAAGGTGCTATCAGAATCACCAGAATGCTTCACCCTTTATCTTTCACAACAGAAGAGGAAGAATCTGCAGTGCAAGGAAGACATAGATCATAAAAAAGTGATTCCATAGAGCTATGAGCACATCTACTGCAAACACCTGTGGATTCCTGGTATGACACACAAATTTGTCCAGCTTGTTGTCTGAACACCAGGAGGTCCATATCTGGCGTCCCCCAACTACAGACAAATCTCTTTGAACACTTCCTAGTGAATATCCCATTCTCAAGGATTCATTTGTTGACGGCTGAGAAAATCCACCTGCCAAGTTTCCACATCGAGAATGTCAACAGCAAAGACAACCAGAACGTAAAGTTCTGCTCAAGACATGATCAGGTTCGCTTCTTCCTGGGCAGTGCCATTTTTTGTTCCTCATTCATAGATGATGTATACAACAGCCAAGGCATTGTCTGACTGACGGGAAGCCCCCATGGGTAGATAGACCAATGAAGGAGAATAAGCCAAATCGCCCAAAGTGCCAGGATGTTGATGAACAAGTTCCGCTCTTATGACAACCACACTGCCTGAACTGAGAGGTTCTCGAGGACACCACCCCAGCACAAAAGGCTAATATTCATAAGTTGGACCTTCCAATTCATGGGATACATGGATTACCCAGTATCCATCATCTGTGTGGATATCTCAACAGTCCAGAGTCAACCTGATCTTGAGAGTCAAATGAATAGGTCGACCCAAAGACCCCTGATGTCTGCACCATACAATGGGACATTGAGCTTCAAAGCTCCAATGTGAAACTGGGCATACAGGACCACATACAATGTGGCTACCATGATCCCCAGCACCTGCATGCAGAACCAAATCAAGGGACTTTCCAACAACCTCAGGGACTCTACCTTGGCTCAGTGAGACAGACATTTTTTCCTGTGGCAGCAGCATGTTCGCCTGCTACATGTCAATTACTAAGCCTAATTATCCCAGATGTTGCTTTAGAAGGATAGCCAAATTCTGGAGGTTGAGCACCCAGCTGAAGATTACTTTTCCCGCAATACTCCGATTTCTCAACAACCCTAAAACTGTAGCCAAAAGGCAAGGCCACAAATTGATAGTGCCGATCCTCCACTGCCAATTTCAGAAAATATTGGTAAGGCCAGAAAATAGGGATGTATAAATAGGTGTCCTTAAAGTGTTACTAAACCCACAAGAGTAAAATCAGTCTGTATATGCAATAAAGCATATACAGACTGAAAAGCATACTCTCTGTGGAACCTAAGGGGTTAATCCTCCAAATCGTGTAAAAAGGCTGTTTGATTCTGACTTCTCTGATCCTCCCCTTCTTCCGGTGTCTCCCTCGTATCACCTGATAAGACATATCGTGTGGAGACACACTGCACATGCTCAGTCTGGTGTGTATTGCTAGAGAGTGCATGTGATCAGTACAGGGCCAATTAGCACTGTCCAGACAGAGGTCAGGGGGTCTGCATCCTTCTGGAGAAAAAAAAAAAAAAACTCTTCCTACAAGCTTTATCCAGTGCTCTGCTGCACACTGATAGAAGTTACAAGACTGCTCTAACTGCTGATGAGAAAAGGTATTTAGCAGTTTATATTTACTAAAATAATTGCATTTCCATGTAGTGTGTACTGTGGGGAACAAGACAGTGAATGCAGGGTCCTGAGTTTACTAACACTTTAATATCCACAGATACCAGAAAGTCCCCCTGATGAAGCAAAGCAGTCACTGGCCAGGTGGATTCCATCCTGAATTTCTGAACTTTCAGGAACTTGAGAGCCTTGAGGTCCAGAATAGGCTGCATTGCCTTCGTTTGGCTGGGGGACAGTGAACGGGTTGGAATAAAAGCTGTAAGACCTCTCTTTTGCTGACAGAAGCAGTAACCCTTTGGGACAACAGTCTTTCCAAGGCAGAAAAGAAAACCTCTTTTTTTTATGGCTCTAAAGACACCCTTGAGCGTATAAAGAGTGGAGGGGGACAGCACCGAAATTCAAGTTTGTAAACTCTGGATACCATTCTGCAAAGCCAGATGTCTGCGACTTCCTTAAGGGCTTTGCATACTCCAACAATAATTATCGCACGTTGTCGAGCCACTTCTACTAGAGAAGATGACGCCTAAAGGAGGACTGACCTTCTCTCTATGGCATCTCTAAAGACCAGGACCTTAAAAACAAGGGCTGCTAAGGTATTATTTAAGTAGGAAACAGTCGAGTCAGCTGCCCGAGAACTGCAATTCTTTTAGAATGTCTCCACCATGGGGTAAAAGTGAGCAAAATGCTTCAGAGGTGGAAACAACTTTTCTGGGTGAGGTCATTTGGGATATATTCTTTCTTTTAAGTGAGTCTGTAAAAGCTTATAAAATTAAGATAGCTCTTTTCTTTTTGTATGAGATTATGTAGAGGTCAATTTGTAAAAGGTGAGCAATTTTGAGTTGCAATGAGTGAAGCATGAACACCTTTGGTGTGTGAAATATAAAGAAGAAGTGCATTGATCTCATTATTGGACTGGGACTTCTTCACTCTTCTTTCATATTTTATCACAGTGTTTTGTGTATGTACAGTATGAATATTTGGTGCATATTCATTGTATGCACTGATGTGTATTTCAGTATATATTTGTTATGGTTATTGTACAATATTGTGAAACTGTATTTTGATAATCACTTATTTATATATTGATAGTAGTTAGGAATTGACTGTTGATTGATAATTGGGTAGCATTGCACTGGTGTTTGGTTATAGGTTTGAAGGCAGAGGTGATCAACCCATGGCCCGCGGAGCCCTCTCATGTGGCCCACAACCTCAAACCAGAAAGGGCATGCCCGGGGTCAGTGCCCTGTTGATTGCGATCTGGGCTTGCCCACCCCTAATCCCAGAGCATCAGAGTGCATTGAGCTAGCGCCGGCAGAGCAGTCAGCCATGAAGGGAGCAGATGCCACATAAGCCAATGCTTCCTCTGTAGCATCAGCTGCTCTGCACTTTGTCTGGGACCTTTCTAGCAGCCTGGAGGGCAATGCCAGCAGAAGTTGGAAGAGGAAAAGAAGGTCAATGTATTACATAACACATACACTGCTCTTTTGTATTGGGAAAATTAGCATCTACAGTTGTGTTCAAAAGTTTGCATACCCTGGCAGACTATTTATACACCCTGGTGTATAAACAATGAGTTTTTAGCTCTCACGTAGATGCACTGAGCAGGCTAGATACTGAGCCATGGGGAACAGAAAAGAACTGTCAAAAGACCTGCGTAACAAGGTAATGGAACTTTCTAAACATAGAAATGGATATAAAAAGATATCCATTTCCTTGAATTTGTCAGTCAATACTTTTCAATCACTTATTAAGAAGTGGAAAATTTGGGGATCTCTTGATACCAAGCCAAGGTCAGGCAGACCAAGAAAGATTACAGCCACAATTGCCAGAAAAATTGTTTAAAATAAAAAGCAAAAAACACAGATAACCTCAGGAGAAACACAGGCTGCACTGGAAAAAGATAGTGTGGTTGTTTCAAGGAGCACAAAATGACGATACTTGAACAAAAATTAGCTGCATGGTTGAGCTGAAAGAAAAAACACATTTAGTGCATCAATGCCATAAAAAAAAAACCCAGTTACAATATGCCCAACAACCCCTTGACACACCTCACAGTTTCTGGCACACTGTAATTTGGAGTGACAAGACCAAAATAGAGCTTTGAGGTCACAACCATAAGCACTATGTTTGGAGAGGGGTCAACAAGGCCTATAACAACAAGAATACCATCCCCACTGTGAAGCACGGTGGTGGCTCACTGATGTTTTTGGGGGGAGGGGAGGGTGACCTCGAAAGACAAAGAGAATCTTGTGAAAATTGATGGCAAGATGAATGCAGAATGTTATCAGAAAATACTGTCTGACAATTAGATATACTAGAAGTCTATGACAAAGACTGCGCTGCACCCACGGTGTCGGTAAACCCCAGTACACCAGTATGAAAATAGCTTTATAGGGGGTTCAAGACAGCAAGGGTTTGTTTACATTTGCAGATTGGGGAAGGGGGTGGGGGCGACAAAACCCCATAGCCGAGACGTGTTTTTACCACACACCCCCAACCACTGGCACAGCATTGGGTTCGCAATGGCGACCCCAACCCATGCTCCAAGGGCCCATGTGGCCTCCCTGTTACATTCTGTTTTACACTTGGACAGGAGGAGCAGCATATATAGGAACTGATCCTCTCCATTTTCCACCTGAAACCAATGAATGCCAGATTCTCCTCCTCTCCCTCCCGCCAGCATTCAGTGACTGCAGGAGGAAGATGTTCATTATGCTATTAAAAAAAAAAAAAAGACATTGGAATTTCTGAACCATTTCATTGTGGCCCATGATTGGTTACCAAATCACTTAAGTGGTTCTCGTGCTTCAAAAAGTTGAGAACTCCTGGTTTAAGGTAAAGGTAAAAAAACATTTGGGGGGATTCTTTCATTTACTGCGCAGGTTGGTTTTTGGTTATTTTCATAGCTGGTCAGCATGCCCAGTCTTCACTCATCACAGCGGGAGTGCCCCACAGGGACTTTAGGTGCACGATTTCCATTGAGGAGGATCATTGTCCTGGACCTGTGTAGTAGCCTACCAGCAAGGTCATCAGGTACACTATAGGCCATAAAATGTTGTCCGCAGGATCCATTGCTGACTGACAGACATTACAGGCCACCATCACACTTGTATGCAGTATCTGAGTATGATCTCTCTTGGCCTACTGGCCACAGAGACTAATCTAGATAGAGTCCACCTTTGCCCCATCAGCAGTGCAGGGAACAGGCCAGAAGTTTTTGGAACAAAGGGCACGAGAGACATCTCCAGAAAGACATAGGGAGGCATATCCATCACCTAGGAACTCTAGCACAAAACTAAGGAGCTGGGAGGGTTAGATCTAGGCAGGGATTCTGGCATTTTGTGGCAAGTGTCCATTCTCCTGAAGGTGGCATCATAACCCAAGTAGTCATGAGTATTAACTCCTCTGTGTTCTGTGATGTAGGATTTATAAAATATTTTTTCCCTGTCATACTTTTTACTACAACAGTGGTATTTACCTCCTCTTTTTTCACCCAAATAATAAACTACATATTCAGTGGGAAGTCTGAGACCACTTCATAAATGATGAAGATGGTGTGCAGACTTGGTAATTCATGTGCGCAGATCTTACCACAAGGTAGGAGAGGCATAAGAAACTGTTACTGTATATGGAGCATACCACTCAGAGATCCAACTGCTCCAAAACTTAGAGTTTTTCCATCCATTATACTGGCATCACATTCTACTTCTCCCAGGAGATTCAAGTTTGATCCCATTCCTGCATTTGTAAATGGAGAATCCTATATAGAGGGGGGAAAAGAAAAACACAGTTAGATCAGACAATAATAAAGTTCATAACTGGTTGACCAAGTAAGCCATTCAAAATCCAAAACCTGAAATGAGTGCTGTTAGGTACTCTGGTTTCCTCCCACACTCCAAATACATGATGGTAGGTTAATTGGCTCCTGTCTAAATTGGCCCTAGGAAGTGTATGTATGAATGTAAGTTAGGGACCTTAGATTGTACGCCCCTTGAGGGGTAGGGACTGAAGTGAATGTACATATATATACTGTGTGTATGTATATATATATATATATATATATATATATATATATACATACATACATACACGCACACACATACATACATACACACATATACATAGTGAAGGAAATAAGTATTTGATCCCCTGCTGATTTTGAATGTTTGCCCACTCACAAAGAAATTATCATTCTAAAAATCGAATGGTAGGCGTAATGTAACACAGAGACAGAAAAGCAACAAAAAATTCAAAAGAAATGCGTGTCTAACTAATTATGCACTGATTTGCATGTTCATGAGGGAAATAAGTATTTGATCCCCTATCATTCAGCAGAATTTCTGCTACTAGGTATCTTTCATACAGATAACAAGCTGAGATTAGAAGCAGTCTCTTAAAGGGAGTTCTGCTAATCTCATTGTTACCTGTATAAAAGACACCTGTCCACAGGAGCAATCAATCAAACAATCAGATTGCAAACTCTCCACCATGGCAAAGACCAAAGAGCTGTCCAAGGATGTCAGAGACAAGAGTGTAGACCTACAGTTGTGTCCAAAATTATTCAACCCCCACTGAAATTGAGTGTTTTGGCCAGTTTGACATTGCTTTTGATCATTCAGTCATCTTGCTTACATTTACATTAAAGAGGCACTTGTAGGTCAGACAAATATAACATAACAGTTATAATGAAATAACCACAAATGTCTTTTCTGTGCTCACAGCATTATCAGTTTTATTCAACCCCCAAGTGACATTCAATCTTAGTACTTAGTACAGCATCCTTTTACAGTTATAACAGCTTTTAAACGTGAAGCATAGCTTGACACAAGTGTCTTGCAGCGATCTACGGGTATCTTCGCCCATTCTTCATGGGCAAAGGCCTCCAGTTCAGTCACATTCTTAGGCTTGCGCACTGCAACTGCTTTCTTTAAGTCCCACCAGAGGTTCTCAATCGGATTTAAGTCTGGTGACTGCGATGGCCACTCCAAAATGTTCCAGCCTTTCCTCTGCAACCATGCTCTAGTGGACTTGGAGGTATGCTTGGGATCATTGTCCTGTTGAAAGGTCCAACGTCTCCCAAGCCTCAGGTGTGTGACGGACTGCATCACGTTTCCATCCAATATCTCCTGGTACTGAAGAGAATTCATGGTACCTTGCACACGCTGAAGCTTCCCTGTACCTGCAGAAGCAAAACAGCCCCAAAGCATGATTGACCCTCCACCATGCTTCACAGTAGGCAAGGTGTTCTTTTCATCATAGGCCTTGTTCTTCCTCCTCCAAACATAGCGTTGATCCATGGGCCCAAACAGTTCTAATTTTGTTTCATCAGTCCACAGAACACTATCCCACAACTTTTGTGGTTTGTCCACATGGCTTTTGGCATACTGCAGTCGACTCTTCTTATTCTTTGGAGACAGCAAGGGGGTACGCCTGGGAGTTCTGGCACGGAGGCCTTCATTACGCAGTGTGCGTCTTATTGTCTGGGCTGAAACTTCTGTACCCACATCTGACAAATCTTTTCTCAGTTCCTCAGCAGTCACACGGGGACTTCTCTCCACTCTACGCTTCAGGTAGCGCACAGCAGTCGAAGTCAGCATCTTCTTTCTGCCACGACCAGGTAGCGTTTCAACAGTGCCCTTTGCCTTGAATTTGCGAATGATGCTTCCTAAGGTGTCTCTTGGTATGTTTAACATCTTTGCAATCTTCTTATAGCCATTGCCCTTCCTGTGAAGAGAAATCACCTCTTCTCTTGTCTTCCTGGACCATTCTCTTGCCTTCACCATGTTTGTAACCACACCAGTAAATGTCTAGAAGGAGCTGAGTATCACAGTCATTTTAAAGCTGCCTAATTGGTGCTTATTATGCTTGATTGCTGCTCGGTGACATCCACAGGTGTTTTCAATACCTGATGGAAAGCACCTGTATGAACCTCTGTTCTTCAGAGTGGTAGTCTTTAAGGGGTTGAATAATTGTGGCAATGAAGAAACCACATAAGAACCATTTACTACTGTATTACATAAACAATTGATGTCATTTTAGTTGCATTTGGGTAGTTACAACGTCCTTGTAGGATTTGATTCTGAATACAATTCCAAATGTACACTATAGTCCCTAAACCCCTTTACAGCATTGGGGGTTGAATAATTTTGGACACAACTGTACACAAGGCTGGACTGGGCTACCAAACTATTGCCATGCAGCTTGGTGAGAAGGTGACAACAGTTGGTGCAATCATTCGCAAATGGGAGAAACACAAAACAACTGTCAGTCTCCCTAGGTCTGGTGTACCATGCAAGATCTCACCTCGTGGAGTGTCAATGATCATGAGAACAGTGAGGAATCATCCCAGAAATACACATGAGGATCTTGTCGATCTCCAGGCAGCTGGGACCACAGTCACGATGAAAACAACTGGTAACACACTATGCAAACAAGGATTGAAATCCTGCAGTGCCTGCAAGGACCCTCGGCTCAAGAAAGCACATGTCCAGGCCTGTCTGAAGTTTGCCACTGAACATCTGAATGATGCAGAGGAGGACTGGTTGAAAGTGTTCTGGTCAGATGAGACCAAAATCGAGCTCTTTGGCATCAACTCAACTTGCCATGTTTGGGGGAGGAGGAGGAATGCTGCCTATGACCCCAAGAACACAATCCCAACTGTCAAACATGGTGCTGGAAACATTCTGCTTTGGGGAGGTTTTTCTGCTAAGGGGACAGGACAACTGCACTGCATCAAAGGGTTGATGGATGGGGCAATGTACCATCAAATCTTGGATGAGAACCTTCTTCCCTCAGCCAGGGCATTGAAAATGGGTCGTGGATGGGTGTTCCAGCATGACAATGACCCAAAGCACATGGCCAAGGCAACAAAGGAGTGGCTCAAGAAGAAGCATATTAAGGTCCTGGAGTGGCCTAGCTAGTCTCCAGACCTTAATCCAATTGAAAATCTGTGGAGGGAGCTGAAAGTTTGAGTTGCCAAACATCAGCCACCAAACCGTAATGATTTGCCACCAGGTACTAAGTCATGTTTTGTGCAGGGGATCAAATACTTATTTCCCTCATGAACATGCAAATCAGTGCATAATTTGTTACACATGCATTTCTTTTGAATTTTTTGTTGCTATTCTGTCTCCCAGTGTTACAATACACCTACCATTCGATTTTTAGAGACTGATCATTTCTTTGTGAGTGGGCAAACATTCAAAATCAGCAGGGTATCAAATACTTATTTCCTTCACTGTATGTATATATATATATATATATATATATATATATATATATATATGCGTAAATGGATGGCGCTATATAAGTACCTGAAAAAAATAACAAATATATAAATATTAGGTTGTGGAAATTTTTTTTTTTTTTTTAGCATTTAAATATTTATTTATTTTTCAAATATGACAATACAAAATCCAATATAGCAATACAACAAAAAAACATTCTCATAAAACCACTTATTTCATATCATTTTCCTCCCCTTAACCCACTTCCCACCCTCCCCCCCAACCCTCTTCAATGGACCCCTGACATCTATCTGAACAACTTTTATCTCACATCCTCTGGGTACAAAGATTTAAAAGAAAGAAGATAAAGTACTATATATTTTCTTTTTTTTGTATTTAATTACAAATTTACTTATTTCCTCTTTGTTTTAAACTCCTCTCATTTCATATAATATGCCTCCATCCTATCTTCCTGTATGTAGTATAGTTTCTCCAATCTAGCAATCTGATCCACTCTATTCCTCCAATCCTCTTCCTCCGGCGCCTCAACTTTACGCCAAAACCTAGGTATCAAACCTTTTGCTGCGTTTAAATAGCACAATATACCCAGTTCTTTATATTTATTCACCGATATTTTTGTATTATGAAAAAGACAAGTTTCAGGGTCCAATCCAATCTCAGTTCCAGTAATAATCCTAATTTAATTTATAGCTTTTCTCCAAAGTACTTGTATTTTTGAACATTCCCACCATATGTGAAACATCGTGCCAACCCTCCACACCCTCGCCAACACCAAGGTTGTTTCTCCCCACTCATCTTGTGCTCTACCGTCGGTGTAACATACCACCTTATCAAACATTTGTAGTTCATTTCCACATCACGGATACTGACATTCTCATGTACCAGTCTATATATTTTCCTTTGTGTGTGCTCCTCCCACTCCACCCCTAAATCCCTTTCCCATTTTTCTATATATCTTAATTTTAACTTATCTAAATCAGTGAGGATTTTATATACTTTTCCAGTGCCATGCTTCCCATCACCTCAAACTTCCAAATACTTCTCAAATAAATTCCAATCTTCTCTAGTTCTAAGAGGCTTCATCAATTTACCCACAAATTGTTTCAATTGATTATACCTGCATATACCTATCTTAGTGAAAATCTTTCCCTCTTCCCTTTTCAAATCCTCCAGTGTCCTTAAATTTACCCCCTCCATTACATCTCTCAGCTGAGCATCTTCCTTCTTAATCCATTTTCCTGTAATTTCCTCTTTACCTGGGGGAAAAAACTATGAATTTCTTAATGGCATTAGCAGTGAATTAAAGACCCAATTCCTCTGTTTGTGCATTCTATCCCACTCCCTTAATACAACCGAAGTATATGGACTCGTGCTCTCCGCTAATTCTCTAAACTGTGTTGACACCCAAACAATCCTACTCAAATCCTTTCCACTAAGTGTATTTTCTATTGTGACCCAATTTTTACCCTTTGCATCCAATCAAAGATTCTTGCTAGGATAACTGCCCTGTAATATCTTCTGAGATCCGGTACTCCCACTCCACCTTTCTCTTTGTTTCTACTTAGCACTTCATAAGCTATTCTAGGTTTTTTATTTTTCCATATATATCTTGTTACCATTCTTTTAATTATCCTAAAACACAGCTCTGGGAGTTTAATGGGAATCATCTGAAATTTATACAGGATCTTGGGAACAATTACCATTTTTATCAAATTAATACGCCCTAACCAGGAAGGGTTTCCTCCACCCATTTTCTTCAGTTCCTCCCTAATTTTGTTTAACAATGGGATATAATTTGCTTCATAAAGATTTTTCTGTGAAGGGGTAAGTTTCACTCCCAGGTAATTTATTTCTCAGGTTGTGGAAAATGTATATAAAAGTTCCTTTAAAGTAGGTGCTGTAACTTGAAGGTAAGTCCACCATACCACAATACAAAAGCAAAGCCTTACCAGCCAAGAGAATCATTGAAGAGTTGGATGAGAGGCTTAGATCTGCAAAAGGACCAGACAAACTCAGGCAGAGCAGAAATCCAAGTCCAAGTGATGAGCTTACTAAGAACCTGAGAAGCAGGGTTACAGGGTATACCAAAATTAAAACTGAAGAGTTTGAAAGGTACCAGCAGTCACCTTTTGGCAGGCTTTACTAAAGACTGCTTTACTATAATATTCCTATTAACCTATTCTTGTTGTGCTGCCATCAAAACAGTCAAAAAGCATGGAGACACCCAAAAGTAGGACAGGCTTTAAAGTTGCTCCTTGGCCAAGCTATGAATATTGAGGTTTTGCATATTTCAAGAAGCGGTAAAAGAGCTTTGAAAGAAGCCCTTCCTAACCCTTGCAGCTGCACTGTCTAGCAATTCATGTTCAAATACCCATACTGAATGAAGTCGCTGATGGGCGAAGAACATGTAGTATTTGCTGTTGGTAATAAATGAGAGGCCAAAGCAAATCTGTTGCTTTGCCTTGAATGGCCCAAAAAATAGATTTGCTTTAAAAATGGAGATTTTACACCCAAAACTCCCCTGCATACAACAATGCCACAGATGAATACTAAGAACACCAGCACTGAACACTGGGATATAAGGGAAAAAATGCTATACATTATTACATAGGTTCTAAGAAACTAGTAGATAATTTAACATTTTCTTTAATATTAAAGTTCCCATTGAGCTTCCTTAATCACATGGTACAATTCACTGGATTATTGAAGTATTATTAAGGAACTGTAGAAAGCAGCTGAGTGCATTGATACGTCCTAGATGTTTTTTTTGTCTTTTTGTATTTTTATATAGCCTTGCATCCTGAATGGTTTGCTCTTTTTCTATATTTAGCACTTTTATACACAGTTTTGCAGCAACAGTTGTTTCTCTTATGTTCACGCATACTGTACCTCCAATTCCACAAGAGCTGCTGTGACAGCATCTGTTGCAAGATCCCCAGCTTGTAACTTTTCAATTGCCTGCGCATAAACAGTAAATAAGAATTATTTTTTTGTATCAAAACTCAGTGTGTTAGAAGATAACTTCACAGATGTCAGTCTGATACAATTAATTGTTGCTGTGACTTGAGGTGCAATTCCACCTAAAACAGATCAATGAAATTCAAGTGGGAAACAGTGGTTTAAAAAAAATGTAAACCCAACATTTTATACATACAAGCAGGGCTTTCTTTCTGCCGGAACGCGGCGGTACTGCGTTCCGCCACCTTTTTCTTCTTGTCCCCGCTCACCGACTGCCTCTGCAGAGCTGACAAGCTATGCAGAGCAGCGAAAGTGACAGGTGCCGGACGCGGCTTGTTTATGTCATGCTTGCGCGTGCCCGGCACCTGTCACTGCCGCTGCTCACAGCCGGTGAGCGGGGACATGCACGCTTCACCCCCCCCCCCTCTACCGCCAGCGTGTAAACATCGGGGGCGCGGACGATGGGCGAGGACACTATGCACGCTTCACCGCCCCCCCCCGCCGGCGTGTAAACATCGGGGGCGGCGCGGCGACATCAACGGCAGTGACAGCGTGGACGCAGGGGCCGTACAGCTTGGAGTAGGTAAGCTGCGCTCGGCTCCCTGTCACTGACTGCAGTATCATGTATTGCTCTAAATTTTTACTCTCTCCCCAGCCTGTGCCCACCTAAACTATCCCAACCACCTGTGCCCACCTAAACTATCTGAGCCCACCTAAACTATCCTCACCCACCTGAGCCCACCTAAACTATTTCAGAACGCAATTGCTCAGCGCTCAGCGGCGCCGATCGAGAGCGCCCCTCCTGTGCATGAGGAACAGGAAAGATAAATTCAGTGATGGACGGTATTTTTTGGAGGAAAAGGTGGCAACCCTAGGGGAGCCTGTAGGAGCAGGCACATCTACCAGACAGGGTACACATGCATGCTAGACTGATTTTATATCTATGCTGGACGTTTACAAACGGCCTGCCATGATTTTATATCTATGCATGTGTTCCTGGTGTCAGTACGGTACTGATTTTATATCTATGCGTGTGTTTCTGGTGTCAGTACAGTACTGATTTTATATCTATGCATGTGTTTCTGGTGTCAGTACGGTACTGATTTTATATCTATGCGTGTGTTTCTGGTGTCAGTACGGTACTGATTTTATATCTATGCATGTGTTTCTGGTGTCAGTACATTAGTCATTTTATATCTATGCATGTGTTTCTGGTGTCAGTACGGTACTGATTTTATATCTATGCGTGTGTTTCTGGTGTCAGTACGGTATTCATTTTATATCTATGCATGTGTTTCTGGTGTCAGTACATTAGTCATTTTATATCTATGCATGTGTTTCTGGTGTCAGTACATTAGTCATTTTATATCTATGCATGTGTTTCATGCAGATCATGCAAGAGGCAGCCGGGGGTCCGATGACATCATTTCCCTTATATGGTATGTACGGGAAATGATGTCATCGGAAGCCCCTCCCAAATTTTACTTGCATTCCTGTTCTCTAAAGGGGTGGTCCTAGGGTTTGATGGGGGCGTGGCCAGGTTTGGGTGGGGGAGTTCCACCACCTTTCCTCTGAGAAAAAAAGCCCTGCATACAAGTGTCGGCTGTACCACGTGTTTGCATGAAAAAGTATCCTGTTCTCTTTGCATGGCTTACTTTGTTTGAAATATCTAGTTACCTATTAAAATCTGACAACATTAGGCAGGAGAGCACAGCGTAGTCAGTTTTGTGGTTGTGCTGAGAACTCAGCCTGTTCTCCTCCAATGATCAGACTGACACGCCCCTTCTCCCAGCCATTCACTGGGAAGATGAGTGAGCTGCTGTTTCTCCTCTCACAGCTCTTTGATCACCTTATGCAGATTAGATTACAGAGGGTATGTAATCAATTATAAAAAAAGTGGGGGAAGGTATTTATAATGTGCTTGTATGTATTAACCGTTTCCTCGCCACCCTATAGCAAAACTACTGCTACAGGGTAGCAGGGCTCCGCAAAAAAACTTATATATGTGATTTTGCATCTCCGGGTAGCAAAGCAATACAAAGCAGCATGTTTCCCTAGTAAAACACACACCGCACACACAGTAAAACAGCACACAGTTAACCCTTTGATCGCCCAAGAAGTTAACCCCTTCCTGCCCAGTGTCATTAGCACTGATCACTGTATTAATGTCATTGGGATGTCAGTGGTAGTTACTCAGTCCCCCCCCCCAGTGTCAGAATACCCGCTGCAGTCCCGCTATAAGTCGCTGATCGCCGCCATTACTAGTATAAAAAAAAAAATAATAATAATCCAATATATATACTGGCATTTGTAGATGCTATAACGTTCATGTAAACTAATTAATTTACATGTATTGTGATTTTTTTTTAGCAAAAACATGTAGCAGAATACATTTTGGCCTAAATTTATAACAAAATTTGATTTACATTTTTTACTGGATATGTTTTATAGCAAAAAGTAAAAAATATTTTTTTTTTCAAATTTATTGGTCTTTGTTTATAGCGCAAAAAATAAAAACTGCTGAGGCGATCAAATATTAATGAAAAAAGCTCTACTTGTGGCGAAAAAAAAGGACATAAATTTTATTTGGGTGCAATGTTGCATGACCGTAAAATTGTCAGCTAAAGTAACGAAGCGCCGTATCGCCAAAAATAGCCTGGTCAGGAAAGGGGGTAAATCCTCTGGAGGGCAAGTGGTTAATTAAAAGGAAACTTCATATTGAGAAAATGACACTTTTGGTGGCAATCAGAATTTTGTCACTGGAGACTCCAGAGAGATCAGAAGTATGCATGGGAGGTAAGATGATTTCAGCATTACTATCCTGAAGAAAGATTGGAAAGACATTTGTTCTTCCATAGCTATAAGTTCTCGCAAAACATCTTGGCAATGGAAAATTTGTATAAAGTTTTGATGCAGAAGTATTTAACTCCCTCAGATTTTGTTCCTCAGTATTCCCCCCTTTGCCTTTGAGGTAATAGGCAGGAGGGAACTATGAGGGGATGAGAGATGCTGCACACCACTAGCTCAACAGATGAAGAGAAATGTGAATGGCCTCAGCCATGAGCTCCTCCTGAGCCCCGCCTCTGATGCATTTTGCCCCACCCATCAGGGCTTAATCATAGACTCCTCACCTTAATCACTTCACTTGTTGAGCTAGTGGTATGTGGCATCTCTCATCCCTCATACTTCCCTGCTTTCTGGATTAAGCATAAGACAGTCTGCACCGGCTTTACCAGAGCACTTTGAGCGGCGCTACAAGTAATATAGGGTATTGCAGGGGTGAACTATATTACATATATGGTGGGCGTGCCCTAAAGCACAGAGACTGTGGATTAGAGTGCACTTCCTAATATGTATAGTTCATGATAGTAACCTACGTAAGAATCCAGTTGAGGACCACATCGCAAAATGACCAAATTAATTGGCTTCTTTATTTAATGCCACCAAAGTATTGCTCCTAGAGATCATCTACGTTGAGTTTCCAGGAAGTTAAAAACTTCCTAAATGATACAATGATCAATAAAAAATTGGCTGCCATTTCGGAGGACATAGTCAATTTTTGAAAATATGGACCCTTTGGATAAATTTTCCCAAACTTGACCAGAGAGCATTACATCTCTCGAATCCTTTCGTAGGCATAAAGAGTTGTGGTCCCAGGCATGGGGTATTACCCTTACCCACTTCCTTCTCTCACTTCTTTCTATTCTAATTTCCCCTTACTCTTCTCTTACTTTTCTTCCTTTATGGTTGCTCTGTTCTAAAGACTTGTACCACTGTTTAGGGCTATTTGTTCTTTTTTTTTTTCAGAGAAAAATTTTATGAATTTGACATATGCTTACATTGATTTTACATATACTCTGCAGTGAATTTACTCTGGCCATATTATTTTATAATTTGCTATATAGATAACATTTTCTCACTGAGTAGCAGTATCTTGACTTATCCATTATGAGGCTATTTGGTTTATATTTGTTAATATACACATTGAGGCTCTATCAATCGGGCCTTCATTCCTTTAGAATGCACTTTTTGAAAAATGGCCCTTTCCGTTATGTGATGTTTAGCACAACATTATATATATGCATACTGGTTTATTACTTTTATTTGTATTATATAACCTTTTAATAAATACAATGAACAATATGTATGCATAGGTAACCAGTGTAGAAAACTGCATCAACATTCTGAATAGAAGGTACCATGAGATGCCACAATATACATCTGTACAGTTATCCCCATAAAGAGCTGTACAAGCCCCCCCCCATTTTATCTTGACTCCATACCATGGTTTGATTAGGCATCACCCCAATCATACTACATAGCACATCTGAGCAGTAAGGTGGTGGTGTGAGGGGGATAGGGGGGCATAGTGTTTAAAAAAAAACAAAATATGCAAATACTGAGTTTTAAAAGTGACAATTTAGCCCTGGTTCACACTATTGCTGAACATGCGGTCCAGCTTTGCTTAGGCATGGCAGCCCATTTATTTGAATAGGCTGCTGTAGGCGCCTTTCTACACAAAAAAAGGTGTATGCACCTTTTTGGAAACGCGCCCGCAGGGAAACCGCATGGTCTTTTTGAATATGCAGTTTCCCTACAGTTCCTACACCCGCAATCGCACTGTGGGCTGAGATGCATGGGAATTCCATTCAGAGTGAATGACAGCCTTGTGTGTCTCCTAAGACCACTGGGATTTGGCTGTGGGTGCAGGAACCGATGTGATTCCTGCACCCGCAACCAGAACGCACAGAGTGCACCAAGCATTAGAGAAAAATACTTTAGGTGCCTCTAGCAGTACTACCAGCAAGATGGATTTAAAAAACTATGATTTGGCACCTTATGGCAGCGTTTTTCAACCACTGTGCCGCGGCACACTAGTGTGCCGTGAGATATTGTCTGGTGTGCCGTGGGAAAAATTGCAATTTCATCCGTAATATGTGGCCTCGGCTCACAAATAGACCAATCATTAGAACAGCAATGGGCAAACTACGGCCCGCGGGCCGTATACGGCCCGGCGGACCTTTTAATCCGGCCCGCGGAGCGCGATACTGTCAGGATGATCTGTCCCCCTCGACGTATCTGCGCATGTGCCGGAGATCGCCGATCGGCTGCTAATGCCTGAAACTGGCACATGCGCAGATACGTCGAGGGGGACAGATCCTCATAGGAGACAGATTTTCATGCTACACCGGAACGGCGAGAGGAACGCGCGGAGCAAAGGTAAGTGAATTGACACAGGGGGGGCTTGGGGACTTAATATGGGGGATGAATTAATATGGGGGATGAATTACTATGGGGGATGAATTACTATATGGGGGATGAATTACTATATGGGGGATGAATTACTATGGGGGATGAATTACTATATGGGGGATGAATTACTATAGGGGGGATGAATTACTATGGGGGATGAATTACTATATGGGGGATGAATTACTATGGGGGATGAATTACTATATGGGGGATTAATTACTATAGGGGGGATGAATTACTATATGGGGGATGAATTACTATATGGGGGATGAATTACTATAGGGGGGATGAATTACTATATGGGGGGTGAATTACTATGGGGGATGAATTACTATGGGGGATGAATTACTATATGGGGGATGAATTACTATATGGGGGATGAATTACTATGGGGGATTAATTACTGTATGGGGGATGAATTACTATGGGGGATGAATTACTATGGGGGATGAATTACTATATGGGGGATGAATTACTATGGGGGATGAATTACTATATGGGGGATTAATTTCTATGGGGGATGAATTACTATATGGGGGATTAATTACTATGGGGGATGAATTACTATGGGGGATGAATTACTATATGGTCAATATAGGCACAGAGGTAAATTTTTTTAACATTTTCTAATGGTGGTGTGCCTCGTGATTTTTTTCATGAAAAAAGTGTGCCTTTGCACAAAAAAGGTTGAAAAACACTGCCTTATGGTATGCACTATTCAGTGGTTTCTCCAATACACAAGTGTACTTTAACCACTTGTTTGAACAACAATTATTCAGTAATAAAACATTGTATCCAAATGAAGTCTATATCATTTTGAGGCAGACAGAGCTTTCTTTTAGTGGTATTTAATAACCACTGGGTTTTATTTTTTTTTCTAGTATATGAAGGAAAAAAAGTGCAAAAAAAGCTGTTCCCCTATTTTCTGTTGACATGCCAGGACAATATGAACCCCCCAAAATGATCCATTTTTTGGACAGCAGATGTGCCAAGGTGATTATTTTTTTCCATAATTTTTTGAAAATGAAGAAACATGCTGGCATTGAAGTAGTTCAGCAGAAGTAAGCTATGACATGGTGCACCAGAGACAGCACATCAGACAGGTTATACATAGAGGGAAAAGGCTTTGCATACCTGCTATATGAACAGTCTAATGATTGCTCAGATCACAGTGGTTCACAGGCCAGTATTTATAAATGGCACTGCAGAAATACATAACCACCACTCCACAGTTCTGAAATGTATGATGGTAGTGAAGTGCTTAATTTCCCATCCAAATGAAAAAGGAAATGCTAATATCAGATATAGTCAGTAAAAGATATGAGGAAACAAAAAACATAAATCAGTTTATTTCACTTTGTTTTTTAAATTTTCACGTTAAACACCTACCGAGAAAATATCTTGATTTTAATCTACTTTAAGCTGAGGCCAATGGCTAAATATAAAAGTTGAAATACACAGATTTCACCTGCCAAAGAATTTAAATTTTTTTTTAATCAGTCCTGAGATTTACACAGCCTTGCCACACAGCACAGCAAGCCTGGTGACCTGACTTTTCTCTGTTGCCAATAAGCAACAGAGCTAGGTTATCTCAGTCACTGGACAGCAAAGCAGCAACAGATTGAGGAGGTAATTGTTTTGCTTACTACCCCTGTCGACATGTCCCTTGCTAGCACAGGTGAATTAGGTCTGATTGGCCCCTACCTTTTATTGATGTCCTTCAGTTCACCTACCTGCTGTAGAGAAAATTTTAAGTGGCTAAAATTAAGTAAAACTCAGACATGTATTCTGCCTACATATTTCCCCAAGGCAGCCAGAGAAGTATGGGCTTAAAAAAAACAAACAAAAAAAAACAAAACAAACATACTCACTTAGGTGGATGGATCGATTGCTGCATCTGTCATCCGTTGGCTCTGCAGTAAGAACTGAGTGATCAGACACCGCTGATCACTCAGTTCTCCCCTCTGCTCTGAGCAGAGAGCCTTAACTGTCAGTCCTCGGCTCTCTGCTCTGCCCCTCGAATGCTCACTAGAACGCTGGGCTGTGCAGGGGGCAGGAGCGACTGCCTCAAGCCAGGGATCTTTTCAGAGCCTGTACAGGCTTTGTGATTTCAGCCGACCTGTGATCCATAGAAGTGTAGCCAAAAAAGCTTTGGCTATATTTTTCCTTTAATAATGATGTGGCTGCAGCAAAACATGACATGAAAAACAGCCCACCTGCACATTTGTAAAGATTAGCAGGAAGTATTGCCTTAAAAAAAGGATGACCAGCCTAGTAAAAAACAGAATCCTTTCCTAGTTCCACATAAATATTCTCCTGAAACTCTCTGTGCCATATTGGTGTCCTCATTTGCCAAACTTACATTTTCACTGGCTCCAGAAACAAGGCAAACATTCAGATTCTGCACCAATCCCACAGCCACAATCATTACCACCGAAATGACATTATCTACCATGTGTCTTAGGTATTCAGTTCCAGTCAAGAGATGTTTTTATGCTGGGCCAAATTAGGCAGCACAGACTAATGAAAATACAATTTATATAACGAAGAGACAAAGAATCCTTCACGAAAGTGGCTCTCCTAATCTGGCCACTGCGATGAATGCCTAATGCCTTTCTGAGATGGAACCACATACTTTTCTAGTGTGTTCATATGTTGGCAAGTGTCTAAAATTTGAATTACAAAGACTAAGTGAATTACACACACATATGGAAAAAGAAAAAGAAAAAAAAAAAAAAAAAAAAAGTATGCATTCTTTTTTCCACACGACAACCCTATTTCCTTTGCTACCATGTGTGAAAGCCAAAAAACAGCCTAAAACAATGTAACATTTGCTTGACAGTAACAGCAGAAACAAAAATATAGTCAATTGCTACAAATAAAAAAACGTTTGGACCACCAAGGTTGGTTGATCTGAACTCTTTAACCTTTCTCGGAACCTCTTAACAACCTGCAGTCATGAAAAGGACAGAAAGTTTCTAATACTGAGAATAAACAGAGTTCTGAGATATATTCTAAAAGGAGAATTATATGTGTGTCTCTGTAGTAATCAATCCGCCTTTCACGATAATCGGCTTGCTTTAAAATGGCAGGGTGGAATCGTCCTAAACAGTTGCTGAGGGAAAAAAAAGCATATTTGCTTACAACAGCACAGACACTTTTTTTTTTTCTTTTTTATTTCAGACACTTACAGACCAGGCAGGTGAACAAAGAAACCAAATACACTTTTCAATACTTCTATCTGAATAAAGCAATAAAGAATATAAATAGTCTGGGTTTCATTATTGCTGTAGTACATTTTCTTATATAATGTGAATATCTGTCTATTTTAATCAAAACTCGAAAAAAGTAAAACTAAATCCTACCTATTTAGCACTGGACAATAAATAACTGCTTCCAAAAATGTCCAGAAACACATTTTAAGCCAGTTGTTAGCTGTAGGTTCCTCTGTGCAGCTTCCCCAAACTCCCAGTTGGTGTGAACAAACTCCGAACGTCATTGAAAGATTCCTGATCCCGTCCTCATGACTATAAGTTCCATCTTTCCTAGCACCATCGAGCATGCATGCCCCACCATTAATAAATCCTACTGGTCCATCTGTGCTAGCATCATCATAAATGTGTGCCCCCGCACTGACAAAATCCTCAGGCTGCCTGTGCCAGCACCAATGTGCAAGTGTGCCCCATCATACACAAAACACGCTCAGGCTATCTCTCTAGTGCCATTACACATGTCTGTGCCATTATTGTAAAAAATCCTCTTGCCGACACACATGCAGTGTCTGCATGCTGGGATGTAGTACTCTTCTGCAAATGCAAATGAAAAGATAGCTCCATAGGACTTTGCAAGGAAATGGAGTAGCTGAGAACTGGAAAGTTGGGGCAGCAAACCTTGGTAGGCTATAAAGTAGAAGACAGGCAACCTTTGAAAGAACAGCAAACAGCAGACAAGTGCTCAGGCTAGCAGCACTAATTTGTATTTAAAAAAATATGTAAGCCCAGCATTTCATATTCCTGATGTGTGCCTGTACCATGCACTTTTATGAAGAAAAAATATACTGTCTTCTTTTTATTGCTTACTTTATGTAAAATCCCTGGTGTTCCTGCCAGTCACTCTGCTTTCCAATTAAAATTTGACCATACTACGCATGAGAGCACAGTGTGATCAGTTCTCTACCTATGGTGGGAACTCAGTCTGCTCACCTTTAATTTTCACACTTGTGCTGACCTGCCCAGCCATTCACTGAGAAGATCAGGGTGTTGCTGTTTCTCCTACCCAGCTCCTTATGCAGCCAAGAATAGAGATTAAGTGACCATTCACAGAGGGTAAAATAAGTACTGAACATGTCACCATTTTTATCTGTAAATATATTTCTAAAGATGCTATTGACATGACAAATTTCATCACGTCGGTGACAACCCATGCAATCCATACTTACAAAGAAACCAAAACAAATAAGTTCAGAAATTAAGTGTAATAAAAAGGAATGACACACGGAAAAAGTATTGAACACATAAAAAAGGGAGGTGCAAAAAGGAGTGAAAAGCCAAGATACCAGCTGAAATCTAATTAGAAAGCAATCCTGCCCCTTGTCAGTGAAAATTATCAGCTGGTTCAGTCTCGACTGATGGTCTATTAAAAGGTGTATCATTATCAAAGTGTCACACAAGAAACATCTCATGATGGGTAAAAGCAAAGAACTCTCTTAAGACCTTCGCAACCTAATTGTTGCAAAATATACTGATGGCATTGGTTATGGGAGGATTTCTAAACTTCTGAATGTTCCAGTGAGCACTGTTGGGGCCATAATCCGGATCATTTCACCATAAACCAACCACAACCAGATGCTTTTCACAAGAATACTGACAGATGAGTGAAAAGAATTATCAGACGATTTGTCCAAGTGACAAGGACCACTTATGTGAAAGAACTGAAATTAGCAGGTACAATTGTTTCAAAGAAAACAATAAGTAATGCACTCAACCCCCACAGCATGTACACATGCAAGACTGCATTGCTGAAGAAAAAGCATGCTGAAACTTGTTTAAAGTTTGCTGCAAAACATTTAGGCAAGCCTGTGAAATACTGGGAGAATATAGTCTGGTCAGATGAGACCAAAATTGAACTCTTTGAATGCCATAATACACACCATGTTTGGAGGTCAAATGGCACTGCACATCACCCCAAAAGCACCATGCCAACAGTAAAGTTTGGAGGTGGTACATCATGGTGTGTGTCTGTTTTTCAGCATACGGTACTGGCAAACTTCGTGTCATTGAAGGAAGGATGAATAGAAAAATGTACCAAGACATTCTTGATAAAAATCTGCTGCCATCTACAAGAAAGATAAAGATGAAATGAGGGTGGGCATTTCAGCAAGACAATGATCCCAAGCACAAAGCCAAGGAAACTCTCAACCGGTTTAAAAAAAAGAAAATAAAGCTGCTAGAATGGCCCAGCCAATCACATGACTTGAATCCAATAGAAAATCTATGGAAAGTACCAAAGATCAGAGTTCATAGAAGAGGGCCACGGAACCTTCAATATTTGAAGACTGTTTGTGTGGAAGAATGGGCCAAAATCACACCTGAGCAATGCATGAGACTAATTTCTCCATCCAGGAGGCCTTTTGAAGCGGTCATTACCATCAAAGGATTTTGTAAGAAGTATTAAATAATTTTCAGTTAGCGTGTTCAATACTTTTTCCCTGTGTCATTCAATGTTAATTAACATAATTAATTTATGAACTTATTTGTTTTGGTTTCTTTGTATTTAGGGATTAAATGGGTTGTTACCGATGTGGTGAAAATTTCATGTCAATAGCAACTTTAGAAATATATTTACCTAGAAAAATGGTAACGTGTTCAATACTTATTCTACCCGCTGTATATAAAAGGGGGAGAAAAAAAAGGTATTTATAGTGGTTTTATATGTATACACAAATGTCTTGCTTTTCATTGAATGGGTTGTTTTTCAATGTGAGAGTTTACATACACTTTAAATTTTAGGGTTTAAAGCGATTGTAAACCCTTAGTTTGTTTCAGAAACTGAAGCTTCTGCCAATGGTTTTGACCTGCAAGATAGTGAAGACAGAGAACATGGGTACTGCAGCAGGTAAGTATACACACTTTATACTAGTGATGCACTGAAATGACAATTCTGGACTAAAACCAAAAATTCAGGATGCACTTTGCCGAAAACCGAAACAAAAATGGACAGTTTTTTTTTTTAAATATATTTTTTATATATAATATTATATTAGACTTTTTAAGTAATATCATGAATTTAAATAATAATTTAAAAAATAGAATCCAGTAACATAAAATAACTTTAATTTAAATTAACACACAAAAATTGGATAGAAAATAAAATATATATAAAAAATTAAAAAAATTAAATACAGGCTTTTGGGATGCAATTTTGCACTGAAGTCAATAGGATGTGACTTTTCATTAAAGCCAATGGGACATAATTCTGCGTTGAAGTCAATGGGGTGCGATTTTTCATCAATTATCATTATCAGCAGGTTTTTCCTTTCTATCAGCAAAACGCAGATAACCCTACATTTGGCTGATAATTTGCAGTGCCCAATAGATCAGTGCATCACTACTTTATACCTTTTCTTTGGCAGAATGAGCTTTTTATTTTTAAAATCAGCAACAGTCACTTAATCCAGCTATACATTAACTATAATAACCTCTTTCTAAAAAAAGAAAAAAAACTGTTAGTAACGGATTCTACCTGATAATAGCATCATGCAATCCCCTGCAAAACAGCAAAAGGACTGGAATGAGGGATATCAGCATTAGTAGCCAATCAGTTTTGTTCATTTATACATCCTTACGTCTCTGTACCATCCTTAAGCCTGCATTCACACTAATGCGGTGCGGTATATCGCATGTGATTCGCACAGGAACCGCACTGCATTCCTTTGCGAATCACATGTAAATTGTGTGTGGTGTGATTTGAGCCATACATTATGTATGGCTCAAATTGCACCGCATCAAAAAGGTGCAGGACCCTTTTTTTTTTCCCGTACTAGAATCGGATCACATGATAATTTACTCCGCATAGGATTCATAATAAACCGTATTTTGGCAGGTCTGCTCTTGACAGCTGCTAACTTCTTTCTTATTAGTGTTATATGGTTTAGAATCCACACCTAATAATGGTGAGTCAGGGAAATGATTTATGATGGGTGGCTACACCCCTAATTAATGGCACTTTTTTTCTTTTTGTATAGGGCCCTGCAGTAAGCTGTATTGCATTACACTAGGATCATTAAAGAAAAGAGACACAAATGGGAAAATCTGGCTTAAAGCCAGCACTTGCACACTGGTATGTTTACGAAGATCATTAGTGGCAGATGTTAATATTTTACAGCAAGATTTTGTTGTGAATATTTGTGCAAAAATGTCAGTGTTATTACTCTGGTATTAGACATGATCATATAACATAATCTTTATTGTGAATATATGTTTTTTGCCTTTACCAAACCATCCAAAGCTAAAACAAAATATTGGGATGAAATTTTCCTTAACGTGAAACTTTAGTCAGAAAATGAAGTCCTGCTACACCACTTCAGGCTGGCCCCTTTTGCAGGTACAGCTATGTAAAACATTACAAATAAGTGCCTATACTGTTCAAAATCTAGTAATACACGGTCTCATCCTGCTCTGCACATGCTCAGCTGCTCTCTATTTTTAGGCATTTTTTAGGCAGTGCTGAATTTCCAGTTTTCAGGTTTACTAATTTTATATTTCTATCTCTATATCACTTTTTAAATCAAGTGTGAAATTTCTTGGCACCTAAAAATCTGCTTGAACTACTGTGATAATTTAATTGTGCACAAACATTAAGCACATAAACCTGACATGATTTAAGAGACACTAGAAAAAGATATACGAATGATACTGGAAACTGAGTAGGTAGGAGTCCTCTAACAAACAATCCATCAAATCCCTACTTTCCAGCAGCTAAAAACAAAGTGGTTGCAAACCTCAGACATGAAATATGAACAAAGCATATCCCTCTATAGTGTCTCAATTAAGAGCACCAAGTGTCATTTCTGTCTGCTGCCTCATTCCTTTGCTATCTTCATGAGTCACTTCTGACAAGTTTTTCTGACACCAAGAGATAATGGTGACAGGGGAGAGACCTCCAGCAGAGTGAAAGCCTCAGCTCTGTTTCTGTGTGCTGTGTGGAGGGGGGAGAGTTTCTTCCCTCCAATCAGCTCTTAGAGCTCTTCTTACTGAGCTCTGCAGAGTGTAACTTCAGCTCTTCTCCACCTTTTTCTGAACTCTCACAAAAACTTTATAAATTCAGCACTCTGAACAAATGTAGAGAAGAGCAGACTGCAGATATACAGGTACAACATATATAGGAGAAATTGTTTCTCTGTGTCACCTGTTACTTCAATGGGTGAATGTAAGGGTTTACAACCACTTTAAGCTTTCAGTTAAAACAATGGAGAAGATCACTTGTCATTTGTCTATTTATTTTGGCTGTACAATGTCTAGGATTCATCCAGTCCAGATAATCATTTCAGAAATCAAGACAAAGTGACTCAACCAATTACAAAGAAAAATCTAAACACGAGACAAGGTGTTCTCAGTATCAATAGATCATTATTTTAGTACACTCAAGTAAATGAAAGCTGTTTCTTGAAGATAGGTCAGTTTGCCTACTTAGAGCAAGGCAGGGCCTCATTTACATTGGCATATTTACATGTAGCTTTTCTAAAGCAGCAGAAGTCATAACTTTAAGGTCCCCTGCACGTGGGTCCTTTGAGGATCAGTCTGTCCTTCCTGACATTTTAGTGAGCCCGGGATGGACAGGTTCAGCCCCGGCCCTGCTGGAGGCAGTCTGTCAAAATCTGTGTATGCTGCAGTTGGAGGGGGCTAAACGCTCTATCAAGTGATCCTCATGCTTGGAGCTATGTACATTCAGGGATAAAAGTCCAGAACGCAGGTCTTCAGTGGGTGCCTCTCAGTAGAGCATTCAGCCACATCAAGTTGCAGCCTGCCATTGACATTGATAGGCTGCCTGCAGTGGGGCTAGACGTTGGACCTGTCTGTGCTGAGAACACTAAACTGTCATGAAGGACAGAATGATCCTTGAAGCTCAATTGTGTGAAGGGCCTTATGCCCCTCAGATCAGTTTTCTTGTGTTTAGATTTTCCTACTTTAAAGCATATTTAGCTGCATTTAGAGTGTCTAATTGGATCCTGGACACACAGAACTCTAAATGCAGCTAAACAGACGGAACCTAAATGAAGGTAAAAGTACAATGTGAATGGCACCATTGAAAAATCACATATGCTTTAGAAATGTTCTCTGCATATACCGTATTTTTCGCTCCATAAGACGCACTTTTTTCCCCCCAAAAAAGGGGGGAAAATGTCAGTGCGTCTTATGGAGCGAATATGGAGCGGCCGGTCCGGTATTTCCACCGCCGCCGTGCAGAATACCGGGCTGGCCGCTCAGCTCTGCAGCGGGACCTTATAGAGATGAGTGCTGACCTTTGGGGAGGGGGGGGGAGCGGGTACCTGAATTTGACAGATACCCGCTCCCACTTCCGTAGAGTTGTTCTTTCATCTTACCTGTTCCTCTATCCAGCGGCGCGCTGTCTTCCCGGCTTCTGTAGTGTGGGCATGACAGCCGGGTGCCAAGTGCGCATGCGCAAGAAGCGGTGCTTTTTGTGAATGGTAAGGCGGCACCTGGGACACATGACAGATCCCAGAAGCCGCCGGACCAATCACAAAGTGCAAGTGCTTCTCGCTCATGTGCACTGGGCACCCGGCTGTCATGCCGAGCGCCATTACAGAAGCCGGGAAGACAGCGCGCGGCTGGATAGAGGAACAGGTAAGATGAAAGAACAACTCCACGGAAGTGGGAGCGGGTACCTGTCAAATTCAGGTACCCGCTCCCCACCTCCCCAAAGGTCAGCAGTCATCTCCTGTACTATCCACAGTCTCTGGTCATCCCTGTGCTGTCCGCAGTCTCTGGTCATCCCTGTGCTGTCCGCAGTCTCTGGTCATCCCTGTGCTGTCCGCAGTCTCTGGTCATCCCTGTACTATGTCTGCAGTCTCTGGTCATCTCCTGTACTGTGTCTGCAGTCTCTGGTCATCCCTGTACTATGTCCGCAGTCTCTGGTCATCCCTGTGCTGTCCGTAGTCTCTGGTCATCCCTGTGCTGTCCGCAGTCTCTGGTCATCCCTGTGCTGTCCGCAGTCTCTGGTCATCCCTGTGCTGTCCGCAGTCTCTGGTCATCCCTGTGCTGTCCGCAGTCTCTGGTCATCTCCTGTACTGTGTCCGCAGTCTCTGGTCATCTCCTGTACTGTGTCTGCAGTCTCTGGTCATCCCTGTACTGTGTTCGCAGTCTCTGGTCATCTCCTGTACTGTGTCTGCAGTCTCTGGTCATCTCCTGTACTGTGTTCGCAGTCTCTGGTCATCTCCTGTACTGTGTCTGCAGTCTCTGGTCATCTCCTGTACTGTGTCCGCAGTCTCTGGTCATCCCTGTACTATGTCCGCAGTCTCTGGTCATCTCCTGTACTATGTCCGCAGTCTCTGCTCATCCCTGTACTACGTCCGCAGTCTCTGGTCATCTCCTGTACTATGTCTGCAGTCCATTAGTTCATTTTTTTTTTTTCCTGTTTCCTGCCTCTAAAACCTAGGTGCGTCTTATGGTCAGGTGCGTCTTATGGAGCGAAAAATACGGTAAATGCATTTGAAAGTGCCAGTGTGAATGATGATTAAGTGTCAATGGCAGAAAGGGGGTTTCTTGCATAGGATTAGGAAAAAACAAAATAATCATACCTTTTTACATGCTCGTTTACAGACATGCTTATATTCTTTCGCTTTTGATTCTGAATGATAGCCAGCACCTAAACAAATATTAGCAACATGTTCAAGACCTAGTTTCATAAAATGTATATTCCTTATTGATATAAAGAATAAAAATAAAAAAAAACAGAAAATTATCAGATGTTAGTGCAGTATTTGATGTTGCCTTTTTCTGCAGTTTAAATTTCAGGTATGCGTTTTATTGCTTTATTTGTCCAGCTTGGACCATAGTAAAGTATGTATGTGCCATACCTGTAGGATCCCTGGCAGCAAATCACTATATTTGGCGGCAATACCAAAATGGTTGTCACTGACTTCAAGGTTTCACAAAGTGGAGAGGCAGGGCAATGACATCACAATCTCCTCTAAGTCCAATTAGAGAACACCTTGCATGTTTAAAGTGGTATTAAAGGTTCGGATTTAAAAAAAAACAAAAAACATCATACTTACCTGCTCTGTGCAGTGGTTTTGCACAGAGCAGCCCCGATCCTCTTCTTCTCAGGTCCCCCGCTGGCGCTCCTGCCCCCTCCCCCTTGACCAGTGCCCCCAATAGCAAGTTGCTTGTAATGTGGGCACTTGTGCTTGCTCATTCTTAAGACCTGCTCTATGCGTCCATAAGACACCTAGAGCCACGGCTCGGCCCTGACCCCACTCTTTCTTTGGCTATGACTGACAGCAGTGGGAGCCAACGGCACCTGCTGCTGAATCAGCCAATGAGAAGAGGGATTCCCAGGAAAGCCAAGGCTCTCATGCACATTGCTGGATTGAAAGGGGGCTCAGGTGAGTATTAGGGGGCTGTGGAGGGAGCAACACACAGAAGGTAAAAAACCTTCAGCCTTTACAACAACTTTAAGAAAAATGCAAGGTGTTTTATAAAATGACACCCATGCCAAGCAAGCAACCACCTATTCTCGCTATGCAGCAGGGCAGTCAACTGCCACAGGACCAGAAGACTGCAGCAATCACTGAAAAACAGCAGCACCTACTAGAGTGATTTCCAGCTTCCACAGGGATCCCACAGATATGACACATGTATTCTTACACTGGTTCAAGCTAGAAAAATGAAGCTATGCGATAAATTGCATACCTAAAATTCAGCTTTAAAATAAATATCTTAGGCCTGAAAATTACTTAAAACTGCCAAAACATTTTTGAAAACAGAATCCCCGTGCAATAAAATGGTAGCGATTCAAATTTTATTTAACAAAATATTAGAGCAACAAATCTATTTTCAATAAAAAAAACAAAAAAAAAAAACAAAACCACACTAAAAATAAGTTATTGCACACATACTGAACAGAATACCCAATTTTAGGGTAAAATAAAAAAAGTTGGGTCTAGTAAATAAATAACAAATACATCAAGCCTAGAAATTGTGCACACCAGTGAAATTGTAAAAAAACAAATGATACAGTTCATTAATTTGGAGCTAGCAGTGAATGAGGGCCCTAGAATTGTCTCACTCCAGTGTGCATGGCGATACTCAGTATGTGTTGTCCCAATCGTCATCTTAGCATGCATACAACACACAACATTTCATTTGCATGTGTGTACATGGGGGTAAGGGGCTTTTAAATTTTTTGGAGGGTGTTTATTTAATGTTCCTCACAACGTAGAAGTGTTAGGACCCCCTGAATCACTTCTATTAAATAGCCGTCAGTCCCGCACTACAGCAGACGGGAGTTACTTACAAGCCAGCACCGTCACTGACATATTGGCTATGTCAACGACACAAAAAAGGTTAAAAACCCATGTTTAGTGCTTTTCTCACATTTGTTTTCTTCACTTATGTGAACAATGCATTTGCTGGATACTTCAGCATGAAGAATATTTTGAAATGCACAACAAACAATAAACAAATAGGTTAGAATTGTAGCATTTATAATACTAGCACAAAGCACTCCTCAGGTTCAATTTATGGTATATTAATGTATAAACAGGCCTTTACTGAGGCTCAAAGCAGAAGTAGGGCATAAAACTGCACATCTTACCTTAACGAGAATGTATACCCAAACCATCATTTTTTAGTTTAAGAGAGAGAGTAGAGAAGGGTTAATATCGTATTTTTTGCTGCCTGTGCCCCATTGGAGAGATTTTTCTTCAATTCCTGTGCTAGACACGCAAAAATGGAAATGAGAGGAAATCTCTACAAAGCTGTTTTCAGTAATGATTAATCCATTGGAAGTCCCCCCCCCACCTATTGCAGCATTTGTAAGATTTTGAATTTACCATCACTTTCCCTCTTGCTGGCAGTGATCACCAAGACAACTGCAGAGAGTGAATCTCCCCAGCAGGGACAAAAACAACAAAAGTAAGGGGGTCTAATCTTTCTCTACTTCACAAAAAAAATACATAAAATAAAAATAAACAACTTTGCATGGTTAGAAACATTCAGTAATAGGTGATACTAGGAAATATTAATATCTGCTCTAGCTTTCTATCTTACCTGCATGCACCAATACAAAGCCAACCCTTTTTCCCTTTTGCGTTTTACTGGAATCTGCGTCTTTGGTTGATTCAGTCTCTTTCCTTGAAACCTGAGATGATTTAGAAGGTGAGGTTTCCGATGAATTTACTGCCTTTTCCATGGTGTTACCCCAGATGTATCATTTCTGTCTTAGGAAAGAGCACCCCGATAACCATAATTTAGAAGAATTCCTGGAAAAGAAATATAGTGTGTTGTAATATGCAAACAAATCTAAAACAGACTTCTACTATGAAAGCCAGAGAAGGACTCCCTTTCATTGTGCATGACAAAATGAGCATACAAACACAGAGATATACTAAAGAGCAGTATCCACTGCTGCAATAACTTTGCACAAATCAGTATATTAAAAGGAGCTCACTGTACGATGCGTGGCAATTCATTTATTTGTAAATATGACATCAGAGAGATGCCATAAACTATGGTACAAAGGCAATGTACACAGCATTAGGAACCCCTATGACTGCAAAACAATACATGCCACTACATTGTGAGATTGAATGAGATCTAGAATCTTAAAATGAATGTCTAGGAAGTTTTATATATAAATTTATATATATTTACCTCTTTATTATGTTAAAAACCAGGGGCCCAATGTGACAGATTTTAGGCTAGGAGAAAACCTAAGAACAAACACAGGTGAAAGCAAGTAGGTACAGCAACCTCCAGCTCAATTGTATTCACCTGAGCTGCAGCCTGCACTGAAGAATCCAAAGTGTAGTATCAGCCCCTCCATGTATGGAGTTCTGACAGCCAGTGCTGGAATTGCCATTAACTGCTTCTGTGCTGCCCTATAGCAGAAATACTGCTACAGGGCAGCACGGGTGCGCAAAATCACAAATATATACGCGAGTCGTGCTCCCGCGGTTTTTGCGGACCAGGGGGATGCACGCGCCCCCGCAAACCCATGGGTGCCGTGATTTGATCCCCGAGGGATCAATCATTTGACTTAGGCCAGTGATGGTCGGCGTAAGTCGGATAATCGATCCCCGTCCTATCAGGGATCTTCCTGTACCTGTGTTTACGGTTACACAGGTACAGTAAATGATGACATCTTGTCTCTCTGGGCACATTCCGTCCCAGAGAGAGAAGAATCGAGACACACAGTGGGTAAAACAGCACACTTACACAGTTAGAACACTTTAGGACACATTTATCCCCATTTAAAAGTGATTTTTCAAACGCAAATTTTTTGAAGATACTTTTTTTTTTTACTTTTAATGCACAAAACACAATATATTGGCCAATTATTTGGTAAAATATAAAAGATGATGGCATGCCTAGTAAATAGATACCAAACATGACATACTGCGCATGCCCCATACAATGGCGACAAACAGCACACATTTTTAATATCCATAGGCAACGCTTTAAAAGCCTTTACAAGCTACCATTTTAGATTTACAGAGGAGGTCTAGTGCTAAAATTACTGCTCTTGATACTGGCACAGGGGTCAACGCTCGCATGGAGGGGCATGGGTGCTTTTTGTTTTTTATCACTGTTAAAGCTATCACAGTGAATGCAAATATCCCCTATAACTTTTGTGTGCAATGTATCAAGTGACAGTGACCTACTGACACTGCACTTGCTGGGTAAGAAGGGGGGGGGGGTAAGTGTAGGTGCTAAACGCAGGTGCTGGGGCTGCTCCCGCTAACGCCGCGTTTTTGGGAACGCTAATGTGAACGCTGGTATAGTGCTGATCTGATCAAAGATATTGATCAGTTCAGAAACTACTATCAATGGAGGTTTATTGTGTATGTGAGCGTGTTCCTGGCAATCAAGGGGTTAAATGTGATTGCTGGTGTACTAAACGGGGAAACTGATGCTATCTGGGAGGGGCGCTGACGCTAGCGCTATTTGAAGTCGCCAGTGACACTAATACAGTGATCAGCAAAAAATCTGTATACTGTACTAATGACACTGGTGACAGGGCAGTGAAGGGGTTAACTGGGGGGGGCGAGATCAAGGAGTCAAATGTGTCCTAGAGTGTTCTAACTGTAACTGTGTAGTGCTTTTGCCCAGTTTGTTGATTCTTCTCTCTCTGAGACGGAATGCGCCCAGAGAGAGAAGATTTCATCACTTCCTGTCCTGTGTAACTGTCAACTCAGGACAGGATAGGACAGGGATCGATCAGCTAACTTGGGCCGGACATCACTGGCCTAAAGCAGATGATTGATCCCTCGGGGATAAAATCTGGGCACAAGTGGGTCGGCGGGGGTGCGCGTGCGCCCCCGCGAAAACCACGGGAGCGCGAATCAGATATATATACGTAATCTTGCGCACAGGCGCCACCCTACAGCAGTAAAGTACTGTGGGCGGTACTTATGCGGTTATCAGACGATTGCACGGTCATGCAACGCTGTACATAAATGAAATTTATGTCATTTTTTTCCCCACAAATAGAGCTTTATTTTGGTGGTATTTGATCAGTTCTGCATTTTTTTACAGTTTTGCGTTATAATCAAAAAAACAGACAATTTTGAAAAAAAAAACAATATTTTATTTTCTGCTATAAAACATATCCAATAAAAAATCTAAAAAAAAAAAAATCTAATTTCTTCATAACTTTAGGCCAAAATGTATTATGCTACATATGTTTGGTTAAAAAAATCCCAATAAGCGTATGTTGACTAGTTTGCGCAAAACGTTATAGCTATGGGACATATACTAGAATTTGTTTTTTTTCAATACTAGTAATGGTGGCGTTCAGTGACTTATACTGGGACTGCAATATTGTGGCCGATGTTTTTACACTGACACTTTGTGGGAACCAGTGACACTAAAACAGTGATCAGTGCTAAAAATATTAGGGTTGCACCAATACCGATACCGGTATCAGTGCCAATACGAAAACATTTGCATGTGTATTGGTACTCGTGCAAATGCACCAATACTTAAAACTGATACCTTGTCACTTGCATATACAAAAGCCCGGCTTCTGTGTGTAGAAGTGACAGACTCCTCTTTCGGCGGTGCCCGAGGGCAGTGAGATGTGCTTCAGCGCAGCCAATGGTGGACTGACTGATAGTCCAACTCCAGACCGTTAGCCAGCCATTCCACTGCTCTGAATCCTCAGGAATCTGCAATCATTGCTTGTTAGGACCGCTGTTGTCATAGCAACCAATTACGTTGTGTACCCTACCCTTCCGCTTGCTTCTCTTCCCCGGCTTCCCAGCTTCCGCTGCCTACCTGCCGGGCTCTATGGAGTGAGTCTAAAAGTTGATGGGGGGCTCTGATGGGGGATATGATGTAAGGGGGAGCTGATGTAAGGGCCTCTGATAGAGGATCTGATGTACTGGGGACTCTGATGGGGGAATCTGTTGTATGGGGGGCTCTGATGAGGGAATCTGATGTACGGGGGGCTCTGATATGATGTAAGGGGGAGGTGATGTAAGGGTAGCTGATGTAAGAGGAGGATGGAGGTTCTGATGTACTGGGGACTCTAATGGGGAAATCTGATGTAGGGGGGGCTCCGATGGAGGAATATGATATACAGAGGGCTCTAATGAGGGAATCAGATGTGAGGGGGGGGGCTCTGATGGGGGATATGTATGGGCCATATACATGGACAATTAAGGTACCTGCTTTAACGTATAGTCATAACCACTTACTATGCAATTGCTATCGGGAGATACACCTTTGAAAGGGTCATGAATTTCCCTATGTATTATTAGCAACCGATTTCAATCATTTTAATCTATGTCATTATTAATCATGCTTACCAATTCATGGTGTGTAAATAGATCTATTCATGTGTGCTCTCCTTTTTGGTGGTACACAACAGTACAACATGACATTATATGCATTCTAAATGTGCGCTCTCTCTCTCATATATAAACACACACACACGTAATTTTGCACAGGAGGACCGCCCTGTAGCAGTAAAACTGCTATAGGGAGGACCTTAAGTGGCCCCCTTATGGCGGAAGTAAAATCACATACTATATATATGTGTGATTTTGCCCAGGAGGGCCGCCCTGTAGCAGTAAAACTGCTATAGGCGGGACCTTAAGTGGTTAACCACTTGCCTACCAGGCACTTATACCCCTTATTTACCAGGCCAATTTTCAGCTTTCAGCGCTGCCGCACTTTGATTGACAATTGCGCGGTCATGCAACATTGTACCCGTATGAAATTTTGATAATTTTTTCTCACAAATAGAGCTTTCTTTTGGTGGTATTTAATTGCCGCTGGGCGCTTTACTTTTTGCGCTATAAATAAAAAAAGTGCAAAAAATTTGAAAAAAAAAAAAACGTTTCTTTGTTTCTATTATAAAATTTTTCAAACAGGTATTTTTTCTCCTTCACTGATGTACGTTGATGAGGCAGCACTGATGGGCACTGATAGGCGGCACTGATGGGCACTGATAGGCAGTACTAATGAGGTGGCACGGATAGGAGGCACTGATAGGCAGCACTAATGAGGTGTCACGGATAGGCGGCACTAATAGGCGGCACTGATGATGGGTACTGATAGACGGCACTGACTGGCATCACTGCTGGGCACTGACTGGCGGCACTGACTGGCACAACCCCTGGGCACTGACTGGCAGCACTGCTGGGCTGCACTGGTGGATGGCACTGGTGGGCAGCACTGGTGGGTGGGCACAGGTGGGTGGCACTGGTGGGCACAGGTGGGTGGCACTGGTGGGCACAGGCGGGTGGCACTTCTGGGCACAGGTGTGTGACACTGCAGAGTGGCACAGGTGGGTGCACTGCTGGGCACAGGTGGATGATCTGCTGGGCACAGGTGGGCGGAGCTAGTGGGCGCACTGCTGGGCACAGGTGGGCGGAACTTGCGGGTGGCACTGCTGGGCACGGATCATCAGGGCACTGATCATCAGTGCCCTGATGATCGGTGCCGATCCCTGCTCTGACAACTGCCGGTTCTCGGCAGTACTTTCCTCATGATCTGACAGCGTGAGGAAAGTGCAGCCGAGAACCGGCACTTGCATTTCCCTCTGATCAGCGTGTCATTGGACAGCGCTGATCACGTGGTAAAAGGCCGCTGTGATCGGCCTTTTACCACATCACGTGATCAGCTGTGTCCGTAGGACACAGCGATCACGGAGATCGCCGGGTGCGCGCCCCCTGAGGCGTGCAGGAGAGCGCGTTCTGGGAGGCCGTCATGACGTCCACCCAGAACTGGCCGGCCGCAGTGCAGCCATCATTCGGCTATCTGCGGTCGGCAACTAGTTAAGCACCTGGACTCTTCCACTACAAAGCCATGCTGTTATCATAGATACAGTATGCGCTTTAGCATTGCCCTGCTGAAATATGCAAGGCCTTCCCTGAAAAAGATGTTGTCTGGATGCGATGTGCTGCTCTAAAACTTGGATATATTGACGGTGCATTTACAGATGTGCAGGCTACCCATTCCATATGCACTAATGCACACCCCCTTACCATCAGAGAAGCAGGCTTTTGAACTGAGCACTGAAAACAAGCTGAAAGGTCCCTTCCCTTGGGGGAGGTCGCCAAAAAGAATGTCAAATATCTATTCGTCTGACCACAGAACAGTTCTCCACTTTGCAACAGACCATTTTAAAACAAGCTTTGTCCCAGAAAAGACAGCAGCGTTTCTGAGTCATGTTCACATATGGCTTCTTCTTAGCATTATACAGCTTTACCTTGCCTTCTTGGATGGTATGGCATGCCAGTGCCATCTGAGAGCCCAAAGATTACAGGCATCCAATATTGCATTTCTGCCTCACATTCTCTTTTTGTCTTTTGATGATATTGTGTACCGTATACAATGATATATTACCAGTTCTACAATCAGAAACATTTGTCAACAATTTTTAGAAGCAGCTTTTTACAGATTGGTGAACCTCTACCCCTATTTACTTTTGAGATACTGACTCTCCAAGATGCTCTTTTATATCCAGTCATGTTACTGACCTGTTGCCAATTAGCCTAATTAGTTGCAAAATGTTTCTCCACCTCTTTTTTGTTAGTACCACTTACTTTGCCACCCTTTTGTTGCCCTGTCCCATCTTTTTTGAGATGTCTTCCTGCCATCAATTTCAAAAGTACCTTAGTTTTTTCTTAAAATTGTTCATATTCTCATATTAAACGTTTGATATACTTTCCATTTTCTTATCCCCCCTCAAAAAATGGTGGGATGTGTTTTGCTTTAAAAATGAAATATTTGAAAGTGAAGTAAAAATACTTACATGATTCCGTTGGCATCATCAACTGAGAATGTTTCATTCTTCAACCTGCAAGTTATTGAAACAAATATATTACAATGGTAGATTTAAAACAATGCAGCAAGGCTTGTGGACTGCTTTACAAAATAAATACATATAGTGGGCTAAAGAAGAATAAACTAATTCTAGACTCAAACTTATTATTACAACAGCTCAGTTACTCCAATATAGCACTGTAATAAATACAGAATAAAATGATATGCTAAAAAGAGAACATAATCAAGTATGCCTTGCCCTGACATTAGTGCTGCACACATTACAGCCGTGGCCAAAAGTTTTGAGAATGACAGATCATTTTCACAAAGCCTGCTGCTTTAGTGTTCTTTTTGTCAGATGTTACTATGGTATACTGAAGTATAATTACAAGCATTTCATAAGTGTCAAAGGCTTTTATTGACAATTACATTATTTATGCAAAGAGTCAATATTTGCAGTGTTGTCCCTTCTTTTTCAAGACCTCTGCAATTCGCCCTGGCATGCTGTCAATCAACTTCTGGGTCACATCCTGACTGATGGCAGCCTATTCTTGCAAAATCAATGCTTGGAGTTTGTGTGAATTTGTGGGGAGTGTTTTTGTTCACTCGCCTGAGGATTGACAACTTTTCAATGGGATTAAGGTCTGGGTAGTTTCCTGGCCACAGGCCCAAAATTTCAATGTTTTGTTCCCCAAGCCACTTAGTTATCACTGTTGTCTTATGGCAAGGTGCTCCATCATGCTGGAAAAGGCATTGTTCGCCACCAAGCTGTTCTTGGAAAGTTGGGAGAAGTTGCTCTCGGAGGATGTTTTTGTGTAATTCTTTATTCATGGCTGTGTTCTTGCAAAATTGTGAATGACCCCACTCCCTTGCCTGAGAAGACACCCCACACATGAATAGTCTCAGGATACTTTACTGTTGGTATGACACAAGACTAATGGTACCTTTTCTTCTCTGGACAAGGTTTTTTCTGGATGCCCCAATCGGAAAGGGGATTTATCAGAGAAAATCACTTTACCTCAGTCCTCAGCAGTCCAATCCCTGTACCTTTTGCAGAATATCAGTCTGTCCCTGATGTTTTTCCTGGAGAGAAGTGGCTTCTTTGCTGCCCTTCTTGACACTAGGCCATCCTCCAAAAGTCTTCGCCTCACTGTGTGTGCAGATGCACTCATACCTGCCTGCTGCCATTCTTGTGTAAGCTCTGCACTGGTGGTGCCCCGATCCCGCAGCTCAATCAACTTTAGGAGATGGTCCTGGACTTTCTAGGGTGCCCTGAAGCCTTCTTAACAACAAATGAACCTCTCTCCTTGAAGTTCTTGATGATCCAATAAATGGTTGATTTAGGTGCAACCTTAATAGCAGCACTATCCTTGCCTGCAAATCCTTTTTTGTGCAAAGCTATGATGACTGCATGCGTTTTCTTGCAGGTAACCATGGTTAACAGAAGAACAATTATTTCAAGCACCACCCTCCTTTTAAAGCTTCCAGCCTGTTATTCTAACTCAATCAGCATGACAGAGTGGTCTCTAGCCTTGTCCTTGTCAACATTGACACCTGTGTTAACCAGAGAATCACTTACATGATGTCAGCTGGTCCTTTCGTGGCTGGCCTGAAATGCAGTGGAGATATTTTTTTGGGAATTAAGTTCATTTTAATTGCAAAGGGGGACTTTGCAATTTTATTGCAATTCATTGGATCGCTCTTCATAACATTCTGGACTATATGCAAACTGACATCATAAAAACTGAGGCAAGAGACTTTATAGAATTAATATTTGTGTCATTCTCAAAACTTTTGGCCAGGGCTGTACATAGTGAAAGCAGCATGCTGTGGAATGCCCTGCACTCAGTAAGTCCTCAGATGATGGTTGTTTTTCAACTCAGAAAACTAAGGACACCTCCATATATTGGCCTTTGCACCTCTTTTTCTGATAACCAGATTGAAAGAATTCTTTTCTTTACATACAAAACATCAAATTTCTCTAGATACCAAGAGTCCGGATTTAAAATTTTGATGGTACTATAACCCCCCACAAGAGTCACAAAATGTTCTCACAATGTACAAAGATGTGCTGGAGAAGCAGCAGGACACATTTTGCTTATTGTTTGGTCCTGTAGTAAGCTTCAGAACTTCTGTTCGGTGGTACATTGGATTTCCCAAAAATTCACAAACTATGAGATCCCTCAGAATCTGGCCTTTTTTATGTTACACCATTACGAGATTCAAAGTAAGACCTATGGATATTCATTGTTCCATTCTTGATGAGTGCACCAAAAAGTTGTATTCCTATCATTTGGAAACAGCACCAACCACCTCCGATCACCATCTGAATGGAGAAAATTGGGGAAATCAATGGAGGACCTGATTGCGATACAGAATGGCACAAGTAAGAAATTCCCCACAAAATGGCTCTATTGGCATGACTTTGTGTACTCCTCTTGTAACAAATCTTTGCTGGACATGACATAAGCAAGGTGACATATGCACCTTTACAGGCTCAGTGGTGTGAGGACTGGGGAGAGATCCCTCCCTGTCCCACTCCCCGCTCTGTGAACTAACCCCCCCCATTATCCCACACCCCATACCCCTAGCCCACAACATCTTAAAAGCACCTGGTGTTTCTTTACACTAGAGGGAGAAAAGAGCTGCAATGCCAGTGCTGCTTTAACTTTTGAAGTCGAACAATAAAATTCATAACACCTATGCCTGCAGAGGTGAATGAGATGTATCCTAGAAACACCAACCTACGCGTTTTGTCAATTACGTCTGATGACGTCAGAAGTGATGAAATACGTGGGTCGGGGCTTCTGGGACACATCACTTCTGCTTGTTGGAACGCATGCTGAGCGCAAACCGGTGTTCCTAGTTTGTAATACCATACTTGTTATAAATTTTAATGTACGTACATTTCTATTGTTTTTCTTCATTAACTTTACTACACTATGACAGGCTTCCCCTTCTCTTTATACGTGTATTATTTGGTACTCCATCGAGCATTTTAAAGACGCAGAGATGTTTAAAGATGCAGTGGTACAGATCCACGGGTCCAGATTAACCATGAGATCGATTAGAGAGTGACTGGAGTCCCTTAGTCATACATGGAGAGATGCCATTGTGTGTCTTTTTAATTTAACCATTTGCCGCCCGGCCAATGGCCGTTTGGCAGCGGCAAAAGTGCTTCTGCATGCCGGGTGCACGCCGTTTGGCGTGCTCCCGCACATGCTCAGTTTGCGCAACTGCAGAGCGGCGCAGCAGCGCGATCTGTCACCGGCCGTGTACCTCAGACACGGCCGATGACAGATCCGAGTACCGGCCCCGTTGCTGGTACCATGTGACCTGCTGTGACCAATCACAGCAGGTCACATGACAGTTGTACAACATGGGTGGCTTCATGCATGCCATCCATTGTCTACTAGTGTCTAGCTGTGAATCGTCACAGCGATCACATGCACATGTCATGTGATGAGCCGTGGCCAGATCACAGCTGAGCACAAAAAAAAAACAAACCCCTGAATGAATCGATGTCATTCAGGTAAATGCTTGCTTATAGCAAAGGAAGTCTTTGCTATAAGCAAATTGTGTAAGAAAAGAAAAAAAAAAAACTGATCACTTCCCCAAAGTAGTACAATGTTACTGTGGTAACATTGTACTACTTTGGTCATAGGGAAATATGAAAAGAAAATCTTGAAGAAAAAGAAAAAAAATGTAATAAAAAATGAACAATAATAAAAAAAAAAAGTAAAAAAAATGATTTTTTTTTTTTTTTTTTTTTCCATACTGTCACCAGTCAGTGTCCCTGATCACCGCTATGCCAGTTATAGGATGACGCTGTACTGCACTGGTGACAGTATGTAAAAAAAAATAATTGTGACAATCATTTTTTTCATTTTCTGAAAAATTCGGACAAAAAAAAAACAACTTCAAAAAACTCGCCATGCCTCTTATGAAATCCGTCGTACTGTCTACTTTACAAAAAGGGGTCATTTGGGGAATATCTGTACTGTTCTGACATTCTTGGGCCTCAAGAAATTAGATTGGCTGTCACTACTTCAGGATTGATCAATATTCAGACCTATACCAGAGTTTGTGAACTCTATCACTTTCCTACAAACTAAAAAATACATCCTAATTTGGGTTATTTTCACCAAAGACATGTAGCAGAATACATCTCGGCCTAAATTTATGAAGAACCATTACGGATTTGCGAACTTTTATAACAGAAACAAAGAAAACCGTGTTTTGTTTTTAAATTTTCGGTCTTTTTTGGTTAATTTAGCCAAAAATAAAAACCCCAGCGGTGATTAAATACCACCAAAAGAAAGCTCTAGTTGTGTGAAGAAAACGATGAAATGTTTGTTTGGGTACAATGTTGTATGACCGAGCGAATTGTCATTGAAATTGTGAGAGCGCTGAAACCTGAAAAATGGCCTGGGCAGGAAGGGGGTAAAAGTGCCCGGCATGGAAATGGTTCATCGATACGAGAAAATCAAAAAGAGCCGCCTAGCGGAGGATGGTTTCCATCCAACGACCTCTGGGCCAGCTCTGGGAAAGGTCCCCTGGCACTCAAGGTGAGGATGCCAAAAGTGCGCCCCTCCCCCGAGCTCCTTCATTCGGGAAAACAAAAAGGGAACCAGGGAACAAATGCCATAAGCGCTCGCTTACACCCTGAGCCCCCGCTCACACCCAAAACAATTTCAAAATCGGGCGACCTGCTGACACCAATGCCTATGCAAACCGCACCAAAAGCTCTGCTGCGTGCACTACTTTAGAGGTCGGCGCGGCTCCGACAAAGCCGGAACCGCACCCATAGGACCGCTGTAATAGCGGACAATAGGGTGCGACTTGGCCTACAGTTTTGCAAGTCGCAGGCCAAGTTGCACCTGACGTGACCGGGGTGTAAGGGGCATGCCAGCGTGTGCGTTCTCGTAGCGCACCTCTAGGACAGACCACACGTTTCAATAGGCTTCCCTAGGTGGATAGATGGCGCAGGCACCATTTTTAAAACCACAGAGATACATCAATCAATCAAAGTGAGTTGAAAATAATATAGCAAAAAAACAAAACCAATGGACTAAAATGGCTCTTTAATAATTACCAGGAAATCCAAATCCAAAATAGCCGCCTAGCAGAGGATGGTTTGGATCCAACCACCTCTGCTTTATGGGCCCAGCAAGGCATGGTGGGCGTGGCCTGCCTGCCTTCCCACAATGCATCCTGGCAGAGCTGCTCACTTGCATGCGGTGTCCTGCTTAACAATAGCCTGTGTGCTCCTCATTTTCTTCAGTAAAATCAACTTTTCAACTGACAGACATTATTGATCACATTGATTATGATTATACAAAAAGCATTCTTAGAATTCATAAACATAGTTTGGCAGAAATAGCGCAGAACACCGACATTCAACGCTCTCCATAAGCTGATCATCTGACCTCTTTGACGGCTTATATACCCCTCGGGCTCTCCCATTGCTTTGCCCCCCCGCATCGGCGGGTGGGCAGGATTACAATCGTGGAACAATACAGAGAAAATTAGCAAGCCCCTGCGTAAGGTTGACATGCTAACCCATGAAGCGGTCCCAAATTTTTTCCTCAAACAACCTTCCTTCAATTCAATGCTTTGGATTTCTTGCTTTCTTTCTTTTTTTTTTTTTTTTTACTCTTAGCATCAACTATTTTAAAAAATAAAAATTACAAGCTGCGGCTTACGGTTAGAGCGCAACTGAAAGCTGCACGTGCCCTAGCGGCTTCTCCCACCAACCTTCTCTGAAGAAGAGCAGCACGCCTATGGGCATCCCACTGCCCCGTTAGTCTATGGGGGCGCTCCATTCTCTCACTCCTTCTCTTGGCTCCCCTTTCTTTCCCAATGCCTTTCTATACGGCCAGCTCTGGGAAAGCTCCCCCGGCACTCAAGGTGAGGATGCCAAAGTGCGCCCCTCCCCCGAGCCCCTTCATTCGGGAAAACAAAAAGGCAGCAAATGCCATAAGCGCTCTCTTACACCCTGAGCCCCCGCTCACATCAAAACCAATTTCAAAATTGGGTGACCTGCTGACACCAATGCCTATGCAAATCGCACCAAAAGCTCTGCTGCGTGCACTACTTTAGAAGTCGGCGCGGCTCCGACAAAGCCGGAACCGCACCCGTACGACCGCTCTAATAGCGGACAATAGGGTGCGACTTGGCCTACAGTTTTACAAGTCGCAGGCCAAGTTGCACCTGACGTGACCGGGGTGTAAGGGGCATGCCAGCGTGTGCGTTCTCATAGCGCACGTCTAGGACAGACCACTCGTTTCAATAGGCTTCCCTAGGTGAATAGATCGATTTTAAAACCACAGAGATACATAAATCAATCAAAGTGAGTTGAAAATAATATAGCAAAAAAACAAAACCAATGTACCTCGGACACGGCCGATGACAGATCTGAGTACCGGCCCCGTTGCTGGTACCATGTGACCTGCTGTGACCAATCACAGCAGGTCACATGACAGTTGTACACCATGGATGGCTTCATGCATGCCATCCATTGTCTACTAGTGTCTAGCTGTGAATCGTCACAGCGATCACATGCACATGTCATGTGATGAGCCGTGGCCAGATCACAGCTGAGCACAAAAAAAAAAAACAAAAAAAAAAACAAACCCCTGAATGAATCGATGTCATTCAGGTAAATGCTTGCTTATAGCAAAGGAAGTCTTTGCTATAAGCAAATTGTGTAAGAAAAGAAAAAAAAAAAACTGATCACTTCCCCAAAGTAGTACAATGTTACTGTGGTAACATTGTACTACTTTGGTCATAGGGAAATATGAAAAGAAAATCTTGAAGAAAAAGAAAAAAAATGTAATAAAAAATGAACAATAATAAAAAAAAAAGTAAAAAAAATGATTTTTTTTTTTTTTTTTTTTTTTTCCATACTGTCACCAGTCAGTGTCCCTGATCACCGCTATGCCAGTGATAGGATGACGCTGTACTGCACTGGTGACAGTATGTAAAAAAAAATAATTGTGACAATCATTTTTTTCATTTTCTGAAAAATTCGGACAAAAAAAATACAACTTCAAAAAACTCGCCATGCCTCTTATGAAATCCGTCGTACTGTCTACTTTACAAAAAGGGGTCATTTGGGGAATATCTGTACTGTTCTGACATTCTTGGGCCTCAAGAAATTAGATTGGCTGTCACTACTTCAGGATTGATCAATATTCAGACCTATACCAGAGTTTGTGAACTCTATCACTTTCCTACAAACTAAAAAATACATCCTAATTTGGGTTATTTTCACCAAAGACATGTAGCAGAATACATCTCGGCCTAAATTTATGAAGAACCATTACGGATTTGCGAACTTTTATAACAGAAACAAAGAAAACCGTGTTTTGTTTTTAAATTTTCGGTCTTTTTTGGTTAATTTAGCCAAAAATAAAAACCCCAGCGGTGATTAAATACCACCAAAAGAAAGCTCTAGTTGTGTGAAGAAAACGATGAAATGTTTGTTTGGGTACAATGTTGTATGACCGAGCGAATTGTCATTGAAAATGTGAGAGCGCTGAAACCTGAAAAATGGCCTGGGCAGGAAGGGGGTAAAAGTGCCCGGCATGGAAATGGTTCATCGATACGAGAAAATCAAAAAGAGCCGCCTAGCGGAGGATGGTTTCCATCCAACGACCTCTGGGCCAGCTCTGGGAAAGGTCCCCTGGCACTCAAGGTGAGGATGCCAAAAGTGCGCCCCTCCCCCGAGCTCCTTCATTCGGGAAAACAAAAAGGGAACCAGGGAACAAATGCCATAAGCGCTCGCTTACACCCTGAGCCCCCGCTCACATCCAAACCAATTTCAAAATCGGGCGACCTGCTGACACCAATGCCTATGCAAATCGCACCAAAAGCTCTGCTGCGTGCACTACTTTAGAAGTCGGCGCGGCTCCGACAAAGCCGGAACCGCACCCATAGGACCGCTGTAATAGCGGACAATAGGGTGCGACTTGGCCTACAGTTTTACAAGTCGCAGGCCAAGTTGCACCTGACGTGACCGGGGTGTAAGGGGCATGCCAGCGTGTGCGTTCTCGTAGCGCACCTCTAGGACAGACCACTCATTTCAATAGGCTTCCCTAGGTGGATAGATGGCGCAGGCACCATTTTTAAAACCACAGAGATACATCAATCAATCAAAGTGATTTGAAAATAATATAGCAAAAAAACAAAACCAATGGACTAAAATGGCTCTTTAATAATTACCAGGAAATCCAAATCCAAAATAGCCGCCTAGCAGAGGATGGTTTGGATCCAACCACCTCTGCTTTATGGGCCCAGCAAGGCATGGTGGGCGTGGCCTGCCTGCCTTCCCACAATGCCTCCTGGCAGAGCTGCTCACTTGCATGCGGTGTCCTGCTTAACAATAGCCTGTGTGCTCCTCATTTTCTTCAGTAAAATCAACTTTTCAACTGACAGACATTATTGATCACATTGATTATGATTACAGTTGCAAGAAAAAGTATGTGAACCCCTTGGGATTACGTGGAGTTTTGCATGAATTGGGCATAAAATGTGCTCTGAACGTCATCTAAGTCACAACAATAGAAGAACACAGTCTGCTGCACATAATACTACACAAACATTAGATGTTGCCATGGTTTAATTGCACATAACATGTAAACATTCACAGTGCAGGGAGGAAAAAGTATGTGAGTCCCTAGCTTAATGACTTCTCCCAGAGCTAATTGGAGTCAGGAGTGAGCCAACCTTGACTCCAATCAGTGTGATGATATTGGATGTGTTGCTGACAGCTGTCCTGCCCTTAAAAAACACACACCTGTTTTGGGTTTATTGGTTTCAAGAAGCACTGTCTGATGTGAACCATGCCTCGCAGAAAAGAGCTCTCAGAAGACCTACGATCAAGAATTGTTGACTTGCATGAAGCTGGAAAGGGTTACAAAAGTATCTCCAAAAGGCTTGATGTTCATGTGTCCACGGTAAGACAGACGGTCTACAAATGGAGAAAGTTTAGCACTGTTGCTACTCTCCCTAGGCGTGGTCGTCCTGTAAAAATGACTGCAAGAGCACAGCGCAGAATGCTGCATGAGGTAAAGAAGAATCCCAGAGTGTCAGCTAAAGACCTACAGAAATCTCTGGCACATGCTAACATTTTTGTTGACACATCTACAATAAGGAAAACATGAAACAAGAATGGAGTACATGGGAGGACACCACGGAGGAAGCCATTGCTGTCCAAAAAGAATATTGCAGCACGTTTGAAGTTTGCAAAAGAGCACCTGGATGTTCCACAGCACTACTGGCAAAATATACTGTGGACAGATGACACCAAGATTGAGTTGTTTGGGAAGAACACACAACACTGTGTGGTGAAAAAAAGGCCCAGCACACCAACATCAAAACCTCATCCCCACTGTAAAACATGGCGGAGGGAGCATCATGGTTTGGGGCTGCTTTGCTGCCTCAGGGCCTAGATGGATTGTTGTCATTGATGGGAAAATGAATTCCAGAGTTTATCAAGACATTTTGCAGGAAAACGTACGACCATCTGTCCACCAACTGAAGCTCCGCAGAGGATGGGTGATGCAACAGGACAATGACCCAAAGCATACAAGTCATTCAACAAAACAATGGCTGCAACAGCACAGAATACGCCTTTTGGAGTGGCCCAGTCAGAGTCCTGACCTCAACCCGATTGAAATGCTGTGGCATGACCTTAAGAGAGCGATTCACAAGAGACATCCCAAGAATATTGCTACACTGAAACAGTTTTGTGAAGAGGAGTGGTCCAAAATGACTCCAGATCGTTGTGCAGGTCTGATCTACAACTACAGGAAACGTTTGGTTGAGGTTATTGCTGCCAAAAGGAGGGTCAACCAGTTATTAAGTCCAAAGGTTCACATACTTTTTCCTCCCCGCACTGTGAATGTTTACATGGTATGTGTAATTAAACCATGGCAACATCTAATGTTTGTGTAGTATTATGTTCAGCAGACTGTGTTCTTCTATTGTTGTGACTTAGATAACGTTCAGAGCACATTTTATGCCCAATTCATGCAAAACTCCACGTAATCCCAAGGGGTTCACATACTTTTTCTTGCAACTGTATACAAAAAGCATTCTTAGAATTCATAAACATAGTTTGGCAGAAATAGCGCAGAACACTGACATTCAACGCTCTCCATAAGCTGATCTTCTGACCTCTTTGACGGCTTATATACCCCTCGGGCTCTCCCATTGCTTTGCCCCCCCGCATCGGCGGGTGGGCAGGATTACAATCGTGGAACGATACAGAGAAAATTAGCAAGCCCCTGCGTAAGGTTGACATGCTAACCCATGAAGCGGTCCCAAATTTTTTCCTCAAACAACCTTCCTTCAATTCAATGCTTTGGATTTCTTGCTTTCTTTCTTTCTTTTTTTTTTTTTTTTACTCTTAGCATCAACTATTTTAAAAAATAAAAATTACAAGCTGCGGCTTACGGTTAGAGCGCAACTGAAAGCTGCACGTGCCCTAGCGGCTTCTCCCACCAACCTTCTCTGAAGAAGAGCAGCACGCCTATGGGCATCCCACTGCCCCGTTAGTCTATGGGGGCGCTCCATTCTCTCACTCCTTCTCTTGGCTCCCCTTTCTTTCCCAATGCCTTTCTATACGGCCAGCTCTGGGAAAGCTCCCCCGGCACTCAAGGTGAGGATGCCAAAGTGCGCCCCTCCCCCGAGCCCCTTCATTCGGGAAAACAAAAAGGCAGCAAATGCCATAAGCGCTCTCTTACACCCTGAGCCCCCGCTCACATCAAAACCAATTTCAAAATTGGGTGACCTGCTGACACCAATGCCTATGCAAATCGCACCAAAAGCTCTGCTGCGTGCACTACTTTAGAAGTCGGCGCGGCTCCGACAAAGCCGGAACCGCACCCGTACGACCGCTCTAATAGCGGACAATAGGGTGCGACTTGGCCTACAGTTTTACAAGTCGCAGGCCAAGTTGCACCTGACGTGACCGGGGTGTAAGGGGCATGCCAGCGTGTGCGTTCTCATAGCGCACGTCTAGGACAGACCACTCGTTTCAATAGGCTTCCCTAGGTGAATAGATCGATTTTAAAACCACAGAGATACATAAATCAATCAAAGTGAGTTGAAAATAATATAGCAAAAAAACAAAACCAATGTACCTCGGACACGGCCGATGACAGATCTGAGTACCGGCCCCGTTGCTGGTACCATGTGACCTGCTGTGACCAATCACAGCAGGTCACATGACAGTTGTACACCATGGATGGCTTCATGCATGCCATCCATTGTCTACTAGTGTCTAGCTGTGAATCGTCACAGCGATCACATGCACATGTCATGTGATGAGCCGTGGCCAGATCACAGCTGAGCACAAAAAAAAAAAACAAAAAAAAAAACAAACCCCTGAATGAATCGATGTCATTCAGGTAAATGCTTGCTTATAGCAAAGGAAGTCTTTGCTATAAGCAAATTGTGTAAGAAAAGAAAAAAAAAAAAACTGATCACTTCCCCAAAGTAGTACAATGTTACTGTGGTAACATTGTACTACTTTGGTCATAGGGAAATATGAAAAGAAAATCTTGAAGAAAAAGAAAAAAAATGTAATAAAAAATGAACAATAATAAAAAAAAAAGTAAAAAAAATGATTTTTTTTTTTTTTTTTTTTTTTTTCCCCATACTGTCACCAGTCAGTGTCCCTGATCACCGCTATGCCAGTGATAGGATGACGCTGTACTGCACTGGTGACAGTATGTAAAAAAAAATAATTGTGACAATCATTTTTTTCATTTTCTGAAAAATTCGGACAAAAAAAATACAACTTCAAAAAACTCGCCATGCCTCTTATGAAATCCGTCGTACTGTCTACTTTACAAAAAGGGGTCATTTGGGGAATATCTGTACTGTTCTGACATTCTTGGGCCTCAAGAAATTAGATTGGCTGTCACTACTTCAGGATTGATCAATATTCAGACCTATACCAGAGTTTGTGAACTCTATCACTTTCCTACAAACTAAAAAATACATCCTAATTTGGGTTATTTTCACCAAAGACATGTAGCAGAATACATCTCGGCCTAAATTTATGAAGAACCATTACGGATTTGCGAACTTTTATAACAGAAACAAAGAAAACCGTGTTTTGTTTTTAAATTTTCGGTCTTTTTTGGTTAATTTAGCCAAAAATAAAAACCCCAGCGGTGATTAAATACCACCAAAAGAAAGCTCTAGTTGTGTGAAGAAAACGATGAAATGTTTGTTTGGGTACAATGTTGTATGACCGAGCGAATTGTCATTGAAATTGTGAGAGCGCTGAAACCTGAAAAATGGCCTGGGCAGGAAGGGGGTAAAAGTGCCCGGCATGGAAATGGTTCATCGATACGAGAAAATCAAAAAGAGCCGCCTAGCGGAGGATGGTTTCCATCCAACGACCTCTGGGCCAGCTCTGGGAAAGGTCCCCTGGCACTCAAGGTGAGGATGCCAAAAGTGCGCCCCTCCCCCGAGCTCCTTCATTCGGGAAAACAAAAAGGGAACCAGGGAACAAATGCCATAAGCGCTCGCTTACACCCTGAGCCCCCGCTCACACCCAAAACAATTTCAAAATCGGGCGACCTGCTGACACCAATGCCTATGCAAACCGCACCAAAAGCTCTGCTGCGTGCACTACTTTAGAGGTCGGCGCGGCTCCGACAAAGCCGGAACCGCACCCATAGGACCGCTGTAATAGCGGACAATAGGGTGCGACTTGGCCTACAGTTTTACAAGTCGCAGGCCAAGTTGCACCTGACGTGACCGGGGTGTAAGGGGCATGCCAGCGTGTGCGTTCTCATAGCGCACGTCTAGGACAGACCACTCGTTTCAATAGGCTTCCCTAGGTGAATAGATCGATTTTAAAACCACAGAGATACATAAATCAATCAAAGTGAGTTGAAAATAATATAGCAAAAAAACAAAACCAATGTACCTCGGACACGGCCGATGACAGATCTGAGTACCGGCCCCGTTGCTGGTACCATGTGACCTGCTGTGACCAATCACAGCAGGTCACATGACAGTTGTACACCATGGATGGCTTCATGCATGCCATCCATTGTCTACTAGTGTCTAGCTGTGAATCGTCACAGCGATCACATGCACATGTCATGTGATGAGCCGTGGCCAGATCACAGCTGAGCACAAAAAAAAAAAAAAAAAAAAAAAAAAAAACAAACCCCTGAATGAATCGATGTCATTCAGGTAAATGCTTGCTTATAGCAAAGGAAGTCTTTGCTATAAGCAAATTGTGTAAGAAAAGAAAAAAAAAAAACTGATCACTTCCCCAAAGTAGTACAATGTTACTGTGGTAACATTGTACTACTTTGGTCATAGGGAAATATGAAAAGAAAATCTTGAAGAAAAAGAAAAAAAATGTAATAAAAAATGAACAATAATAAAAAAAAAGTAAAAAAAATGATTTTTTTTTTTTTTTTTTTTCTTTCCATACTGTCACCAGTCAGTGTCCCTGATCACCGCTATGCCAGTGATAGGATGACGCTGTACTGCACTGGTGACAGTATGTAAAAAAAAATAATTGTGACAATCATTTTTTTCATTTTCTGAAAAATTCGGACAAAAAAAATACAACTTCAAAAAACTCGCCATGCCTCTTATGAAATCCGTCGTACTGTCTACTTTACAAAAAGGGGTCATTTGGGGAATATCTGTACTGTTCTGACATTCTTGGGCCTCAAGAAATTAGATTGGCTGTCACTACTTCAGGATTGATCAATATTCAGACCTATACCAGAGTTTGTGAACTCTATCACTTTCCTACAAACTAAAAAATACATCCTAATTTGGGTTATTTTCACCAAAGACATGTAGCAGAATACATCTCGGCCTAAATTTATGAAGAACCATTACGGATTTGCGAACTTTTATAACAGAAACAAAGAAAACCGTGTTTTGTTTTTAAATTTTCGGTCTTTTTTGGTTAATTTAGCCAAAAATAAAAACCCCAGCGGTGATTAAATACCACCAAAAGAAAGCTCTAGTTGTGTGAAGAAAACGATGAAATGTTTGTTTGGGTACAATGTTGTATGACCGAGCGAATTGTCATTGAAATTGTGAGAGCGCTGAAACCTGAAAAATGGCCTGGGCAGGAAGGGGGTAAAAGTGCCCGGCATGGAAATGGTTCATCGATACGAGAAAATCAAAAAGAGCCGCCTAGCGGAGGATGGTTTCCATCCAACGACCTCTGGGCCAGCTCTGGGAAAGGTCCCCTGGCACTCAAGGTGAGGATGCCAAAAGTGCGCCCCTCCCCCGAGCTCCTTCATTCGGGAAAACAAAAAGGGAACCAGGGAACAAATGCCATAAGCGCTCGCTTACACCCTGAGCCCCCGCTCACACCCAAAACCATTTCAAAATCGGGCGACCTGCTGACACCAATGCCTATGCAAACCGCACCAAAAGCTCTGCTGCGTGCACTACTTTAGAGGTCGGCGCGGCTCCGACAAAGCCGGAACCGCACCCATAGGACCGCTGTAATAGCGGACAATAGGGTGCGACTTGGCCTACAGTTTTGCAAGTCGCAGGCCAAGTTGCACCTGACGTGACCGGGGTGTAAGGGGCATGCCAGCGTGTGCGTTCTCGTAGCGCACCTCTAGGACAGACCACTCGTTTCAATAGGCTTCCCTAGGTGGATAGATGGCGCAGGCACCATTTTTAAAACCACAGAGATACATCAATCAATCAAAGTGAGTTGAAAATAATATAGCAAAAAAACAAAACCAATGGACTAAAATGGCTCTTTAATAATTACCAGGAAATCCAAATCCAAAATAGCCGCCTAGCAGAGGATGGTTTGGATCCAACCACCTCTGCTTTATGGGCCCAGCAAGGCATGGTGGGCGTGGCCTGCCTGCCTTCCCACAATGCCTCCTGGCAGAGCTGCTCACTTGCATGCGGTGTCCTGCTTAACAATAGCCTGTGTGCTCCTCATTTTCTTCAGTAAAATCAACTTTTCAACTGACAGACATTATTGATCACATTGATTATGATTACAGTTGCAAGAAAAAGTATGTGAACCCCTTGGGATTACGTGGAGTTTTGCATGAATTGGGCATAAAATGTGCTCTGAACGTCATCTAAGTCACAACAATAGAAGAACACAGTCTGCTGCACATAATTGAAGGGATTAGCCCCTAAGTTTGATGTTCCACCATCTTGTTTCTCTTAGCCAAAGCCCGTCCATTTTAAGAATCAGCATCCATTTCAAGCCTGTATTTTAAAAGAATTGATTTTCTTGTTTTAAACGGTATTTTGTCAGGAGTTAGGAAGTTCCTCTTTTTTCCTTGTCCAGGTGCAACTTCCCCTTTTTCCCTTAACTAAGCCTAAGACTGAAAGTCTGCGGTGAGCTACATCCTGTTGAAAGTGTATTAATAATTTTAGGCCAACGGTAAAAAGGAACTGTCTGCTTTCTGAAGGTGTCTGAAAGTTCAAGCATTGACGTATATACTAATAATTAACATATATGCCAACTGATTGGGCATGAGTGACGTATGTAATATTCTAATTGGTTAAATGCATACCTGTCAATTGATTGGCTCTTATATTTCTATGCTTTGTTTTAAGTTTCATATATAAGTTTAAACACGGAAGAATAAATTCAGTTCATTCTGAGATACTACTTTGTGTCTGTCTGCCATTCCTTTGTGTCTCAGGTGAACTCCGGATCCGAGGTAATTTTTGGTCGATGCCAGGGGCTGACGGAAGTCAGTGCAGAAGGGAACAAGATTCACATTCCTTTCAATTGGGGGCTCGTGTCCGGGATGAGATAATCATCTTTTTTGGTAAGTAAGATTTTTTGTCATTTTGCCAGATAGTCTCTTGCCAGAAAAGCTCTGATTGAAATCTCATGCCCTAAGGTAAGCACTGGGCTTCGCGTCTTAAGACGTCAGTGGCCAGGCGCAAAAAAAAAGTGCTGTGGGGAGCACAAAGGTCTTTTGGAAAAGACTAGAGGCAGTTTTGGGAACTGCACAATTTCTTATAAGAAGAGATTGGAAAAGAGTTTCTCTGAGAAGAAACCAGGAAAAGCCCGGGGTTGACCAATAATTCACCTGTAAACCTTTGCTTTTCTTCCTATCGCATAGAAGTATAAGATAATTTGTTTGTGTGACACAAGTGCCCAGGTGGTAAAGTGTATGGGCCAGTGGTCACTGAAGGTATTGTCAATTTCCGTGTGACATGCCCCACCCCACACAGATAAGCCTTATTGGTTGATGATCTGGGTGAGGTGATTGCGTGGTAACGCCGAGTTGGGTGCCTATGTAAATGTTTTGTTTAAATTGTGTTGTAAGCTAGAAAAGATTGGCAGAATATTATTAGAAAGTATTGTACACCCAGGTTATAATCTTCACTTTTATCAGTCACTAGAGAAAGACTAGAGAAAGTATCTTAGGTCCAGGCATTTTTATAGGATAAATTGTCATTACAGCCTATAGGACAGATTTGTGATACAGATATATTCAAGTGTAAGATATGGGGAGAAGTCAGAGTAGGAATAGGCCCCCTCTCCCAAAAGTTGGTGAATCATGTATAGATTATGTAGCCCGTATCTGTGGGACAGATTATTCTTTAATTCACCCCTGGGTAGATAGATTAGCAGAATGGAGTGAAGTAATGGGCAGTGTGGATCCATTTCCCTATAGTGGAAGCAATAGTATTTTTCACATGGACATGGTTAGGGGACTCTGTCTGGGAGAAAAACAGTCATTTCCGTGGTACGAAGGAGACCCCATGTGGGACCCAAGGTATATGGCCAGGGGTGGACAGAATTGGGTGACGTTTGCTCCGCTTTGGTTTTATAGGAAAAATAAGCGGCAAAAGAAGGCGGAGGTGAGGAATGATGATGCAGCGAGAATACATTTATTAGAGTCAGAAATAGACAGATCCACACACCCTCTCATGTTACTCCCTCCACCATACGGTTATCCCACCCTTACAGAGGAAATTGTTGATTTCCTAACCAACCATTATGTAATTCCAAATCCCATCCCCACTGCACCCCCTATATCACCAGTATTAATATCTGCACAGACACACCAAATACCTAGTGCAGTCCAAATTCCTGCCACACAGCCTTCTACAGTTCAAGCTCCCGAGGATTCTCAGAGTGTAGTTCAGACTTCTGCCACACATGAAGCCGAAGGGAGAATTGTTCTCACTCCAATTACTGAGGAGGATTTATTTTTTGAAGAATCCTCTGGTTCAGGTTCCCTGGTATTAAGGGAGAGTGATAGTCTGGATGTAACAGACATCCCGAGTTCACCACCTGAAACAGTATGTGGAGAGGATTCGCTGAAAAAGTGGAAAACTCTCTATAAGAACAGGTGGGAAACCCACCGACATTTTTAAAGCACCACCTTTTTCAGTTTTTTTGTTTTGCTGCTAGAGCATTTATTCAAAATCATACCCAATTGTCCAGTTGATTTGTTCTCTTGGGAAAGCTTAGTGTTAATCTAAAACTCTGGGAAAGGAGGTATTGTAGCTTAATCTGCCGGGATACCAACTGTCCCTGTTATGACAGTGTTTATTGAAATATGACCCCTCACTCTCTGCTGAAAACAATATAAAAGTTTGAGCGGACAGTTCCTTGGATGTGGGATTCATTTCCTGCATTCCAATACAAGGCCACACTGTGTTTCATAGATAAGGCCCTTTTGTTTAAAATACAGGAGGTAAGAATAGTGTCCGTGGTGGAGAATTTGTTTCAAGGCAAGAATCCTTGGAAAGATGATTTCACCATACAACAGCCCAATAAATCTAGTTGAGAAGCCAGACGGTTCTTACAGATTTGTGCAGGACCTGAGTGCTATAAATGTTCTTCTCATTGTCCCAATAGTACCTGACGTACCAATACTCATTTCCTCCATCCCACCTGATGCCGAGTTGTTTTTTTTTTTACAAGAGATTGATTTGACAAATTGTTTTTTTTTAGCAAATTCCTGTTGTTAAGGAGACATGGCTAATTTTTGCCTTTAACTTTAGAGGTAAAGGTTTTATCTGGAATGAATTTCTCCAGGATTATACTGTAGTCCTCCAGGCCCCAAGCCATGAACTCCTAGCCATGGTTTAGTTGGTTTCAGTGCGGACAGCCAGCCAGGTGGAGTGTGTATCTTATATGTGATCATAAAGTGTCTAAGCAAAGTTATAATGGTGTTAAGAAACTGTTGAATACCTTGGTTTTGTCCTCACAAAAGGTGATAGGAAATTCAGTCACAAAGAGAGCTGCGGCTCTTGTGGGTCTGCCCCGCCCATTGACCAAGAAAGACATGCTTACCTTTCTTGATATGATTGGTTGCTGCCGCCAATGGATACCTGACTGTTCCTACTATGACAGTATTTTGAGACAAACCACAGGTTTAGAAATGTCAGATCTTGTGAAATGGTTAATTGAAATGTGTAATGTTTTTGTGTATTTGAAACATGCTATGGTAATAGCCCCTGGTCTTGGTCTGCCCGCATATGATCAAATGTTTTACCTGTATGCTAGGGAAAATTGTAAAACTATGTCAGGAATCCTGGCTTGGGGAGCATGGAGGTACACTCCGCCCTTTTGTTTTGTTTTTTCTCAAAGATGGTTCTGGTACAGGTTCAAGGCATGCCTGTGTGTCTCAGAAGTTTGCTATTATTTGTGATGGTGATTCAAATGGCTATGTCATTTACTCTTGGACATGAGACCACCTTACACACCACCACTTAGTGAATATGAGGTTATACTGTTGTTAAACCCCAAGTTGAGAATAAAATATATTCCTCCCACTTTAGATCCTGCTCCAATTTTAAATGTCACTGTTAGATCAAATATTGCAGTACATTTGCTACTTCTAAAGATATTAAGTGGAATGTAGTTAGTGTGACCAAAGTTCCACTAACTGGACTTTGTGTCACAAGAGGGGAGACCATGTATTCTAGAAGCTAGTGCACCTCTGTTCATCTTACAGTATCATGGGGTAGGTCACAGCTCACAGTATTATGGGATAGGTCACAGGGGATGGCAGGTTACATGTGAACTGCTGGATTTTTTTTCATCCCTGGCCCCCCCTTTTATGGTAAAATCATATGTGTCTAGATGCATTACATATATTAGGAACAATCCTCACAAGACAAGACATTAACATTTTTTATCCGCTCACAGGTAGATTTTACACACATGCCAGAAGTAGGAAAAGGACAGGAATATTTTTGGGTAATTGTGGATATGTTTAGCCGCTAGGTGGAAATGTCCCTCAGAGTTCAGGTATAGAGATAAGGATGATTCCTTCTAAGAAGACAGGTTACCCCCCTTTTTAGGTTTTAATGGATAGGTTCTTTCCCACTCCCTGGGCCAGACAGCCACTCATGGTAGAAAGAGGGGATTTAGGATTGATTCAGGAAGAATATGTGAGAAAGTTTATTGAAACTTTGGACAAAGTTGAAGGAAATGTTGCTGGCACTTTTTTCTTTTTTTTCACAGGAACCAACTTGTTTCCGTGATCGCTGTCACTAGGACCGCTGTTCTGACTGAGGATTCCAAGGCCTGGATCCATGCCAGCCGTGTAAAAAGGGTGAACCAAGCCCCTAAGAAGCAAGACAAAGGCAAAGACACAGATACAGAAGAAGCAGCCAGAGAAGTCCTGAGAGATTGATCTGAACTACATGGAGTGCTTCGTCAGCCCTGGAAACTTCAACCCATCCAAAGAACTTGAACTGAATGAATCTATAGCAAATGACAAACAATTCCAAATCCCTCAACAAGCCAACCCAGGTGAAACCTTGCATCAAAGGTTCTATGGCCTTTGGGTGGCGTTGCTAATTATTAACTCTTTTATTTTTTTGATGGGCATAATACTGAACAGTTTGGCCCTTTATGTGTTCTGTTTTCAGACCAAAGTAAGGACACCCTCTGTTATTTACACCATTAACTTGGTAGTGACAGACCTCTTAGTGGGTCTCTCTCTACCAGCGCGAATTGTTATGTATTACCGTAATGTAGAGACCTGTTATATCTGCTATTATGTTCACAGTTTTACGTATTCTGTGAACATGTACTGTAGTATTCTTTTCCTGACCTGCATCTGTGTTGATCGCTACCTGGCCATTGTGCAAGCCAGAGCCTCATGCAGATGGAGAAATCCCAGTTATGCCAAATGCATCTGTGTTTTGATTTGGATATTTGCTGTAATTGTAACTTTCATCATACTGACCACAACGATTAACCACAAACATTGTTGTTTTTTCCAGCTACTTATGCTGACAGGTTTTGAGTATTTTGTTCCCTTGGTGATTGTTGTTTTCTACACCCTGCGGATCATGTGGACTTTGTCCAAGTCAATACAAATGAACCAAAGCCGAGAGAGACGGGTGAAGGCGGTACAGCTCCTCATAATGGTGCTGGTCATCTTCACAGTCTGTTTCACTCCCATTCATGTTAGTCAAGTGGTTTTCTGTGTCCGCAGTGAGGTGTCTCGGGATGTCATCCTCATTGTGTACCATGTCACAGTAACTTTGAGTAGTTTTAATAGTTGTATGGATCCCATTGTTTATTGTTTTGTTACTAGCCATTTCCAATCCGCTAGGAATAGTATTTTCAGAGAACAACCGCCACCAGTTCCTTTTAACAGTCCCTGCCCCTGCCGTAGGCAGCTCGCCCTGGTGGCTAGGAGAATACAGGAGTAATGATGCAATCAAAAGATGGATTGGGCATTGAGACTGGTTCCTTTCTTTTTTCAGGAAAAAGAAACTAATATGTTCTGTCTAATTAGAGTGTACAAAGATAATATCACTGAGAAGGAATGTACTGATTTGGTTAAGAAAATTCCCTGTTACCAGATTATATAATTTACTTTTAAGTCTCTAAACCAGTATCAGGAAATTTTGCCTGATTTGAACATAGTAATGTTGTTACAGAATTTGTTTGTATTATATGGGTACAGTTTAGCGGGAATGTAAATTGGGTTAACTACATTGGCTATGGTTAACAAAAGTTTGGTAGAACCATACTGTTTTGATATGTTATTAGCTGATAAAGGGAAAGTATGTAAAATGTTTAACTCCTGCGGTTGTACTCTTATTCCCCATAACACTGTTTCTGATGGAAGTATTATTAGAGCCCTTCACAACCTCCAAATATTGTTTGAAGAATTAGCTGAAAGCTCAGGAGTAGAAAATCCACTGGTCAGTTTATTTGAAACCTGGTTTGGTATATGGGGAACCCTGATTACCTACTAAGGGCCCCAGGTACCAACCTGTGACTAAGGTGTAAGGTCACGTGTGTGACCTAAGAGGGGGTTTGAAGGGATTAGCCCCTAAGTTTGATGTTCCACCATCTTGTTTCTCTTAGCCAAAGCCCGTCCATTTTAAGAATCAGCATCCATTTCAAGCCTGTATTTTAAAAGAATTGATTTTCTTGTTTTAAACGGTATTTTGTCAGGAGTTAGGAAGTTCCTCTTTTTTCCTTGTCCAGGTGCAACTTCCCCTTTTTCCCTTAACTAAGCCTAAGACTGAAAGTCTGCGGTGAGCTACATCCTGTTGAAAGTGTATTAATAATTTTAGGCCAACGGTAAAAAGGAACTGTCTGCTTTCTGAAGGTGTCTGAAAGTTCAAGCATTGACGTATATACTAATAATTAACATATATGCCAACTGATTGGGCATGAGTGACGTATGTAATATTCTAATTGGTTAAATGCATACCTGTCAATTGATTGGCTCTTATATTTCTATGCTTTGTTTTAAGTTTCATATATAAGTTTAAACACGGAAGAATAAATTCAGTTCATTCTGAGATACTACTTTGTGTCTGTCTGCCATTCCTTTGTGTCTCAGGTGAACTCCGGATCCGAGGTAATTTTTGGTCGATGCCAGGGGCTGACGGAAGTCAGTGCAGAAGGGAACAAGATTCACATTCCTTTCAATAATACTACACAAACATTAGATGTTGCCATGGTTTAATTGCACATAACATGTAAACATTCACAGTGCAGGGAGGAAAAAGTATGTGAGTCCCTAGCTTAATGACTTCTCCCAGAGCTAATTGGAGTCAGGAGTGAGCCAACCTTGACTCCAATCAGTGTGATGATATTGGATGTGTTGCTGACAGCTGTCCTGCCCTTAAAAAACACACACCTGTTTTGGGTTTATTGGTTTCAAGAAGCACTGTCTGATGTGAACCATGCCTCGCAGAAAAGAGCTCTCAGAAGACCTACGATCAAGAATTGTTGACTTGCATGAAGCTGGAAAGGGTTACAAAAGTATCTCCAAAAGGCTTGATGTTCATGTGTCCACGGTAAGACAGACGGTCTACAAATGGAGAAAGTTTAGCACTGTTGCTACTCTCCCTAGGCGTGGTCGTCCTGTAAAAATGACTGCAAGAGCACAGCGCAGAATGCTGCATGAGGTAAAGAAGAATCCCAGAGTGTCAGCTAAAGACCTACAGAAATCTCTGGCACATGCTAACATTTTTGTTGACACATCTACAATAAGGAAAACATGAAACAAGAATGGAGTACATGGGAGGACACCACGGAGGAAGCCATTGCTGTCCAAAAAGAATATTGCAGCACGTTTGAAGTTTGCAAAAGAGCACCTGGATGTTCCACAGCACTACTGGCAAAATATACTGTGGACAGATGACACCAAGATTGAGTTGTTTGGGAAGAACACACAACACTGTGTGGTGAAAAAAAGGCCCAGCACACCAACATCAAAACCTCATCCCCACTGTAAAACATGGCGGAGGGAGCATCATGGTTTGGGGCTGCTTTGCTGCCTCAGGGCCTAGATGGATTGTTGTCATTGATGGGAAAATGAATTCCAGAGTTTATCAAGACATTTTGCAGGAAAACGTACGACCATCTGTCCACCAACTGAAGCTCCGCAGAGGATGGGTGATGCAACAGGACAATGACCCAAAGCATACAAGTCATTCAACAAAACAATGGCTGCAACAGCACAGAATACGCCTTTTGGAGTGGCCCAGTCAGAGTCCTGACCTCAACCCGATTGAAATGCTGTGGCATGACCTTAAGAGAGCGATTCACAAGAGACATCCCAAGAATATTGCTACACTGAAACAGTTTTGTGAAGAGGAGTGGTCCAAAATGACTCCAGATCGTTGTGCAGGTCTGATCTACAACTACAGGAAACGTTTGGTTGAGGTTATTGCTGCCAAAAGGAGGGTCAACCAGTTATTAAGTCCAAAGGTTCACATACTTTTTCCTCCCCGCACTGTGAATGTTTACATGGTATGTGTAATTAAACCATGGCAACATCTAATGTTTGTGTAGTATTATGTTCAGCAGACTGTGTTCTTCTATTGTTGTGACTTAGATAACGTTCAGAGCACATTTTATGCCCAATTCATGCAAAACTCCACGTAATCCCAAGGGGTTCACATACTTTTTCTTGCAACTGTATACAAAAAGCATTCTTAGAATTCATAAACATAGTTTGGCAGAAATAGCGCAGAACACTGACATTCAACGCTCTCCATAAGCTGATCTTCTGACCTCTTTGACGGCTTATATACCCCTCGGGCTCTCCCATTGCTTTGCCCCCCCGCATCGGCGGGTGGGCAGGATTACAATCGTGGAACGATACAGAGAAAATTAGCAAGCCCCTGCGTAAGGTTGACATGCTAACCCATGAAGCGGTCCCAAATTTTTTCCTCAAACAACCTTCCTTCAATTCAATGCTTTGGATTTCTTGCTTTCTTTCTTTCTTTTTTTTTTTTTTTACTCTTAGCATCAACTATTTTAAAAAATAAAAATTACAAGCTGCGGCTTACGGTTAGAGCGCAACTGAAAGCTGCACGTGCCCTAGCGGCTTCTCCCACCAACCTTCTCTGAAGAAGAGCAGCACGCCTATGGGCATCCCACTGCCCCGTTAGTCTATGGGGGCGCTCCATTCTCTCACTCCTTCTCTTGGCTCCCCTTTCTTTCCCAATGCCTTTCTATACGGCCAGCTCTGGGAAAGCTCCCCCGGCACTCAAGGTGAGGATGCCAAAGTGCGCCCCTCCCCCGAGCCCCTTCATTCGGGAAAACAAAAAGGCAGCAAATGCCATAAGCGCTCTCTTACACCCTGAGCCCCCGCTCACATCAAAACCAATTTCAAAATTGGGTGACCTGCTGACACCAATGCCTATGCAAATCGCACCAAAAGCTCTGCTGCGTGCACTACTTTAGAAGTCGGCGCGGCTCCGACAAAGCCGGAACCGCACCCGTACGACCGCTCTAATAGCGGACAATAGGGTGCGACTTGGCCTACAGTTTTACAAGTCGCAGGCCAAGTTGCACCTGACGTGACCGGGGTGTAAGGGGCATGCCAGCGTGTGCGTTCTCATAGCGCACGTCTAGGACAGACCACTCGTTTCAATAGGCTTCCCTAGGTGAATAGATCGATTTTAAAACCACAGAGATACATAAATCAATCAAAGTGAGTTGAAAATAATATAGCAAAAAAACAAAACCAATGTACCTCAGACACGGCCGATGACAGATCTGAGTACCGGCCCCGTTGCTGGTACCATGTGACCTGCTGTGACCAATCACAGCAGGTCACATGACAGTTGTACACCATGGATGGCTTCATGCATGCCATCCATTGTCTACTAGTGTCTAGCTGTGAATCGTCACAGCGATCACATGCACATGTCATGTGATGAGCCGTGGCCAGATCACAGCTGAGCACAAAAAAAAAAAAAAAAAAAAAAACAAACCCCTGAATGAATCGATGTCATTCAGGTAAATGCTTGCTTATAGCAAAGGAAGTCTTTGCTATAAGCAAATTGTGTAAGAAAAGAAAAAAAAAAAAACTGATCACTTCCCCAAAGTAGTACAATGTTACTGTGGTAACATTGTACTACTTTGGTCATAGGGAAATATGAAAAGAAAATCTTGAAGAAAAAGAAAAAAAATGTAATAAAAAATGAACAATAATAAAAAAAAAGTAAAAAAAATGATTTTTTTTTTTTTTTTTTTTTTCCATACTGTCACCAGTCAGTGTCCCTGATCACCGCTATGCCAGTGATAGGATGACGCTGTACTGCACTGGTGACAGTATGTAAAAAAAAATAATTGTGACAATCATTTTTTTCATTTTCTGAAAAATTCGGACAAAAAAAATACAACTTCAAAAAACTCGCCATGCCTCTTATGAAATCCGTCGTACTGTCTACTTTACAAAAAGGGGTCATTTGGGGAATATCTGTACTGTTCTGACATTCTTGGGCCTCAAGAAATTAGATTGGCTGTCACTACTTCAGGATTGATCAATATTCAGACCTATACCAGAGTTTGTGAACTCTATCACTTTCCTACAAACTAAAAAATACATCCTAATTTGGGTTATTTTCACCAAAGACATGTAGCAGAATACATCTCGGCCTAAATTTATGAAGAACCATTACGGATTTGCGAACTTTTATAACAGAAACAAAGAAAACCGTGTTTTGTTTTTAAATTTTCGGTCTTTTTTGGTTAATTTAGCCAAAAATAAAAACCCCAGCGGTGATTAAATACCACCAAAAGAAAGCTCTAGTTGTGTGAAGAAAACGATGAAATGTTTGTTTGGGTACAATGTTGTATGACCGAGCGAATTGTCATTGAAATTGTGAGAGCGCTGAAACCTGAAAAATGGCCTGGGCAGGAAGGGGGTAAAAGTGCCCGGCATGGAAATGGTTCATCGATACGAGAAAATCAAAAAGAGCCGCCTAGCGGAGGATGGTTTCCATCCAACGACCTCTGGGCCAGCTCTGGGAAAGGTCCCCTGGCACTCAAGGTGAGGATGCCAAAAGTGCGCCCCTCCCCCGAGCTCCTTCATTCGGGAAAACAAAAAGGGAACCAGGGAACAAATGCCATAAGCGCTCGCTTACACCCTGAGCCCCCGCTCACACCCAAAACAATTTCAAAATCGGGCGACCTGCTGACACCAATGCCTATGCAAACCGCACCAAAAGCTCTGCTGCGTGCACTACTTTAGAGGTCGGCGCGGCTCCGACAAAGCCGGAACCGCACCCATAGGACCGCTGTAATAGCGGACAATAGGGTGCGACTTGGCCTACAGTTTTACAAGTCGCAGGCCAAGTTGCACCTGACGTGACCGGGGTGTAAGGGGCATGCCAGCGTGTGCGTTCTCATAGCGCACGTCTAGGACAGACCACTCGTTTCAATAGGCTTCCCTAGGTGAATAGATCGATTTTAAAACCACAGAGATACATAAATCAATCAAAGTGAGTTGAAAATAATATAGCAAAAAAACAAAACCAATGTACCTCGGACACGGCCGATGACAGATCTGAGTACCGGCCCCGTTGCTGGTACCATGTGACCTGCTGTGACCAATCACAGCAGGTCACATGACAGTTGTACACCATGGATGGCTTCATGCATGCCATCCATTGTCTACTAGTGTCTAGCTGTGAATCGTCACAGCGATCACATGCACATGTCATGTGATGAGCCGTGGCCAGATCACAGCTGAGCACAAAAAAAAAAAAAAAAAAAAAAACAAACCCCTGAATGAATCGATGTCATTCAGGTAAATGCTTGCTTATAGCAAAGGAAGTCTTTGCTATAAGCAAATTGTGTAAGAAAAGAAAAAAAAAAAACTGATCACTTCCCCAAAGTAGTACAATGTTACTGTGGTAACATTGTACTACTTTGGTCATAGGGAAATATGAAAAGAAAATCTTGAAGAAAAAGAAAAAAAATGTAATAAAAAATGAACAATAATAAAAAAAAAGTAAAAAAAATGATTTTTTTTTTTTTTTTTTTTCTTTCCATACTGTCACCAGTCAGTGTCCCTGATCACCGCTATGCCAGTGATAGGATGACGCTGTACTGCACTGGTGACAGTATGTAAAAAAAAATAATTGTGACAATCATTTTTTTCATTTTCTGAAAAATTCGGACAAAAAAAATACAACTTCAAAAAACTCGCCATGCCTCTTATGAAATCCGTCGTACTGTCTACTTTACAAAAAGGGGTCATTTGGGGAATATCTGTACTGTTCTGACATTCTTGGGCCTCAAGAAATTAGATTGGCTGTCACTACTTCAGGATTGATCAATATTCAGACCTATACCAGAGTTTGTGAACTCTATCACTTTCCTACAAACTAAAAAATACATCCTAATTTGGGTTATTTTCACCAAAGACATGTAGCAGAATACATCTCGGCCTAAATTTATGAAGAACCATTACGGATTTGCGAACTTTTATAACAGAAACAAAGAAAACCGTGTTTTGTTTTTAAATTTTCGGTCTTTTTTGGTTAATTTAGCCAAAAATAAAAACCCCAGCGGTGATTAAATACCACCAAAAGAAAGCTCTAGTTGTGTGAAGAAAACGATGAAATGTTTGTTTGGGTACAATGTTGTATGACCGAGCGAATTGTCATTGAAATTGTGAGAGCGCTGAAACCTGAAAAATGGCCTGGGCAGGAAGGGGGTAAAAGTGCCCGGCATGGAAATGGTTCATCGATACGAGAAAATCAAAAAGAGCCGCCTAGCGGAGGATGGTTTCCATCCAACGACCTCTGGGCCAGCTCTGGGAAAGGTCCCCTGGCACTCAAGGTGAGGATGCCAAAAGTGCGCCCCTCCCCCGAGCTCCTTCATTCGGGAAAACAAAAAGGGAACCAGGGAACAAATGCCATAAGCGCTCGCTTACACCCTGAGCCCCCGCTCACACCCAAAACCATTTCAAAATCGGGCGACCTGCTGACACCAATGCCTATGCAAACCGCACCAAAAGCTCTGCTGCGTGCACTACTTTAGAGGTCGGCGCGGCTCCGACAAAGCCGGAACCGCACCCATAGGACCGCTGTAATAGCGGACAATAGGGTGCGACTTGGCCTACAGTTTTGCAAGTCGCAGGCCAAGTTGCACCTGACGTGACCGGGGTGTAAGGGGCATGCCAGCGTGTGCGTTCTCGTAGCGCACCTCTAGGACAGACCACTCGTTTCAATAGGCTTCCCTAGGTGGATAGATGGCGCAGGCACCATTTTTAAAACCACAGAGATACATCAATCAATCAAAGTGAGTTGAAAATAATATAGCAAAAAAACAAAACCAATGGACTAAAATGGCTCTTTAATAATTACCAGGAAATCCAAATCCAAAATAGCCGCCTAGCAGAGGATGGTTTGGATCCAACCACCTCTGCTTTATGGGCCCAGCAAGGCATGGTGGGCGTGGCCTGCCTGCCTTCCCACAATGCCTCCTGGCAGAGCTGCTCACTTGCATGCGGTGTCCTGCTTAACAATAGCCTGTGTGCTCCTCATTTTCTTCAGTAAAATCAACTTTTCAACTGACAGACATTATTGATCACATTGATTATGATTATACAAAAAGCATTCTTAGAATTCATAAACATAGTTTGGCAGAAATAGCGCAGAACACTGACATTCAATGCTCTCCATAAGCTGATCTTCTGACCTCTTTGACGGCTTATATACCCCTCGGGCTCTCCCATTGCTTTGCCCCCCCCGCATCGGCGGGTGGGCAGGATTACAATCATGGAACGATACAGAGAAAATTAGCAAGCCCCTGCGTAAGGTTGACATGCTAACCCATGAAGCGGTCCCAAATTTTTTCCTCAAACAACCTTCCTTCAATTCAATGCTTTGGATTTCTTGCTTTCTTTCTTTCTTTTTTTTTTTTTTTACTCTTAGCATCAACTATTTTAAAAAATAAAAATTACAAGCTGCGGCTTACGGTTAGAGCGCAACTGAAAGCTGCACGTGCCCTAGCGGCTTCTCCCACCAACCTTCTCTGAAGAAGAGCAGCACGCCTATGGGCATCCCACTGCCCCGTTAGTCTATGGGGGCGCTCCATTCTCTCACTCCTTCTCTTGGCTCCCCTTTCTTTCCCAATGCCTTTCTATACGGCCAGCTCTGGGAAAGCTCCCCCGGCACTCAAGGTGAGGATGCCAAAGTGCGCCCCTCCCCCGAGCCCCTTCATTCGGGAAAACAAAAAGGCAGCAAATGCCATAAGCGCTCTCTTACACCCTGAGCCCCCGCTCACATCAAAACCAATTTCAAAATTGGGTGACCTGCTGACACCAATGCCTATGCAAATCGCACCAAAAGCTCTGCTGCGTGCACTACTTTAGAAGTCGGCGCGGCTCCGACAAAGCCGGAACCGCACCCGTACGACCGCTCTAATAGCGGACAATAGGGTGCGACTTGGCCTACAGTTTTACAAGTCGCAGGCCAAGTTGCACCTGACGTGACCGGGGTGTAAGGGGCATGCCAGCGTGTGCGTTCTCATAGCGCACGTCTAGGACAGACCACTCGTTTCAATAGGCTTCCCTAGGTGAATAGATCGATTTTAAAACCACAGAGATACATAAATCAATCAAAGTGAGTTGAAAATAATATAGCAAAAAAACAAAACCAATGTACCTCAGACACGGCCGATGACAGATCTGAGTACCGGCCCCGTTGCTGGTACCATGTGACCTGCTGTGACCAATCACAGCAGGTCACATGACAGTTGTACACCATGGATGGCTTCATGCATGCCATCCATTGTCTACTAGTGTCTAGCTGTGAATCGTCACAGCGATCACATGCACATGTCATGTGATGAGCCGTGGCCAGATCACAGCTGAGCACAAAAAAAAAAAAAAAAAAAAAAACAAACCCCTGAATGAATCGATGTCATTCAGGTAAATGCTTGCTTATAGCAAAGGAAGTCTTTGCTATAAGCAAATTGTGTAAGAAAAGAAAAAAAAAAAAACTGATCACTTCCCCAAAGTAGTACAATGTTACTGTGGTAACATTGTACTACTTTGGTCATAGGGAAATATGAAAAGAAAATCTTGAAGAAAAAGAAAAAAAATGTAATAAAAAATGAACAATAATAAAAAAAAAGTAAAAAAAATGATTTTTTTTTTTTTTTTTTTTTCCATACTGTCACCAGTCAGTGTCCCTGATCACCGCTATGCCAGTGATAGGATGACGCTGTACTGCACTGGTGACAGTATGTAAAAAAAAATAATTGTGACAATCATTTTTTTCATTTTCTGAAAAATTCGGACAAAAAAAATACAACTTCAAAAAACTCGCCATGCCTCTTATGAAATCCGTCGTACTGTCTACTTTACAAAAAGGGGTCATTTGGGGAATATCTGTACTGTTCTGACATTCTTGGGCCTCAAGAAATTAGATTGGCTGTCACTACTTCAGGATTGATCAATATTCAGACCTATACCAGAGTTTGTGAACTCTATCACTTTCCTACAAACTAAAAAATACATCCTAATTTGGGTTATTTTCACCAAAGACATGTAGCAGAATACATCTCGGCCTAAATTTATGAAGAACCATTACGGATTTGCGAACTTTTATAACAGAAACAAAGAAAACCGTGTTTTGTTTTTAAATTTTCGGTCTTTTTTGGTTAATTTAGCCAAAAATAAAAACCCCAGCGGTGATTAAATACCACCAAAAGAAAGCTCTAGTTGTGTGAAGAAAACGATGAAATGTTTGTTTGGGTACAATGTTGTATGACCGAGCGAATTGTCATTGAAATTGTGAGAGCGCTGAAACCTGAAAAATGGCCTGGGCAGGAAGGGGGTAAAAGTGCCCGGCATGGAAATGGTTCATCGATACGAGAAAATCAAAAAGAGCCGTCTAGCGGAGGATGGTTTCCATCCAACGACCTCTGGGCCAGCTCTGGGAAAGGTCCCCTGGCACTCAAGGTGAGGATGCCAAAAGTGCGCCCCTCCCCCGAGCTCCTTCATTCGGGAAAACAAAAAGGGAACCAGGGAACAAATGCCATAAGCGCTCGCTTACACCCTGAGCCCCCGCTCACACCCAAAACAATTTCAAAATCGGGCGACCTGCTGACACCAATGCCTATGCAAACCGCACCAAAAGCTCTGCTGCGTGCACTACTTTAGAGGTCGGCGCGGCTCCGACAAAGCCGGAACCGCACCCATAGGACCGCTGTAATAGCGGACAATAGGGTGCGACTTGGCCTACAGTTTTACAAGTCGCAGGCCAAGTTGCACCTGACGTGACCGGGGTGTAAGGGGCATGCCAGCGTGTGCGTTCTCATAGCGCACGTCTAGGACAGACCACTCGTTTCAATAGGCTTCCCTAGGTGAATAGATCGATTTTAAAACCACAGAGATACATAAATCAATCAAAGTGAGTTGAAAATAATATAGCAAAAAAACAAAACCAATGTACCTCGGACACGGCCGATGACAGATCTGAGTACCGGCCCCGTTGCTGGTACCATGTGACCTGCTGTGACCAATCACAGCAGGTCACATGACAGTTGTACACCATGGATGGCTTCATGCATGCCATCCATTGTCTACTAGTGTCTAGCTGTGAATCGTCACAGCGATCACATGCACATGTCATGTGATGAGCCGTGGCCAGATCACAGCTGAGCACAAAAAAAAAAAAAAAAAAAAAAAAAAAAACAAACCCCTGAATGAATCGATGTCATTCAGGTAAATGCTTGCTTATAGCAAAGGAAGTCTTTGCTATAAGCAAATTGTGTAAGAAAAGAAAAAAAAAAAACTGATCACTTCCCCAAAGTAGTACAATGTTACTGTGGTAACATTGTACTACTTTGGTCATAGGGAAATATGAAAAGAAAATCTTGAAGAAAAAGAAAAAAAATGTAATAAAAAATGAACAATAATAAAAAAAAAGTAAAAAAAATGATTTTTTTTTTTTTTTTTTTTCTTTCCATACTGTCACCAGTCAGTGTCCCTGATCACCGCTATGCCAGTGATAGGATGACGCTGTACTGCACTGGTGACAGTATGTAAAAAAAAATAATTGTGACAATCATTTTTTTCATTTTCTGAAAAATTCGGACAAAAAAAATACAACTTCAAAAAACTCGCCATGCCTCTTATGAAATCCGTCGTACTGTCTACTTTACAAAAAGGGGTCATTTGGGGAATATCTGTACTGTTCTGACATTCTTGGGCCTCAAGAAATTAGATTGGCTGTCACTACTTCAGGATTGATCAATATTCAGACCTATACCAGAGTTTGTGAACTCTATCACTTTCCTACAAACTAAAAAATACATCCTAATTTGGGTTATTTTCACCAAAGACATGTAGCAGAATACATCTCGGCCTAAATTTATGAAGAACCATTACGGATTTGCGAACTTTTATAACAGAAACAAAGAAAACCGTGTTTTGTTTTTAAATTTTCGGTCTTTTTTGGTTAATTTAGCCAAAAATAAAAACCCCAGCGGTGATTAAATACCACCAAAAGAAAGCTCTAGTTGTGTGAAGAAAACGATGAAATGTTTGTTTGGGTACAATGTTGTATGACCGAGCGAATTGTCATTGAAATTGTGAGAGCGCTGAAACCTGAAAAATGGCCTGGGCAGGAAGGGGGTAAAAGTGCCCGGCATGGAAATGGTTCATCGATACGAGAAAATCAAAAAGAGCCGCCTAGCGGAGGATGGTTTCCATCCAACGACCTCTGGGCCAGCTCTGGGAAAGGTCCCCTGGCACTCAAGGTGAGGATGCCAAAAGTGCGCCCCTCCCCCGAGCTCCTTCATTCGGGAAAACAAAAAGGGAACCAGGGAACAAATGCCATAAGCGCTCGCTTACACCCTGAGCCCCCGCTCACACCCAAAACCATTTCAAAATCGGGCGACCTGCTGACACCAATGCCTATGCAAACCGCACCAAAAGCTCTGCTGCGTGCACTACTTTAGAGGTCGGCGCGGCTCCGACAAAGCCGGAACCGCACCCATAGGACCGCTGTAATAGCGGACAATAGGGTGCGACTTGGCCTACAGTTTTGCAAGTCGCAGGCCAAGTTGCACCTGACGTGACCGGGGTGTAAGGGGCATGCCAGCGTGTGCGTTCTCGTAGCGCACCTCTAGGACAGACCACTCGTTTCAATAGGCTTCCCTAGGTGGATAGATGGCGCAGGCACCATTTTTAAAACCACAGAGATACATCAATCAATCAAAGTGAGTTGAAAATAATATAGCAAAAAAACAAAACCAATGGACTAAAATGGCTCTTTAATAATTACCAGGAAATCCAAATCCAAAATAGCCGCCTAGCAGAGGATGGTTTGGATCCAACCACCTCTGCTTTATGGGCCCAGCAAGGCATGGTGGGCGTGGCCTGCCTGCCTTCCCACAATGCCTCCTGGCAGAGCTGCTCACTTGCATGCGGTGTCCTGCTTAACAATAGCCTGTGTGCTCCTCATTTTCTTCAGTAAAATCAACTTTTCAACTGACAGACATTATTGATCACATTGATTATGATTACAGTTGCAAGAAAAAGTATGTGAACCCCTTGGGATTACGTGGAGTTTTGCATGAATTGGGCATAAAATGTGCTCTGAACGTCATCTAAGTCACAACAATAGAAGAACACAGTCTGCTGCACATAATTGAAGGGATTAGCCCCTAAGTTTGATGTTCCACCATCTTGTTTCTCTTAGCCAAAGCCCGTCCATTTTAAGAATCAGCATCCATTTCAAGCCTGTATTTTAAAAGAATTGATTTTCTTGTTTTAAACGGTATTTTGTCAGGAGTTAGGAAGTTCCTCTTTTTTCCTTGTCCAGGTGCAACTTCCCCTTTTTCCCTTAACTAAGCCTAAGACTGAAAGTCTGCGGTGAGCTACATCCTGTTGAAAGTGTATTAATAATTTTAGGCCAACGGTAAAAAGGAACTGTCTGCTTTCTGAAGGTGTCTGAAAGTTCAAGCATTGACGTATATACTAATAATTAACATATATGCCAACTGATTGGGCATGAGTGACGTATGTAATATTCTAATTGGTTAAATGCATACCTGTCAATTGATTGGCTCTTATATTTCTATGCTTTGTTTTAAGTTTCATATATAAGTTTAAACACGGAAGAATAAATTCAGTTCATTCTGAGATACTACTTTGTGTCTGTCTGCCATTCCTTTGTGTCTCAGGTGAACTCCGGATCCGAGGTAATTTTTGGTCGATGCCAGGGGCTGACGGAAGTCAGTGCAGAAGGGAACAAGATTCACATTCCTTTCAATTGGGGGCTCGTGTCCGGGATGAGATAATCATCTTTTTTGGTAAGTAAGATTTTTTGTCATTTTGCCAGATAGTCTCTTGCCAGAAAAGCTCTGATTGAAATCTCATGCCCTAAGGTAAGCACTGGGCTTCGCGTCTTAAGACGTCAGTGGCCAGGCGCAAAAAAAAAGTGCTGTGGGGAGCACAAAGGTCTTTTGGAAAAGACTAGAGGCAGTTTTGGGAACTGCACAATTTCTTATAAGAAGAGATTGGAAAAGAGTTTCTCTGAGAAGAAACCAGGAAAAGCCCGGGGTTGACCAATAATTCACCTGTAAACCTTTGCTTTTCTTCCTATCGCATAGAAGTATAAGATAATTTGTTTGTGTGACACAAGTGCCCAGGTGGTAAAGTGTATGGGCCAGTGGTCACTGAAGGTATTGTCAATTTCCGTGTGACATGCCCCACCCCACACAGATAAGCCTTATTGGTTGATGATCTGGGTGAGGTGATTGCGTGGTAACGCCGAGTTGGGTGCCTATGTAAATGTTTTGTTTAAATTGTGTTGTAAGCTAGAAAAGATTGGCAGAATATTATTAGAAAGTATTGTACACCCAGGTTATAATCTTCACTTTTATCAGTCACTAGAGAAAGACTAGAGAAAGTATCTTAGGTCCAGGCATTTTTATAGGATAAATTGTCATTACAGCCTATAGGACAGATTTGTGATACAGATATATTCAAGTGTAAGATATGGGGAGAAGTCAGAGTAGGAATAGGCCCCCTCTCCCAAAAGTTGGTGAATCATGTATAGATTATGTAGCCCGTATCTGTGGGACAGATTATTCTTTAATTCACCCCTGGGTAGATAGATTAGCAGAATGGAGTGAAGTAATGGGCAGTGTGGATCCATTTCCCTATAGTGGAAGCAATAGTATTTTTCACATGGACATGGTTAGGGGACTCTGTCTGGGAGAAAAACAGTCATTTCCGTGGTACGAAGGAGACCCCATGTGGGACCCAAGGTATATGGCCAGGGGTGGACAGAATTGGGTGACGTTTGCTCCGCTTTGGTTTTATAGGAAAAATAAGCGGCAAAAGAAGGCGGAGGTGAGGAATGATGATGCAGCGAGAATACATTTATTAGAGTCAGAAATAGACAGATCCACACACCCTCTCATGTTACTCCCTCCACCATACGGTTATCCCACCCTTACAGAGGAAATTGTTGATTTCCTAACCAACCATTATGTAATTCCAAATCCCATCCCCACTGCACCCCCTATATCACCAGTATTAATATCTGCACAGACACACCAAATACCTAGTGCAGTCCAAATTCCTGCCACACAGCCTTCTACAGTTCAAGCTCCCGAGGATTCTCAGAGTGTAGTTCAGACTTCTGCCACACATGAAGCCGAAGGGAGAATTGTTCTCACTCCAATTACTGAGGAGGATTTATTTTTTGAAGAATCCTCTGGTTCAGGTTCCCTGGTATTAAGGGAGAGTGATAGTCTGGATGTAACAGACATCCCGAGTTCACCACCTGAAACAGTATGTGGAGAGGATTCGCTGAAAAAGTGGAAAACTCTCTATAAGAACAGGTGGGAAACCCACCGACATTTTTAAAGCACCACCTTTTTCAGTTTTTTTGTTTTGCTGCTAGAGCATTTATTCAAAATCATACCCAATTGTCCAGTTGATTTGTTCTCTTGGGAAAGCTTAGTGTTAATCTAAAACTCTGGGAAAGGAGGTATTGTAGCTTAATCTGCCGGGATACCAACTGTCCCTGTTATGACAGTGTTTATTGAAATATGACCCCTCACTCTCTGCTGAAAACAATATAAAAGTTTGAGCGGACAGTTCCTTGGATGTGGGATTCATTTCCTGCATTCCAATACAAGGCCACACTGTGTTTCATAGATAAGGCCCTTTTGTTTAAAATACAGGAGGTAAGAATAGTGTCCGTGGTGGAGAATTTGTTTCAAGGCAAGAATCCTTGGAAAGATGATTTCACCATACAACAGCCCAATAAATCTAGTTGAGAAGCCAGACGGTTCTTACAGATTTGTGCAGGACCTGAGTGCTATAAATGTTCTTCTCATTGTCCCAATAGTACCTGACGTACCAATACTCATTTCCTCCATCCCACCTGATGCCGAGTTGTTTTTTTTTTTACAAGAGATTGATTTGACAAATTGTTTTTTTTTAGCAAATTCCTGTTGTTAAGGAGACATGGCTAATTTTTGCCTTTAACTTTAGAGGTAAAGGTTTTATCTGGAATGAATTTCTCCAGGATTATACTGTAGTCCTCCAGGCCCCAAGCCATGAACTCCTAGCCATGGTTTAGTTGGTTTCAGTGCGGACAGCCAGCCAGGTGGAGTGTGTATCTTATATGTGATCATAAAGTGTCTAAGCAAAGTTATAATGGTGTTAAGAAACTGTTGAATACCTTGGTTTTGTCCTCACAAAAGGTGATAGGAAATTCAGTCACAAAGAGAGCTGCGGCTCTTGTGGGTCTGCCCCGCCCATTGACCAAGAAAGACATGCTTACCTTTCTTGATATGATTGGTTGCTGCCGCCAATGGATACCTGACTGTTCCTACTATGACAGTATTTTGAGACAAACCACAGGTTTAGAAATGTCAGATCTTGTGAAATGGTTAATTGAAATGTGTAATGTTTTTGTGTATTTGAAACATGCTATGGTAATAGCCCCTGGTCTTGGTCTGCCCGCATATGATCAAATGTTTTACCTGTATGCTAGGGAAAATTGTAAAACTATGTCAGGAATCCTGGCTTGGGGAGCATGGAGGTACACTCCGCCCTTTTGTTTTGTTTTTTCTCAAAGATGGTTCTGGTACAGGTTCAAGGCATGCCTGTGTGTCTCAGAAGTTTGCTATTATTTGTGATGGTGATTCAAATGGCTATGTCATTTACTCTTGGACATGAGACCACCTTACACACCACCACTTAGTGAATATGAGGTTATACTGTTGTTAAACCCCAAGTTGAGAATAAAATATATTCCTCCCACTTTAGATCCTGCTCCAATTTTAAATGTCACTGTTAGATCAAATATTGCAGTACATTTGCTACTTCTAAAGATATTAAGTGGAATGTAGTTAGTGTGACCAAAGTTCCACTAACTGGACTTTGTGTCACAAGAGGGGAGACCATGTATTCTAGAAGCTAGTGCACCTCTGTTCATCTTACAGTATCATGGGGTAGGTCACAGCTCACAGTATTATGGGATAGGTCACAGGGGATGGCAGGTTACATGTGAACTGCTGGATTTTTTTTCATCCCTGGCCCCCCCTTTTATGGTAAAATCATATGTGTCTAGATGCATTACATATATTAGGAACAATCCTCACAAGACAAGACATTAACATTTTTTATCCGCTCACAGGTAGATTTTACACACATGCCAGAAGTAGGAAAAGGACAGGAATATTTTTGGGTAATTGTGGATATGTTTAGCCGCTAGGTGGAAATGTCCCTCAGAGTTCAGGTATAGAGATAAGGATGATTCCTTCTAAGAAGACAGGTTACCCCCCTTTTTAGGTTTTAATGGATAGGTTCTTTCCCACTCCCTGGGCCAGACAGCCACTCATGGTAGAAAGAGGGGATTTAGGATTGATTCAGGAAGAATATGTGAGAAAGTTTATTGAAACTTTGGACAAAGTTGAAGGAAATGTTGCTGGCACTTTTTTCTTTTTTTTCACAGGAACCAACTTGTTTCCGTGATCGCTGTCACTAGGACCGCTGTTCTGACTGAGGATTCCAAGGCCTGGATCCATGCCAGCCGTGTAAAAAGGGTGAACCAAGCCCCTAAGAAGCAAGACAAAGGCAAAGACACAGATACAGAAGAAGCAGCCAGAGAAGTCCTGAGAGATTGATCTGAACTACATGGAGTGCTTCGTCAGCCCTGGAAACTTCAACCCATCCAAAGAACTTGAACTGAATGAATCTATAGCAAATGACAAACAATTCCAAATCCCTCAACAAGCCAACCCAGGTGAAACCTTGCATCAAAGGTTCTATGGCCTTTGGGTGGCGTTGCTAATTATTAACTCTTTTATTTTTTTGATGGGCATAATACTGAACAGTTTGGCCCTTTATGTGTTCTGTTTTCAGACCAAAGTAAGGACACCCTCTGTTATTTACACCATTAACTTGGTAGTGACAGACCTCTTAGTGGGTCTCTCTCTACCAGCGCGAATTGTTATGTATTACCGTAATGTAGAGACCTGTTATATCTGCTATTATGTTCACAGTTTTACGTATTCTGTGAACATGTACTGTAGTATTCTTTTCCTGACCTGCATCTGTGTTGATCGCTACCTGGCCATTGTGCAAGCCAGAGCCTCATGCAGATGGAGAAATCCCAGTTATGCCAAATGCATCTGTGTTTTGATTTGGATATTTGCTGTAATTGTAACTTTCATCATACTGACCACAACGATTAACCACAAACATTGTTGTTTTTTCCAGCTACTTATGCTGACAGGTTTTGAGTATTTTGTTCCCTTGGTGATTGTTGTTTTCTACACCCTGCGGATCATGTGGACTTTGTCCAAGTCAATACAAATGAACCAAAGCCGAGAGAGACGGGTGAAGGCGGTACAGCTCCTCATAATGGTGCTGGTCATCTTCACAGTCTGTTTCACTCCCATTCATGTTAGTCAAGTGGTTTTCTGTGTCCGCAGTGAGGTGTCTCGGGATGTCATCCTCATTGTGTACCATGTCACAGTAACTTTGAGTAGTTTTAATAGTTGTATGGATCCCATTGTTTATTGTTTTGTTACTAGCCATTTCCAATCCGCTAGGAATAGTATTTTCAGAGAACAACCGCCACCAGTTCCTTTTAACAGTCCCTGCCCCTGCCGTAGGCAGCTCGCCCTGGTGGCTAGGAGAATACAGGAGTAATGATGCAATCAAAAGATGGATTGGGCATTGAGACTGGTTCCTTTCTTTTTTCAGGAAAAAGAAACTAATATGTTCTGTCTAATTAGAGTGTACAAAGATAATATCACTGAGAAGGAATGTACTGATTTGGTTAAGAAAATTCCCTGTTACCAGATTATATAATTTACTTTTAAGTCTCTAAACCAGTATCAGGAAATTTTGCCTGATTTGAACATAGTAATGTTGTTACAGAATTTGTTTGTATTATATGGGTACAGTTTAGCGGGAATGTAAATTGGGTTAACTACATTGGCTATGGTTAACAAAAGTTTGGTAGAACCATACTGTTTTGATATGTTATTAGCTGATAAAGGGAAAGTATGTAAAATGTTTAACTCCTGCGGTTGTACTCTTATTCCCCATAACACTGTTTCTGATGGAAGTATTATTAGAGCCCTTCACAACCTCCAAATATTGTTTGAAGAATTAGCTGAAAGCTCAGGAGTAGAAAATCCACTGGTCAGTTTATTTGAAACCTGGTTTGGTATATGGGGAACCCTGATTACCTACTAAGGGCCCCAGGTACCAACCTGTGACTAAGGTGTAAGGTCACGTGTGTGACCTAAGAGGGGGTTTGAAGGGATTAGCCCCTAAGTTTGATGTTCCACCATCTTGTTTCTCTTAGCCAAAGCCCGTCCATTTTAAGAATCAGCATCCATTTCAAGCCTGTATTTTAAAAGAATTGATTTTCTTGTTTTAAACGGTATTTTGTCAGGAGTTAGGAAGTTCCTCTTTTTTCCTTGTCCAGGTGCAACTTCCCCTTTTTCCCTTAACTAAGCCTAAGACTGAAAGTCTGCGGTGAGCTACATCCTGTTGAAAGTGTATTAATAATTTTAGGCCAACGGTAAAAAGGAACTGTCTGCTTTCTGAAGGTGTCTGAAAGTTCAAGCATTGACGTATATACTAATAATTAACATATATGCCAACTGATTGGGCATGAGTGACGTATGTAATATTCTAATTGGTTAAATGCATACCTGTCAATTGATTGGCTCTTATATTTCTATGCTTTGTTTTAAGTTTCATATATAAGTTTAAACACGGAAGAATAAATTCAGTTCATTCTGAGATACTACTTTGTGTCTGTCTGCCATTCCTTTGTGTCTCAGGTGAACTCCGGATCCGAGGTAATTTTTGGTCGATGCCAGGGGCTGACGGAAGTCAGTGCAGAAGGGAACAAGATTCACATTCCTTTCAATAATACTACACAAACATTAGATGTTGCCATGGTTTAATTGCACATAACATGTAAACATTCACAGTGCAGGGAGGAAAAAGTATGTGAGTCCCTAGCTTAATGACTTCTCCCAGAGCTAATTGGAGTCAGGAGTGAGCCAACCTTGACTCCAATCAGTGTGATGATATTGGATGTGTTGCTGACAGCTGTCCTGCCCTTAAAAAACACACACCTGTTTTGGGTTTATTGGTTTCAAGAAGCACTGTCTGATGTGAACCATGCCTCGCAGAAAAGAGCTCTCAGAAGACCTACGATCAAGAATTGTTGACTTGCATGAAGCTGGAAAGGGTTACAAAAGTATCTCCAAAAGGCTTGATGTTCATGTGTCCACGGTAAGACAGACGGTCTACAAATGGAGAAAGTTTAGCACTGTTGCTACTCTCCCTAGGCGTGGTCGTCCTGTAAAAATGACTGCAAGAGCACAGCGCAGAATGCTGCATGAGGTAAAGAAGAATCCCAGAGTGTCAGCTAAAGACCTACAGAAATCTCTGGCACATGCTAACATTTTTGTTGACACATCTACAATAAGGAAAACATGAAACAAGAATGGAGTACATGGGAGGACACCACGGAGGAAGCCATTGCTGTCCAAAAAGAATATTGCAGCACGTTTGAAGTTTGCAAAAGAGCACCTGGATGTTCCACAGCACTACTGGCAAAATATACTGTGGACAGATGACACCAAGATTGAGTTGTTTGGGAAGAACACACAACACTGTGTGGTGAAAAAAAGGCCCAGCACACCAACATCAAAACCTCATCCCCACTGTAAAACATGGCGGAGGGAGCATCATGGTTTGGGGCTGCTTTGCTGCCTCAGGGCCTAGATGGATTGTTGTCATTGATGGGAAAATGAATTCCAGAGTTTATCAAGACATTTTGCAGGAAAACGTACGACCATCTGTCCACCAACTGAAGCTCCGCAGAGGATGGGTGATGCAACAGGACAATGACCCAAAGCATACAAGTCATTCAACAAAACAATGGCTGCAACAGCACAGAATACGCCTTTTGGAGTGGCCCAGTCAGAGTCCTGACCTCAACCCGATTGAAATGCTGTGGCATGACCTTAAGAGAGCGATTCACAAGAGACATCCCAAGAATATTGCTACACTGAAACAGTTTTGTGAAGAGGAGTGGTCCAAAATGACTCCAGATCGTTGTGCAGGTCTGATCTACAACTACAGGAAACGTTTGGTTGAGGTTATTGCTGCCAAAAGGAGGGTCAACCAGTTATTAAGTCCAAAGGTTCACATACTTTTTCCTCCCCGCACTGTGAATGTTTACATGGTATGTGTAATTAAACCATGGCAACATCTAATGTTTGTGTAGTATTATGTTCAGCAGACTGTGTTCTTCTATTGTTGTGACTTAGATAACGTTCAGAGCACATTTTATGCCCAATTCATGCAAAACTCCACGTAATCCCAAGGGGTTCACATACTTTTTCTTGCAACTGTATACAAAAAGCATTCTTAGAATTCATAAACATAGTTTGGCAGAAATAGCGCAGAACACTGACATTCAACGCTCTCCATAAGCTGATCTTCTGACCTCTTTGACGGCTTATATACCCCTCGGGCTCTCCCATTGCTTTGCCCCCCCGCATCGGCGGGTGGGCAGGATTACAATCGTGGAACGATACAGAGAAAATTAGCAAGCCCCTGCGTAAGGTTGACATGCTAACCCATGAAGCGGTCCCAAATTTTTTCCTCAAACAACCTTCCTTCAATTCAATGCTTTGGATTTCTTGCTTTCTTTCTTTCTTTTTTTTTTTTTTTACTCTTAGCATCAACTATTTTAAAAAATAAAAATTACAAGCTGCGGCTTACGGTTAGAGCGCAACTGAAAGCTGCACGTGCCCTAGCGGCTTCTCCCACCAACCTTCTCTGAAGAAGAGCAGCACGCCTATGGGCATCCCACTGCCCCGTTAGTCTATGGGGGCGCTCCATTCTCTCACTCCTTCTCTTGGCTCCCCTTTCTTTCCCAATGCCTTTCTATACGGCCAGCTCTGGGAAAGCTCCCCCGGCACTCAAGGTGAGGATGCCAAAGTGCGCCCCTCCCCCGAGCCCCTTCATTCGGGAAAACAAAAAGGCAGCAAATGCCATAAGCGCTCTCTTACACCCTGAGCCCCCGCTCACATCAAAACCAATTTCAAAATTGGGTGACCTGCTGACACCAATGCCTATGCAAATCGCACCAAAAGCTCTGCTGCGTGCACTACTTTAGAAGTCGGCGCGGCTCCGACAAAGCCGGAACCGCACCCGTACGACCGCTCTAATAGCGGACAATAGGGTGCGACTTGGCCTACAGTTTTACAAGTCGCAGGCCAAGTTGCACCTGACGTGACCGGGGTGTAAGGGGCATGCCAGCGTGTGCGTTCTCATAGCGCACGTCTAGGACAGACCACTCGTTTCAATAGGCTTCCCTAGGTGAATAGATCGATTTTAAAACCACAGAGATACATAAATCAATCAAAGTGAGTTGAAAATAATATAGCAAAAAAACAAAACCAATGTACCTCAGACACGGCCGATGACAGATCTGAGTACCGGCCCCGTTGCTGGTACCATGTGACCTGCTGTGACCAATCACAGCAGGTCACATGACAGTTGTACACCATGGATGGCTTCATGCATGCCATCCATTGTCTACTAGTGTCTAGCTGTGAATCGTCACAGCGATCACATGCACATGTCATGTGATGAGCCGTGGCCAGATCACAGCTGAGCACAAAAAAAAAAAAAAAAAAAAAAACAAACCCCTGAATGAATCGATGTCATTCAGGTAAATGCTTGCTTATAGCAAAGGAAGTCTTTGCTATAAGCAAATTGTGTAAGAAAAGAAAAAAAAAAAAACTGATCACTTCCCCAAAGTAGTACAATGTTACTGTGGTAACATTGTACTACTTTGGTCATAGGGAAATATGAAAAGAAAATCTTGAAGAAAAAGAAAAAAAATGTAATAAAAAATGAACAATAATAAAAAAAAAGTAAAAAAAATGATTTTTTTTTTTTTTTTTTTTTTCCATACTGTCACCAGTCAGTGTCCCTGATCACCGCTATGCCAGTGATAGGATGACGCTGTACTGCACTGGTGACAGTATGTAAAAAAAAATAATTGTGACAATCATTTTTTTCATTTTCTGAAAAATTCGGACAAAAAAAATACAACTTCAAAAAACTCGCCATGCCTCTTATGAAATCCGTCGTACTGTCTACTTTACAAAAAGGGGTCATTTGGGGAATATCTGTACTGTTCTGACATTCTTGGGCCTCAAGAAATTAGATTGGCTGTCACTACTTCAGGATTGATCAATATTCAGACCTATACCAGAGTTTGTGAACTCTATCACTTTCCTACAAACTAAAAAATACATCCTAATTTGGGTTATTTTCACCAAAGACATGTAGCAGAATACATCTCGGCCTAAATTTATGAAGAACCATTACGGATTTGCGAACTTTTATAACAGAAACAAAGAAAACCGTGTTTTGTTTTTAAATTTTCGGTCTTTTTTGGTTAATTTAGCCAAAAATAAAAACCCCAGCGGTGATTAAATACCACCAAAAGAAAGCTCTAGTTGTGTGAAGAAAACGATGAAATGTTTGTTTGGGTACAATGTTGTATGACCGAGCGAATTGTCATTGAAATTGTGAGAGCGCTGAAACCTGAAAAATGGCCTGGGCAGGAAGGGGGTAAAAGTGCCCGGCATGGAAATGGTTCATCGATACGAGAAAATCAAAAAGAGCCGCCTAGCGGAGGATGGTTTCCATCCAACGACCTCTGGGCCAGCTCTGGGAAAGGTCCCCTGGCACTCAAGGTGAGGATGCCAAAAGTGCGCCCCTCCCCCGAGCTCCTTCATTCGGGAAAACAAAAAGGGAACCAGGGAACAAATGCCATAAGCGCTCGCTTACACCCTGAGCCCCCGCTCACACCCAAAACAATTTCAAAATCGGGCGACCTGCTGACACCAATGCCTATGCAAACCGCACCAAAAGCTCTGCTGCGTGCACTACTTTAGAGGTCGGCGCGGCTCCGACAAAGCCGGAACCGCACCCATAGGACCGCTGTAATAGCGGACAATAGGGTGCGACTTGGCCTACAGTTTTACAAGTCGCAGGCCAAGTTGCACCTGACGTGACCGGGGTGTAAGGGGCATGCCAGCGTGTGCGTTCTCATAGCGCACGTCTAGGACAGACCACTCGTTTCAATAGGCTTCCCTAGGTGAATAGATCGATTTTAAAACCACAGAGATACATAAATCAATCAAAGTGAGTTGAAAATAATATAGCAAAAAAACAAAACCAATGTACCTCGGACACGGCCGATGACAGATCTGAGTACCGGCCCCGTTGCTGGTACCATGTGACCTGCTGTGACCAATCACAGCAGGTCACATGACAGTTGTACACCATGGATGGCTTCATGCATGCCATCCATTGTCTACTAGTGTCTAGCTGTGAATCGTCACAGCGATCACATGCACATGTCATGTGATGAGCCGTGGCCAGATCACAGCTGAGCACAAAAAAAAAAAAAAAAAAAAAAACAAACCCCTGAATGAATCGATGTCATTCAGGTAAATGCTTGCTTATAGCAAAGGAAGTCTTTGCTATAAGCAAATTGTGTAAGAAAAGAAAAAAAAAAAACTGATCACTTCCCCAAAGTAGTACAATGTTACTGTGGTAACATTGTACTACTTTGGTCATAGGGAAATATGAAAAGAAAATCTTGAAGAAAAAGAAAAAAAATGTAATAAAAAATGAACAATAATAAAAAAAAAGTAAAAAAAATGATTTTTTTTTTTTTTTTTTTTCTTTCCATACTGTCACCAGTCAGTGTCCCTGATCACCGCTATGCCAGTGATAGGATGACGCTGTACTGCACTGGTGACAGTATGTAAAAAAAAATAATTGTGACAATCATTTTTTTCATTTTCTGAAAAATTCGGACAAAAAAAATACAACTTCAAAAAACTCGCCATGCCTCTTATGAAATCCGTCGTACTGTCTACTTTACAAAAAGGGGTCATTTGGGGAATATCTGTACTGTTCTGACATTCTTGGGCCTCAAGAAATTAGATTGGCTGTCACTACTTCAGGATTGATCAATATTCAGACCTATACCAGAGTTTGTGAACTCTATCACTTTCCTACAAACTAAAAAATACATCCTAATTTGGGTTATTTTCACCAAAGACATGTAGCAGAATACATCTCGGCCTAAATTTATGAAGAACCATTACGGATTTGCGAACTTTTATAACAGAAACAAAGAAAACCGTGTTTTGTTTTTAAATTTTCGGTCTTTTTTGGTTAATTTAGCCAAAAATAAAAACCCCAGCGGTGATTAAATACCACCAAAAGAAAGCTCTAGTTGTGTGAAGAAAACGATGAAATGTTTGTTTGGGTACAATGTTGTATGACCGAGCGAATTGTCATTGAAATTGTGAGAGCGCTGAAACCTGAAAAATGGCCTGGGCAGGAAGGGGGTAAAAGTGCCCGGCATGGAAATGGTTCATCGATACGAGAAAATCAAAAAGAGCCGCCTAGCGGAGGATGGTTTCCATCCAACGACCTCTGGGCCAGCTCTGGGAAAGGTCCCCTGGCACTCAAGGTGAGGATGCCAAAAGTGCGCCCCTCCCCCGAGCTCCTTCATTCGGGAAAACAAAAAGGGAACCAGGGAACAAATGCCATAAGCGCTCGCTTACACCCTGAGCCCCCGCTCACACCCAAAACCATTTCAAAATCGGGCGACCTGCTGACACCAATGCCTATGCAAACCGCACCAAAAGCTCTGCTGCGTGCACTACTTTAGAGGTCGGCGCGGCTCCGACAAAGCCGGAACCGCACCCATAGGACCGCTGTAATAGCGGACAATAGGGTGCGACTTGGCCTACAGTTTTGCAAGTCGCAGGCCAAGTTGCACCTGACGTGACCGGGGTGTAAGGGGCATGCCAGCGTGTGCGTTCTCGTAGCGCACCTCTAGGACAGACCACTCGTTTCAATAGGCTTCCCTAGGTGGATAGATGGCGCAGGCACCATTTTTAAAACCACAGAGATACATCAATCAATCAAAGTGAGTTGAAAATAATATAGCAAAAAAACAAAACCAATGGACTAAAATGGCTCTTTAATAATTACCAGGAAATCCAAATCCAAAATAGCCGCCTAGCAGAGGATGGTTTGGATCCAACCACCTCTGCTTTATGGGCCCAGCAAGGCATGGTGGGCGTGGCCTGCCTGCCTTCCCACAATGCCTCCTGGCAGAGCTGCTCACTTGCATGCGGTGTCCTGCTTAACAATAGCCTGTGTGCTCCTCATTTTCTTCAGTAAAATCAACTTTTCAACTGACAGACATTATTGATCACATTGATTATGATTATACAAAAAGCATTCTTAGAATTCATAAACATAGTTTGGCAGAAATAGCGCAGAACACTGACATTCAATGCTCTCCATAAGCTGATCTTCTGACCTCTTTGACGGCTTATATACCCCTCGGGCTCTCCCATTGCTTTGCCCCCCCGCATCGGCGGGTGGGCAGGATTACAATCATGGAACGATACAGAGAAAATTAGCAAGCCCCTGCGTAAGGTTGACATGCTAACCCATGAAGCGGTCCCAAATTTTTTCCTCAAACAACCTTCCTTCAATTCAATGCTTTGGATTTCTTGCTTTCTTTCTTTCTTTTTTTTTTTACTCTTAGCATCAACTATTTTAAAAAATAAAAATTACAAGCTGCGGCTTACGGTTAGAGCGCAACTGAAAGCTGCACGTGCCCTAGCGGCTTCTCCCACCAACCTTCTCTGAAGAAGAGCAGCACGCCTATGGGCATCCCACTGCCCCGTTAGTCTATGGGGGCGCTCCATTCTCTCACTCCTTCTCTTGGCTCCCCTTTCTTTCCCAATGCCTTTCTATACGGCCAGCTCTGGGAAAGCTCCCCCGGCACTCAAGGTGAGGATGCCAAAGTGCGCCCCTCCCCCGAGCCCCTTCATTCGGGAAAACAAAAAGGCAGCAAATGTCATAAGCGCTCTCTTACACCCTGAGCCCCCGCTCACATCAAAACCAATTTCAAAATTGGGTGACCTGCTGACACCAATGCCTATGCAAATCGCACCAAAAGCTCTGCTGCGTGCACTACTTTAGAAGTCGGCGCGGCTCCGACAAAGCCGGAACCGCACCCGTACGACCGCTCTAATAGCGGACAATAGGGTGCGACTTGGCCTACAGTTTTACAAGTCGCAGGCCAAGTTGCACCTGACGTGACCGGGGTGTAAGGGGCATGCCAGCGTGTGCGTTCTCATAGCGCACGTCTAGGACAGACCACTCGTTTCAATAGGCTTCCCTAGGTGAATAGATCGATTTTAAAACCACAGAGATACATAAATCAATCAAAGTGAGTTGAAAATAATATAGCAAAAAAACAAAACCAATGTACCTCGGACACGGCCGATGACAGATCTGAGTACCGGCCCCGTTGCTGGTACCATGTGACCTGCTGTGACCAATCACAGCAGGTCACATGACAGTTGTACACCATGGATGGCTTCATGCATGCCATCCATTGTCTACTAGTGTCTAGCTGTGAATCGTCACAGCGATCACATGCACATGTCATGTGATGAGCCGTGGCCAGATCACAGCTGAGCACAAAAAAAAAAAAAAAAAAAAAAAAACAAACCCCTGAATGAATCGATGTCATTCAGGTAAATGCTTGCTTATAGCAAAGGAAGTCTTTGCTATAAGCAAATTGTGTAAGAAAAGAAAAAAAAAAAAACTGATCACTTCCCCAAAGTAGTACAATGTTACTGTGGTAACATTGTACTACTTTGGTCATAGGGAAATATGAAAAGAAAATCTTGAAGAAAAAGAAAAAAAATGTAATAAAAAATGAACAATAATAAAAAAAAAGTAAAAAAAATGATTTTTTTTTTTTTTTTTTTTTTTTTTTCCATACTGTCACCAGTCAGTGTCCCTGATCACCGCTATGCCAGTGATAGGATGACGCTGTACTGCACTGGTGACAGTATGTAAAAAAAAATAATTGTGACAATCATTTTTTTCATTTTCTGAAAAATTTGGACAAAAAAAATACAACTTCAAATAACTCGCCATGCCTCTTATGAAATCCGTCGTACTGTCTACTTTACAAAAAGGGGTCATTTGGGGAATATCTGTACTGTTCTGACATTCTTGGGCCTCAAGAAATTAGATTGGCTGTCACTACTTCAGGATTGATCAATATTCAGACCTATACCAGAGTTTGTGAACTCTATCACTTTCCTACAAACTAAAAAATACATCCTAATTTGGGTTATTTTCACCAAAGACATGTAGCAGAATACATCTCGGCCTAAATTTATGAAGAACCATTACGGATTTGCGAACTTTTATAACAGAAACAAAGAAAACCGTGTTTTGTTTTTAAATTTTCGGTCTTTTTTGGTTAATTTAGCCAAAAATAAAAACCCCAGCGGTGATTAAATACCACCAAAAGAAAGCTCTAGTTGTGTGAAGAAAACGATGAAATGTTTGTTTGGGTACAATGTTGTATGACCGAGCGAATTGTCATTGAAATTGTGAGAGCGCTGAAACCTGAAAAATGGCCTGGGCAGGAAGGGGGTAAAAGTGCCCGGCATGGAAATGGTTCATCGATACGAGAAAATCAAAAAGAGCCGCCTAGCGGAGGATGGTTTCCATCCAACGACCTCTGGGCCAGCTCTGGGAAAGGTCCCCTGGCACTCAAGGTGAGGATGCCAAAAGTGCGCCCCTCCCCCGAGCTCCTTCATTCGGGAAAACAAAAAGGGAACCAGGGAACAAATGCCATAAGCGCTCGCTTACACCCTGAGCCCCCGCTCACACCCAAAACAATTTCAAAATCGGGCGACCTGCTGACACCAATGCCTATGCAAACCGCACCAAAAGCTCTGCTGCGTGCACTACTTTAGAGGTCGGCGCGGCTCCGACAAAGCCGGAACCGCACCCATAGGACCGCTGTAATAGCGGACAATAGGGTGCGACTTGGCCTACAGTTTTACAAGTCGCAGGCCAAGTTGCACCTGACGTGACCGGGGTGTAAGGGGCATGCCAGCGTGTGCGTTCTCATAGCGCACGTCTAGGACAGACCACTCGTTTCAATAGGCTTCCCTAGGTGAATAGATCGATTTTAAAACCACAGAGATACATAAATCAATCAAAGTGAGTTGAAAATAATATAGCAAAAAAACAAAACCAATGTACCTCGGACACGGCCGATGACAGATCTGAGTACCGGCCCCGTTGCTGGTACCATGTGACCTGCTGTGACCAATCACAGCAGGTCACATGACAGTTGTACACCATGGATGGCTTCATGCATGCCATCCATTGTCTACTAGTGTCTAGCTGTGAATCGTCACAGCGATCACATGCACATGTCATGTGATGAGCCGTGGCCAGATCACAGCTGAGCACAAAAAAAAAAAAAAAAAAAACAAACCCCTGAATGAATCGATGTCATTCAGGTAAATGCTTGCTTATAGCAAAGGAAGTCTTTGCTATAAGCAAATTGTGTAAGAAAAGAAAAAAAAAAAAACTGATCACTTCCCCAAAGTAGTACAATGTTACTGTGGTAACATTGTACTACTTTGGTCATAGGGAAATATGAAAAGAAAATCTTGAAGAAAAAGAAAAAAAATGTAATAAAAAATGAACAATAATAAAAAAAAAGTAAAAAAAATGATTTTTTTTTTTTTTTTTTTTTCTTTCCATACTGTCACCAGTCAGTGTCCCTGATCACCGCTATGCCAGTGATAGGATGACGCTGTACTGCACTGGTGACAGTATGTAAAAAAAAATAATTGTGACAATCATTTTTTTCATTTTCTGAAAAATTCGGACAAAAAAAATACAACTTCAAAAAACTCGCCATGCCTCTTATGAAATCCGTCGTACTGTCTACTTTACAAAAAGGGGTCATTTGGGGAATATCTGTACTGTTCTGACATTCTTGGGCCTCAAGAAATTAGATTGGCTGTCACTACTTCAGGATTGATCAATATTCAGACCTATACCAGAGTTTGTGAACTCTATCACTTTCCTACAAACTAAAAAATACATCCTAATTTGGGTTATTTTCACCAAAGACATGTAGCAGAATACATCTCGGCCTAAATTTATGAAGAACCATTACGGATTTGCGAACTTTTATAACAGAAACAAAGAAAACCGTGTTTTGTTTTTAAATTTTCGGTCTTTTTTGGTTAATTTAGCCAAAAATAAAAACCCCAGCGGTGATTAAATACCACCAAAAGAAAGCTCTAGTTGTGTGAAGAAAACGATGAAATGTTTGTTTGGGTACAATGTTGTATGACCGAGCGAATTGTCATTGAAATTGTGAGAGCGCTGAAACCTGAAAAATGGCCTGGGCAGGAAGGGGGTAAAAGTGCCCGGCATGGAAATGGTTCATCGATACGAGAAAATCAAAAAGAGCCGCCTAGCGGAGGATGGTTTCCATCCAACGACCTCTGGGCCAGCTCTGGGAAAGGTCCCCTGGCACTCAAGGTGAGGATGCCAAAAGTGCGCCCCTCCCCCGAGCTCCTTCATTCGGGAAAACAAAAAGGGAACCAGGGAACAAATGCCATAAGCGCTCGCTTACACCCTGAGCCCCCGCTCACATCCAAACCAATTTCAAAATCGGGCGACCTGCTGACACCAATGCCTATGCAAATCGCACCAAAAGCTCTGCTGCGTGCACTACTTTAGAAGTCGGCGCGGCTCCGACAAAGCCGGAACCGCACCCCTACGACCGCTCTAATAGCGGACAATAGGGTGCGACTTGGCCTACAGTTTTACAAGTCGCAGGCCAAGTTGCACCTGACGTGACCGGGGTGTAAGGGGCATGCCAGCGTGTGCGTTCTCGTAGCGCACCTCTAGGACAGACCACTCGTTTCAATAGGCTTCCCTAGGTGGATAGATGGCGCAGGCACCATTTTTAAAACCACAGAGATACATCAATCAATCAAAGTGAGTTGAAAATAATATAGCAAAAAAACAAAACCAATGGACTAAAATGGCTCTTTAATAATTACCAGGAAATCCAAATCCAAAATAGCCGCCTAGCAGAGGATGGTTTGGATCCAACCACCTCTGCTTTATGGGCCCAGCAAGGCATGGTGGGCGTGGCCTGCCTGCCTTCCCACAATGCCTCCTGGCAGAGCTGCTCACTTGCATGCGGTGTCCTGCTTAACAATAGCCTGTGTGCTCCTCATTTTCTTCAGTAAAATCAACTTTTCAACTGACAGACATTATTGATCACATTGATTATGATTACAGTTGCAAGAAAAAGTATGTGAACCCCTTGGGATTACGTGGAGTTTTGCATGAATTGGGCATAAAATGTGCTCTGAACGTCATCTAAGTCACAACAATAGAAGAACACAGTCTGCTGCACATAATACTACACAAATAGAGATGAGCGAAGAAATGAAAAATTCGATTCGACTGATTCGGCGAATTCGTGGACAATATTCGATTCGAGTCGAATAAATTCGCTGTGAATTTAACTTAAAAAAGGGTGTTTCTAGGCTTCAGAGAGACTTAATATTAGTGCAGAACACTGTACCTTTAATTTAAATGCCCTTGGAGTCTGCTGGGGAAGAGAAATAATACTGTCAGTCAGTATGACATGCAGATGAGTGCCGTCGATCTTAGAATCACCGCACACTTCACTCATTTGGGCAGTCACGGGGCCAAAACCAGAGTGTGGAGCCACAGTGTGGCGGTGGAGGCAGCAGCAATGGGAGGCCATACAGCACCCTATGACAAAAATGGAAACCACCAGCAGTGTGAGGAGACCTGAAAGTGGCACATGGCAGAGTGTGGCGATAGAGACAGCAGCAATGGGAGGCCGTACAGGGACCCATGACACACTCTGGACCTGGCAGCAGCATGAGGAGGCGGTACAGGGGCCCATGACAGATTACGGGCCTGGCAGCAGCATGAGGAGTCGGTACAGGGGCCCATGGCAGATTACGGGCCTGGCAGCAGCAATGGGAGGCCGTACAGGGACCCATGACACACTCTGGACCTGGCAGCAGCATGGGGAGGCGGTACAGGGGCCCATGACAGATTACGGGCCTGGCAGCAGCATGAGGAGTCGGTACGGGGGCCCATGACACACTCTGGACCTGGCAGCAGCATGAGGAGGCGGTACAGGGGCGCATGACAGATTACGAGCCTGGCAGCAGCAACTTGGACAGGAGGACGTTCAGCTTCTGCACCGTCGGGTGCGTGCTCGCAAACTGTTGTCTCTTGGAAACGGATTCCAAGAAAGACTGCTGACGGAATCCGTGAAGAGGAGTAGCAGGAGAAGGAGCATCTGAACGAGCGGAATATGCCAACAAGCGACAACAGTGGCCCATGACAGATTACGGGCCTGGCAGCAGCATGAGGAGTCGGTACGGGGGCCCATGGCAGATTACGGGCCTGGCAGCAGCTATGGGAGGCCCGTAATCTGCCAGCACCCTATGACAAAAAATGGAACCCACCAGCAGTGTGAGGAGACCTGAAAGTGGCACATGGCAGAGTGTGGCGATGGAGACAGCAGCAATGGGAGGCCGTACAGGGACCCATGAGAGACTCTGGACCTGGCAGCAGCATGAGGAGGCGGTATAGGGGCCCATGGCAGATTAGGGGCCTGGCAGCAGCTATGGGAGGCCCGTAATCTGCCAGCACCCTATGACAAAAAATGGAACACACCAGCAGTGTGAGGAGACCTGAAAGTGGCACATGGCAGAGTGTGGCGATGGAGGCAGCAGCAATGGGAGGCCGTACAGGGACCCATGAGAGACTCTGGACTTGGCAGCAGCATGAGGAGGCGGTATAGGGGCCCATGGCAGATTAGGGGCCTGGCAGCAGCTATGGGAGGCCCGTAATCTGCCAGCACCCTATGACAAAAAATGGAACACACCAGCAGTGTGAGGAGACCTGAAAGTGGCACATGTTTGGGGCATGATTCATGGCGGATTTAGTCAGTTGTGTCAGGAACTGGTGGTTTGAAATCCAGACTAATCCACGCCTGATTCATTTTCACAAACGTGAGTCTCTCCACACTTTGGGTGGACAGTCGTGTCCTCCGCGGAGTTGCAATACCTCCTGCCGCACTAAACACGCGCTCCGATGCCACGCTACTGGCCGGGCATGACAGCCTTTCAAGGGCAAATTCAGCTAGTTGGGGCCAAAGGTCAAGTTTCGTTGCCCAGTAGTCAAGGGGATTGTCTACCTCGGTTGGCAGGGTGCTGTCCAAGTAGGCCTAAGCCTGTTGTTTGAGCTCCTGCTCCAGGTCCACCTGATGCTGCTGCTGCTGCTGCGGCTGGTTAGTAGTTTCCTCACTGCGCTGGTGAAGAAAGCTACTCATCATCGACTGCAGACTGAGGCAGCCGCTGCTGGTGGAGCTGCCACTGCTCCTACCACCCCACCCCTCCCCTGCTGCCATGGCAGCGGAACACGAGCGCACAGGGCCCACAGTGTCTGAGGATGGACGTTGGCGCAGACAGGCAGAGACCAGCTGACTACATAGGTGTTTTTTATAGTACGTTATTTTGGCCTCCCTCTCAGCAGGTGTGAAAAAGGCCACCATTTTTGAACGGTAGCGAGGGTCCAACAAGGTGGACAGCCAAAAGTCATCCCTCTGTCTAATGGTTATTATTCGGCTGTCGCTACGCAAGCAACCGAGCATGCTATGGGCCATTTGTGCCAAGGAATGCGAGGGACTCCCTGCCTCCATCTCCACAGCATACTGCCACGGTGCGTCTAGGTCCTCTGTCTCCTCTTCCTCCTCCTCTACCAGATGCTCCTGCTCCTCCACTCCTGTCCGCTGAGTGGAAAAACCACCCATTTCACTCAATAATTCCTGAGCACCAATGTCCTCCTCTACCTCCTCCTCTTCTTCCAGTCCTGCCCCCACAGGGGCCATGTGGCGTTGAGATCTGTGCGCCACGTCTACCGCACCCTGACCAGCCATTGTTAACAGCATTTGTTCCAGGACGTGCAACAGAGGAATGACGTCGTTCATCCCATAGTCCTGCCGACTCACGAATAGCGTGGCCTCCTCAAAGGGCCTGAGCAAGCGCAGGTGTCACGCATGAGCTGCCAATGGCTGACATCTAAGTTACACAGGGAGTACCTTTATCTGCTTTTAACATCAGGAAATCTGTGATGGCCTTTTGCTGTTCGTAAAGGCGGTCTAACATATGTAGGGTTGAATTCCACCTTGTTGCAACGTCACAGCATGAGGAGTCGGTATAGGGGCCCATGGCAGATTAGGGGCCTGGCAGCAGTTATGGGAGGCCCATAATCTGCCAGCACCCTATGACAAAAAATGGAACACACCAGCAGTGTGAGGAGACCTGAAAGTGGCACATGGCAGAGTGTGGCGATGGAGACAGCAGCAATGGGAGGCCGTACAGGGACCCATGAGAGACTCTGGACCTGGCAGCAGCATGAGGAGGCGGTATATAGGGGCCTACGGCAGATTAGGGGCCTGGCAGCAGCTATAGGAGGCCCGTAATCTGCCAGCACCCTATGTCAAAAAATTCAACACACCAGCAGTGTGTGAGGAGACCTGAAAGTGGCACATGGCAGAGTGTGGCGATGGAGACAGCAGCAATGGGAGGCCGTACAGGGACCCATGACAGACTCTGGACTTGGCAGCAGCATGAGGAGGCGGTATATAGGGGCTTATGGCAGATTAGGGGCCTGGCAGCAGCTATAGGAGGCCCGTAATCTGCCAGCACCCTATGTCAAAAAATTCAACACACCAGCAGTGTGAGGAGACCTGAAAGTGGCACATGGCAGAGTGTGGCGATGGAGACAGCAGCAATGGGAGGCCGTACAGGGACCCATGACAGACTCTGAACTTGGCAGCAGCATGAGGAGGCGGTATATAGGGGCCCATGGCAGATTAGGGGCCTGGCAGCAGCTATAGGAGGCCCGTAATCTGCCAGCACCCTATGTCAAAAAATTCAACACACCAGCAGTGTGAGGAGACCTGAAAGTGGCACATGGCAGAGTGTGGCGATGGAGACAGCAGCAATGGGAGGCCGTACAGGGACCCATGACAGACTCTGGACTTGGCAGCAGCATGAGGAGGCGGTATATAGGGGCCCATGGCAGATTAGGGGCCTGGCAGCAGCTATGGGAGGCCCGTAATCTGCCAGCACCCTATGTCAAAAAATTCTACACACCAGCAGTGTGTGAGGAGACCTGAAAGTGGCACATGGCAGAGTGTGGCGATGGAGACAGCAGCAATGGGAGGCCGTACAGGGACCCATGACAGACTCTGGACTTGGCAGCAGCATGAGGAGGCGGTATATAGGGGCCCATGGCAGATTAGGGGCCTGGCAGCAGCTATGGGAGGCCCGTAATCTGCCAGCACCCTATGTCAAAAAATTCAACACACCAGCAGTGTGTGAGGAGACCTGAAAGTGGCACATGGCAGAGTGTGGCGATGGAGAAAGCAGCAATGGGAGGCCGTACAGGGACCCATGAGAGACTCTGGACCTGGCAGCAGCATGAGGAGGCGGTATATAGGGGCCTATGGCAGATTAGGGGCCTGGCAGCAGCTATGTGAGGCCCGTAATCTGCCTGCACCCTATGTCAAAAAATTAAACACACCAGCAGTGTGAAGAGACCTGAAAGTGGCACATGGCAGCAGAGTGTGGCGATGGAGACAGCAGCAATGGGAGGCCGTACAGGGACCATGACAGACTCTGGACTTGGCAGCAGCATGAGGAGGCGGTATATAGGGGCCCATGGCAGATTAGGGGCCTGGCAGCAGCTATGTGAGGCCCGTAATCTGCCTGCACCCTATGTCAAAAAATTAAACACACCAGCAGTGTGAAGAGACCTGAAAGTGGCACATGGCAGCAGAGTGTGGCGATGGAGACAGCAGCAATGGGAGGCCGTACAGGGACCCATGAGAGACTCTAGACTTGGCAGCAGCATGAGGAGGCGGTATATAGGGGCCCATGGCAGATTAGGGGCCTGGCAGCAGCTATGTGAGGCCCGTAATCTGCCTGCACCCTATGTCAAAAAATTAAACACACCAGCAGTGTGAAGAGACCTGAAAGTGGCACATGGCAGCAGAGTGTGGCGATGGAGACAGCAGCAATGGGAGGCCGTACAGGGACCATGACAGACTCTGGACTTGGCAGCAGCATGAGGAGGCGGTATATAGGGGCCCATGGCAGATTAGGGGCCTGGCAGCAGCTATGTGAGGCCCGTAATCTGCCTGCACCCTATGTCAAAAAATTAAACACACCAGCAGTGTGAAGAGACCTGAAAGTGGCACATGGCAGCAGAGTGTGGCGATGGAGACAGCAGCAATGGGAGGCCGTACAGGGACCCATGAGAGACTCTAGACTTGGCAGCAGCATGAGGAGGCGGTATATAGGGGCCCATGGCAGATTAGGGGCCTGGCAGCAGCTATGTGAGGCCCGTAATCTGCCTGCACCCTATGTCAAAAAATTAAACACACCAGCAGTGTGAAGAGACCTGAAAGTGGCACATGGCAGCAGAGTGTGGCGATGGAGACAGCAGCAATGGGAGGCCGTACAGGGACCATGACAGACTCTGGACTTGGCAGCAGCATGAGGAGGCGGTATATAGGGGCCCATGGCAGATTAGGGGCCTGGCAGCAGCTATGGGAGGCCCGTAATCTGCCAGCACCCTATGTCAAAAAATTTAACACACCAGCAGTGTGAAGAGACCTGAAAGTGGCACATGGCATGAGAGACTCTGGACCTGGCAGCAGCAGGAGGAGGCGGTATAGGGGCCCATGGCTGATTAGGGGCCTGGCAGCAGCTATGTGAGGCCCGTTATCTTGCAGCACCCTATGTCAAAAAATTTAACACACCAGCAGTGTGAAGAGACCTGAAAGTGGCACATGGCAGCAGAGTGTGGCGATGGAGACAGCAGCAATGGGAGGCCGTACAGGGACCCATGAGAGACTCTGGACCTGGCAGCAGCAGGAGGAGGCGGTATATAGGGGCCCATGGCAGATTAGGGGCCTGGCAGCAGCTATGTGAGGCCCGTAATCTGCCTGCACCCTATGTCAAAAAATTTAACACACCAGCAGTGTGAAGAGACCTGAAAGTGGCACATGGCAGCAGAGTGTGGCGATGGAGACAGCAGCAATGGGAGGCCGTACAGGGACCCATGAGAGACTCTAGACTTGGCAGCAGCATGAGGAGGCGGTATATAGGGGCCCATGGCAGATTAGGGGCCTGGCAGCAGCTATGTGAGGCCCGTAATCTGCCTGCACCCTATGTCCAAAAATTAAACACACCAGCAGTGTGAAGAGACCTGAAAGTGGCACATGGCAGCAGAGTGTGGCGATGGAGACAGCAGCAATGGGAGGCCGTACAGGGACCCATGAGAGACTCTAGACTTGGCAGCAGCATGAGGAGGCGGTATATAGGGGCCCATGGCAGATTAGGGGCCTGGCAGCAGCTATGTGAGGCCCGTAATCTGCCTGCACCCTATGTCCAAAAATTAAACACACCAGCAGTGTGAAGAGACCTGAAAGTGGCACATGGCAGCAGAGTGTGGCGATGGAGACAGCAGCAATGGGAGGCCGTACAGGGACCATGACAGACTCTGGACTTGGCAGCAGCATGAGGAGGCGGTATATAGGGGCCCATGGCAGATTAGGGGCCTGGCAGCAGCTATGTGAGGCCCGTAATCTGCCTGCACCCTATGTCAAAAAATTTAACACACCAGCAGTGTGAAGAGACCTGAAAGTGGCACATGGCAGCAGAGTGTGGCGATGGAGACAGCAGCAATGGGAGGCCGTACAGGGACCCATGAGAGACTCTGGACCTGGCAGCAGCAGGAGGAGGCGGTATATAGGGGCCCATGGCAGATTAGGGGCCTGGCAGCAGCTATGTGAGGCCCGTAATCTGCCTGCACCCTATGTCAAAAAATTTAACACACCAGCAGTGTGAAGAGACCTGAAAGTGGCACATGGCAGCAGAGTGTGGCGATGGAGACAGCAGCAATGGGAGGCCGTACAGGGACCCATGAGAGACTCTAGACTTGGCAGCAGCATGAGGAGGCGGTATATAGGGGCCCATGGCAGATTAGGGGCCTGGCAGCAGCTATGTGAGGCCCGTAATCTGCCTGCACCCTATGTCCAAAAATTAAACACACCAGCAGTGTGAAGAGACCTGAAAGTGGCACATGGCAGCAGAGTGTGGCGATGGAGACAGCAGCAATGGGAGGCCGTACAGGGACCCATGAGAGACTCTAGACTTGGCAGCAGCATGAGGAGGCGGTATATAGGGGCCCATGGCAGATTAGGGGCCTGGCAGCAGCTATGTGAGGCCCGTAATCTGCCTGCACCCTATGTCCAAAAATTAAACACACCAGCAGTGTGAAGAGACCTGAAAGTGGCACATGGCAGCAGAGTGTGGCGATGGAGACAGCAGCAATGGGAGGCCGTACAGGGACCATGACAGACTCTGGACTTGGCAGCAGCATGAGGAGGCGGTATATAGGGGCCCATGGCAGATTAGGGGCCTGGCAGCAGCTATGTGAGGCCCGTAATCTGCCTGCACCCTATGTCAAAAAATTTAACACACCAGCAGTGTGAAGAGACCTGAAAGTGGCACATGGCAGCAGAGTGTGGCGATGGAGACAGCAGCAATGGGAGGCCGTACAGGGACCATGACAGACTCTGGACTTGGCAGCAGCATGAGGAGGCGGTATATAGGGGCCCATGGCAGATTAGGGGCCTGGCAGCAGCTATGGGAGGCCCGTAATCTGCCAGCACCCTATGTCAAAAAATTTAACACACCAGCAGTGTGAAGAGACCTGAAAGTGGCACATGGCATGAGAGACTCTGGACCTGGCAGCAGCAGGAGGAGGCGGTATAGGGGCCCATGGCTGATTAGGGGCCTGGCAGCAGCTATGTGAGGCCCGTTATCTTGCAGCACCCTATGTCAAAAAATTTAACACACCAGCAGTGTGAAGAGACCTGAAAGTGGCACATGGCAGCAGAGTGTGGCGATGGAGACAGCAGCAATGGGAGGCCGTACAGGGACCCATGAGAGACTCTGGACCTGGCAGCAGCAGGAGGAGGTGGTATATAGGGGCCTATGGCAGATTAGGGGCCTGGCAGCAGCTATAGGAGGCCCGTAATCTGCCAGCACCCTATGTCAAAAAATTCAACACACCAGCAGTGTGAGGAGACCTGAAAGTGGCACATGTTTGAGGCATGATTCATGGCGGATTTAGTCAGTTGTGTCAGGAACTGGTGGTTTGAAATCCAGACTAATCCACGCCTGATTCATTTTCACAAACGTGAGTCTCTCCACACTTTGGGTGGACAGTCGTGTCCTCCGCGGAGTTACAATACCTCCTGCCGCACTAAACACGCGCTCCGATGCCACGCTACTGGCCGGGCATGACAGCCTTTCAAGGGCAAATTCAGCTAGTTGGGGCCAAAGGTCAAGTTTCGTTGCCCAGTAGTCAAGGGGATTGTCTACCTCGGTTGGCAGGGTGCTGTCCAAGTAGGCCCAAGCCTGTTGTTTGAGCTCCTGCTCCAGGTCCACCTGATGCTGCTGCTGCTGCTGCGGCTGGTTAGTAGTTTCCTCACTGCGCTGGTGAAGAAAGCTACTCATCATCGACTGCAGACTGAGGCAGCCGCTGCTGGTGGAGCTGCCACTGCTCCTACCACCCCACCCCTCCCCTGCTGCCATGCCAGCGGAACGCGAGCGCACAGGGCCCACAGTGTCTGAGGATGGACGATGGCGCACAAAGGCAGAGACCAACTGACTACATAGGTGGTTTTTATAGTACGTAATTTTGGCCTCCCTCTCAGCAGGTGTGAAAAAGGCCACCATTTTGGACCGGTAGCGAGGGTCCAACAAGGTGGACAGCCAAAAGTCATCCCTCTGTCTGATGGTTATTATTCGGCTGTCGCTACGCAAGCAACCGAGCATGCTATGGGCCATTTGTGCCAAGGAATGCGAGGGACTCCCTGCCTCCATCTCCACAGCATACTGCCACGGTGCGTCTGGGTCCTCTGTCTCCTCCTCCTCCTCCTCTACCAGATGCTCCTGCTCCTCCACTCCTGTCCGCTGAGTGGAAAAACCACCCATTTCACTCAATAATTCCTGAGCACAAATGTCCTCCTCTACCTCCTCCTCTTCTTCCTGTCCTGCCCCCACAGGGGTCATGTGGCGTTGAGATCTGTGCGCCACGTCTACCGCACCCTGACCAGCCATTGTTAACAGCATTTGTTCCAGGACGTGCAACAGAGGAATGACGTCGTTCATCCCATAGTCCTGCCGACTCACGAATAGCGTGGCCTCCTCAAAGGGCCTGAGCAAGCGGCAGGTGTCACGCATGAGCTGCCAATGGCTGACATCTAAGTTACACAGGGGAGTACCTTTATCCGCTTGTAACATCAGGAAATCGGTGATGGCCTTTCGCTGCTCGTAAAGGCGGTCTAACATGTGTAGGGTTGAATTCCACCTTGTTGCAACGTCGCAGATCAGGCGATGCTGTGGAATTCCGTTCTGCCGCTGCAGCTCAATGAGGGTGTTCTTTGCGGTGTAGGAATGGCTGAAATGCATGCACAGTTTACGTGACATTTTAAGGATGTCTTGCAGTGGGATGGTGGATTTTAGGAACCGCTTGACAACCAGATTGAACACGTGAGCCATGCATGGCGCATGGCACAACCTTCCTTGACGCAGAGCAGACACCATGTTCTTTCCGTTGTCAGTCAACATGGTTCCGATTTTTAGTTTGCGCGGAGACAGCCATCTGTCGATTTCTCTGTTCATTACACTCAGCAGTTCCTCCCCTGTGTGACTACGTTCGCCAAGGCATACCAGGTGCAGCACAGCGTGACACCGTTGCGCCCTGCACATGTGATATGCCGGTCGGGTAATGGGACTTGGCACGGGGGTGGCGGCTGAGGACACGGCGGAAAAAGAGGTGGTAGAGGCGGACATGCTTGCTGGACCAAGGACGTGCAAACGTGGAGGCAAAAGCGTCGTGACCTGTCCAAGTTGCTGGTGCGGCTGTGCCGGCACCACGTTCACCCAGTGGGCCGTAAATGACATGTACTGTCCCTGACCGTAGTTACAGCTCCACACGTCGGCGCTGCCGTGCACTTTGGCAGAGACCGACATGCTCAAAGACTGGCCCACCATCTCTTCTACATGTGAATGCAGGGCTGGCACTGCCTTTTGGGCAAAGAAATGACGGCTTGGCACTCTCCACCGCGGCGCGGCACAAGCCATCATTTCTCGGAAAGGTGCTGAGTCCACCAGTTGGAAAGGGAGGGACTGCAGCACCAGCAACTTGGACAGGAGGACGTTCAGCTTTTGCACCGTCGGGTGCGTGCTCGCAAACTGTTGTCTCTTGGATACGGATTCCAAGAAAGACTGTTGACGGAATCCGAGAAGAGGAGTAGCAGGAGAAGGAGCATCTGAACGAGCGGAAGATGCCAATGAGCGACAACTCCCCTCAGCAGAGGTGTTGGAGCCTTGACTGGCTGATAGAGGGCGATTGACGACGTCGGGTGACGGAGCAAGTAACGGAGCGGGTGATGGAGCGGGGGCTGGGGCAGGCAGAACCGCCGTATGTTTATCACGGTTTTCCCAGGCCACCGAATGGTGACGCTGCATATGCTGACGCAACGCTGTAGTCCCAACATGGGCCCCCTGGCCACGCTTGCATTTCTGGCCACATAGTCGACATACGGCTACGTTTACTTCCTCGGGCGGCTTGAGGAAAAATTGCCACACCACCGAGTAGGAAACTTTGCCCCCGCTACTCTTCACTGGCTGACTGCTACTTCCTCCGTGCGCACCGGCACCACTACTGGCCGTGGTGGTAGGCTGCAGTGGAGCTGGTGCTCTACTCCGTGGACGTTTGGCTCCACTGACACTGATGCGACCCTGCTGCTGTCTCCTGGGCAACCCACCGACTGTTTTGCTCGCTGCCAAGCTGCCACCCTCTTCTCCTGATGATGCGGAAGAAATTGCCTGATGACGACGAGGCTGCCAAGTGCGATCAACCTCCTCATCATCAAGTAGGGTCTCCGCCTCACTACTAGCCCCCTCGGCTGCGTCTGGGTCAGGAGACAGACCTGTCTCTAGACCGGCTACCGAGCCACTCTCCTCGCCAGTACTTGTTCGCTTGGCTGCTGAAAAGGCCGATGTCTCCCCCCGTTCCTGACCGCCCTCTGTTAGCTCTTCCTCACTGTACAGTGGGGCTGAGCCCACAGCATGCGATACTTCGCTTGGTGAGGGAACAGCAAAGGACAGGGGCAGGTAGAGGACACGTGATTTCAGTGGGCTTGGTCCCGGGCCATGCCAACTAACGGTTGTGTCTGACGTACCCACCGACCGTTGGCTGTAGGTGTCAGAGGTGACCTGGGAAGAGGAAGACGACCGAGCCAACCAATCAATGACGGCAGGGTTGTCGGTGGAGACACGACCGCTGGATGACACCGGGAGCACTGGCCTCTGGCTGCGAATACTGCTGCCTCGACCCCTTCCTCTGCTGCCACGTCTGCTCGCTCCTAAAACATTGCCTCCTCTGCCACTCCTCTGCATGTTGTCTGACATACTATTTAATTCAACGATTAGGTGTCCCTGAGTAACAATTCTCTGGCACTCAGTAACAATTCTGTCTGTCCCTGAGTAACAATTCTCTGGCACTCAGTAACAATTCTGTCTGTCCCTGAGTAACAATTCTCTGGCACTCAGTAACAATTCTGTCTGTCCCTGAGTATGAATTCTGTGGCCCTGAGTAACAATTCTGTGTCTGCGCGAGTAACAATTCTGTGTCTGTGCAAGTAACAATTTTGTGTCTGTGCGAGTAACAATTCTCTGGCACTCAGTAACAATTCTGTCTGTCCCTGAGTATGAATTCTGTGGCCCTGAGTAACAATTCTGTGTCTGTGCGAGTAACAATTCTGTGTCTGTGCGAGTAACAATTCTGTGTCTGTGCAAGTAACAATTTTGTGTCTGTGCGAGTAACAATTCTCTGGCACTCAGTAACAATTCTGTCTGTCCCTGAGTAACAATTCTCTGGCACTCAGTAACAATTCTGTCTGTCCCTGAGTAACAATTCTCTGGCACTCAGTAACAATTCTGTCTGTCCCTGAGTAACAATTCTCTGGCACTCAGTAACAATTCTGTCTGTCCCTGAGTAACAATTCTCTGGCACTCAGTAACAATTCTGTCTGTCCCTGAGTATGAATTCTGTGGCCCTGAGTAACAATTCTGTGTCTGTGCGAGTAACAATTCTGTGTCTGTGCAAGTAACAATTTTGTGTCTGTGCGAGTAACAATTCTCTGGCACTCAGTAACAATTCTGTCTGTCCCTGAGTAACAATTCTCTGGCACTCAGTAACAATTCTGTCTGTCCCTGAGTAACAATTCTCTGGCACTCAGTAACAATTCTGTCTGTCCCTGAGTATGAATTCTGTGGCCCTGAGTAACAATTCTGTCTCTGTGCGAGTAACAATTCTGTGTCTGTGCAAGTAACAATTTTGTGTCTGTGAGAGTAACAATTCTCTGGCACTCAGTAACAATTCTGTCTGTCCCTGAGTAAGAATTCTCTGGCACTCAGTAACAATTCTGTCTGTCCCTGAGTAACAATTCTCTGGCACTCAGTAACAATTCTGTCTGTCCCTGAGTAACAATTCTGTCTGTCCCTGAGTATGAATTCTGTGGCCCTGAGTAAGAATTCTCTGGCACTCAGTAACAATTCTGTCTGTCCCTGAGTATGAATTCTGTGGCCCTGAGTAACAATTGTGTGTCTGTGCAAGTAACAATTCTGTGTCTGTGCAAGTAACAATTTTGTGTCTGTGAGAGTAACAATTCTCTGGCACTCAGTAACAATTCTGTCTGTCCCTGAGTAACAATTCTCTGGCACTCAGTAACAATTCTGTCTGTCCCTGAGTATGAATTCTGTGGCCCTGAGTAACAATTCTGTCTCTGTGCGAGTAACAATTCTGTGTCTGTGCAAGTAACAATTTTGTGTCTGTGAGAGTAACAATTCTCTGGCACTCAGTAACAATTCTGTCTGTCCCTGAGTAAGAATTCTCTGGCACTCAGTAACAATTCTGTCTGTCCCTGAGTAACAATTCTCTGGCACTCAGTAACAATTCTGTCTGTCCCTGAGTATGAATTCTGTGGCCCTGAGTAACAATTCTGTGTCTGTGCGAGTAACAATTCTGTGTCTGTGCAAGTAACAATTTTGTGTCTGTGAGAGTAACAATTCTCTGGCACTCAGTAACAATTCTGTCTGTCCCTGAGTAAGAATTCTCTGGCACTCAGTAACAATTCTGTCTGTCCCTGAGTAACAATTCTCTGGCACTCAGTAACAATTCTGTCTGTCCCTGAGTAACAATTCTGTCTGTCCCTGAGTATGAATTCTGTGGCCCTGAGTAAGAATTCTCTGGCACTCAGTAACAATTCTGTCTGTCCCTGAGTATGAATTCTGTGGCCCTGAGTAACAATTGTGTGTCTGTGCAAGTAACAATTCTGTGTCTGTGCAAGTAACAATTTTGTGTCTGTGAGAGTAACAATTCTCTGGCACTCAGTAACAATTCTGTCTGTCCCTGAGTAACAATTCTCTGGCACTCAGTAACAATTCTGTCTGTCCCTGAGTAACAATTCTGTCTGTCCCTGAGTATGAATTCTGTGGCCCTGAGTAAGAATTCTCTGGCACTCAGTAACAATTCTGTCTGTCCCTGAGTATGAATTCTGTGGCCCTGAGTAACAATTGTGTGTCTGTGCAAGTAACAATTCTGTGTCTGTGCAAGTAACAATTTTGTGTCTGTGAGAGTAACAATTCTCTGGCACTCAGTAACAATTCTGTCTGTCCCTGAGTAACAATTCTCTGGCACTCAGTAACAATTCTGTCTGTCCCTGAGTATGAATTCTGTGGCCCTGAGTAACAATTCTGTCTCTGTGCGAGTAACAATTCTGTGTCTGTGCAAGTAACAATTTTGTGTCTGTGAGAGTAACAATTCTCTGGCACTCAGTAACAATTCTGTCTGTCCCTGAGTAAGAATTCTCTGGCACTCAGTAACAATTCTGTCTGTCCCTGAGTAACAATTCTCTGGCACTCAGTAACAATTCTGTCTGTCCCTGAGTATGAATTCTGTGGCCCTGAGTAACAATTCTGTGTCTGTGCGAGTAACAATTCTGTGTCTGTGCAAGTAACAATTTTGTGTCTGTGCGAGTAACAATTCTCTGGCACTCAGTAACAATTCTGTCTGTCCCTGAGTAACAATTCTCTGGCACTCAGTAACAATTCTGTCTGTCCCTGAGTATGAATTCTGTGGCCCTGAGTAACAATTCTGTGTCTGTGCGAGTAACAATTCTGTGTCTGTGCAAGTAACAATTTTGTGTCTGTGCGAGTAACAATTCTCTGGCACTCAGTAACAATTCTGTCTGTCCCTGAGTAACAATTCTCTGGCACTCAGTAACAATTCTGTCTGTCCCTGAGTAACAATTCTCTGGCACTCAGTAACAATTCTGTCTGTCCCTGAGTAACAATTCTCTGGCACTCAGTAACAATTCTGTCTGTCCCTGAGTAACAATTCTCTGGCGCTCAGTAACAATTCTGTCTGTCCCTGAGTATGAATTCTGTGGCCCTGAGTAACAATTCTGTGTCTGTGCGAGTAACAATTCTGTGTCTGTGCAAGTAACAATTTTGTGTCTGTGCGAGTAACAATTCTCTGGCACTCAGTAACAATTCTGTCTGTCCCTGAGTAACAATTCTCTGGCACTCAGTAACAATTCTGTCTGTCCCTGAGTAACAATTCTCTGGCACTCAGTAACAATTCTGTCTGTCCCTGAGTATGAATTCTGTGGCCCTGAGTAACAATTCTGTGTCTGCGCGAGTAACAATTCTGTGTCTGTGCAAGTAACAATTTTGTGTCTGTGCGAGTAACAATTCTCTGGCACTCAGTAACAATTCTGTCTGTCCCTGAGTAACAATTCTCTGGCACTCAGTAACAATTCTGTCTGTCCCTGAGTAACAATTCTCTGGCACTCAGTAACAATTCTGTCTGTCCCTGAGTAACAATTCTCTGGCACTCAGTAACAATTCTGTCTGTCCCTGAGTAACAATTCTCTGGCACTCAGTAACAATTCTGTCTGTCCCTGAGTAACAATTCTCTGGCACTCAGTAACAATTCTGTCTGTCCCTGAGTAACAATTCTCTGGCACTCAGTAACAATTCTGTCTGTCCCTGAGTAACAATTCTGTCTGTCCCTGAGAATGAATTCTGTGGCCCTGAGTAAGAATTCTCTGGCACTCAGTAACAATTCTGTCTGTCCCTGAGTAACAATTCTCTGGCACTCAGTAACAATTCTGTCTGTCCCTGAGTAAAAATTCTGTGGCCCTAATAACGTTTCTGTGGCCCTAAGTAACAATTCTCTGGCACTGAGTAACAATTCTGTCTGTCCCTGAGTATGAATTCTGTGGCCCTAACTAGCGTTTCTTTGTCCCTAAATAACGATTCTGTGGCCCTCATTAACAAGTCTGTGTCCCTGAGTAATGGTTCTCTGTCCCTAAGTAACTTCTCTCTGTCCCCAATTCTCGTTTCTGTGGCCCTAACTCTGTCCCTGTCCCTAGTACAGAGCGGTCTGCCTCTGTTCAATGACTGCAGGCAAATGAAGATTTCCAAAATGGCCGCTATATATACCTCGACCATTACACAGTGCTGGCTGGCTGGCTGCTGATTGGCTGATGCGATCACATGTCGTTGAGGAATGCATTATGGGGCAGCGCGCCTTGTCTGCGCGCCTTCCCCGACATCCCCGCTCCGTCGCCGCACATGTCAGCCGCCATTTTCGGAAAAATTTCGATTCGCGCGTCCGAATTAGGCTGTTTTTCGGATTCGGCACGAATCGAAATTTTTCCGATATTCGACTCGAATTCCACTTCGGATACTTCGATTCGCTCATCTCTATACACAAACATTAGATGTTGCCATGGTTTAATTGCACATAACATGTAAACATTCACAGTGCAGGGAGGAAAAAGTATGTGAGTCCCTAGCTTAATGACTTCTCCCAGAGCTAATTGGAGTCAGGAGTGAGCCAACCTTGACTCCAATCAGTGTGATGATATTGGATGTGTTGCTGACAGCTGTCCTGCCCTTAAAAAACACACACCTGTTTTGGGTTTATTGGTTTCAAGAAGCACTGTCTGATGTGAACCATGCCTCGCAGAAAAGAGCTCTCAGAAGACCTACGATCAAGAATTGTTGACTTGCATGAAGCTGGAAAGGGTTACAAAAGTATCTCCAAAAGGCTTGATGTTCATGTGTCCACGGTAAGACAGACGGTCTACAAATGGAGAAAGTTTAGCACTGTTGCTACTCTCCCTAGGCGTGGTCGTCCTGTAAAAATGACTGCAAGAGCACAGCGCAGAATGCTGCATGAGGTAAAGAAGAATCCCAGAGTGTCAGCTAAAGACCTACAGAAATCTCTGGCACATGCTAACATTTTTGTTGACACATCTACAATAAGGAAAACATGAAACAAGAATGGAGTACATGGGAGGACACCACGGAGGAAGCCATTGCTGTCCAAAAAGAATATTGCAGCACGTTTGAAGTTTGCAAAAGAGCACCTGGATGTTCCACAGCACTACTGGCAAAATATACTGTGGACAGATGACACCAAGATTGAGTTGTTTGGGAAGAACACACAACACTGTGTGGTGAAAAAAAGGCCCAGCACACCAACATCAAAACCTCATCCCCACTGTAAAACATGGCGGAGGGAGCATCATGGTTTGGGGCTGCTTTGCTGCCTCAGGGCCTAGATGGATTGTTGTCATTGATGGGAAAATGAATTCCAGAGTTTATCAAGACATTTTGCAGGAAAACGTACGACCATCTGTCCACCAACTGAAGCTCCGCAGAGGATGGGTGATGCAACAGGACAATGACCCAAAGCATACAAGTCATTCAACAAAACAATGGCTGCAACAGCACAGAATACGCCTTTTGGAGTGGCCCAGTCAGAGTCCTGACCTCAACCCGATTGAAATGCTGTGGCATGACCTTAAGAGAGCGATTCACAAGAGACATCCCAAGAATATTGCTACACTGAAACAGTTTTGTGAAGAGGAGTGGTCCAAAATGACTCCAGATCGTTGTGCAGGTCTGATCTACAACTACAGGAAACGTTTGGTTGAGGTTATTGCTGCCAAAAGGAGGGTCAACCAGTTATTAAGTCCAAAGGTTCACATACTTTTTCCTCCCCGCACTGTGAATGTTTACATGGTATGTGTAATTAAACCATGGCAACATCTAATGTTTGTGTAGTATTATGTTCAGCAGACTGTGTTCTTCTATTGTTGTGACTTAGATAACGTTCAGAGCACATTTTATGCCCAATTCATGCAAAACTCCACGTAATCCCAAGGGGTTCACATACTTTTTCTTGCAACTGTATACAAAAAGCATTCTTAGAATTCATAAACATAGTTTGGCAGAAATAGCGCAGAACACTGACATTCAACGCTCTCCATAAGCTGATCTTCTGACCTCTTTGACGGCTTATATACCCCTCGGGCTCTCCCATTGCTTTGCCCCCCCGCATCGGCGGGTGGGCAGGATTACAATCGTGGAACGATACAGAGAAAATTAGCAAGCCCCTGCGTAAGGTTGACATGCTAACCCATGAAGCGGTCCCAAATTTTTTCCTCAAACAACCTTCCTTCAATTCAATGCTTTGGATTTCTTGCTTTCTTTCTTTCTTTTTTTTTTTTTTTTACTCTTAGCATCAACTATTTTAAAAAATAAAAATTACAAGCTGCGGCTTACGGTTAGAGCGCAACTGAAAGCTGCACGTGCCCTAGCGGCTTCTCCCACCAACCTTCTCTGAAGAAGAGCAGCACGCCTATGGGCATCCCACTGCCCCGTTAGTCTATGGGGGCGCTCCATTCTCTCACTCCTTCTCTTGGCTCCCCTTTCTTTCCCAATGCCTTTCTATACGGCCAGCTCTGGGAAAGCTCCCCCGGCACTCAAGGTGAGGATGCCAAAGTGCGCCCCTCCCCCGAGCCCCTTCATTCGGGAAAACAAAAAGGCAGCAAATGCCATAAGCGCTCTCTTACACCCTGAGCCCCCGCTCACATCAAAACCAATTTCAAAATTGGGTGACCTGCTGACACCAATGCCTATGCAAATCGCACCAAAAGCTCTGCTGCGTGCACTACTTTAGAAGTCGGCGCGGCTCCGACAAAGCCGGAACCGCACCCGTACGACCGCTCTAATAGCGGACAATAGGGTGCGACTTGGCCTACAGTTTTACAAGTCGCAGGCCAAGTTGCACCTGACGTGACCGGGGTGTAAGGGGCATGCCAGCGTGTGCGTTCTCATAGCGCACGTCTAGGACAGACCACTCGTTTCAATAGGCTTCCCTAGGTGAATAGATCGATTTTAAAACCACAGAGATACATAAATCAATCAAAGTGAGTTGAAAATAATATAGCAAAAAAACAAAACCAATGTACCTCGGACACGGCCGATGACAGATCTGAGTACCGGCCCCGTTGCTGGTACCATGTGACCTGCTGTGACCAATCACAGCAGGTCACATGACAGTTGTACACCATGGATGGCTTCATGCATGCCATCCATTGTCTACTAGTGTCTAGCTGTGAATCGTCACAGCGATCACATGCACATGTCATGTGATGAGCCGTGGCCAGATCACAGCTGAGCACAAAAAAAAAAAACAAAAAAAAAAACAAACCCCTGAATGAATCGATGTCATTCAGGTAAATGCTTGCTTATAGCAAAGGAAGTCTTTGCTATAAGCAAATTGTGTAAGAAAAGAAAAAAAAAAAAACTGATCACTTCCCCAAAGTAGTACAATGTTACTGTGGTAACATTGTACTACTTTGGTCATAGGGAAATATGAAAAGAAAATCTTGAAGAAAAAGAAAAAAAATGTAATAAAAAATGAACAATAATAAAAAAAAAAGTAAAAAAAATGATTTTTTTTTTTTTTTTTTTCCCCATACTGTCACCAGTCAGTGTCCCTGATCACCGCTATGCCAGTGATAGGATGACGCTGTACTGCACTGGTGACAGTATGTAAAAAAAAATAATTGTGACAATCATTTTTTTCATTTTCTGAAAAATTCGGACAAAAAAAATACAACTTCAAAAAACTCGCCATGCCTCTTATGAAATCCGTCGTACTGTCTACTTTACAAAAAGGGGTCATTTGGGGAATATCTGTACTGTTCTGACATTCTTGGGCCTCAAGAAATTAGATTGGCTGTCACTACTTCAGGATTGATCAATATTCAGACCTATACCAGAGTTTGTGAACTCTATCACTTTCCTACAAACTAAAAAATACATCCTAATTTGGGTTATTTTCACCAAAGACATGTAGCAGAATACATCTCGGCCTAAATTTATGAAGAACCATTACGGATTTGCGAACTTTTATAACAGAAACAAAGAAAACCGTGTTTTGTTTTTAAATTTTCGGTCTTTTTTGGTTAATTTAGCCAAAAATAAAAACCCCAGCGGTGATTAAATACCACCAAAAGAAAGCTCTAGTTGTGTGAAGAAAACGATGAAATGTTTGTTTGGGTACAATGTTGTATGACCGAGCGAATTGTCATTGAAATTGTGAGAGCGCTGAAACCTGAAAAATGGCCTGGGCAGGAAGGGGGTAAAAGTGCCCGGCATGGAAATGGTTCATCGATACGAGAAAATCAAAAAGAGCCGCCTAGCGGAGGATGGTTTCCATCCAACGACCTCTGGGCCAGCTCTGGGAAAGGTCCCCTGGCACTCAAGGTGAGGATGCCAAAAGTGCGCCCCTCCCCCGAGCTCCTTCATTCGGGAAAACAAAAAGGGAACCAGGGAACAAATGCCATAAGCGCTCGCTTACACCCTGAGCCCCCGCTCACACCCAAAACAATTTCAAAATCGGGCGACCTGCTGACACCAATGCCTATGCAAACCGCACCAAAAGCTCTGCTGCGTGCACTACTTTAGAGGTCGGCGCGGCTCCGACAAAGCCGGAACCGCACCCATAGGACCGCTGTAATAGCGGACAATAGGGTGCGACTTGGCCTACAGTTTTACAAGTCGCAGGCCAAGTTGCACCTGACGTGACCGGGGTGTAAGGGGCATGCCAGCGTGTGCGTTCTCATAGCGCACGTCTAGGACAGACCACTCGTTTCAATAGGCTTCCCTAGGTGAATAGATCGATTTTAAAACCACAGAGATACATAAATCAATCAAAGTGAGTTGAAAATAATATAGCAAAAAAACAAAACCAATGTACCTCGGACACGGCCGATGACAGATCTGAGTACCGGCCCCGTTGCTGGTACCATGTGACCTGCTGTGACCAATCACAGCAGGTCACATGACAGTTGTACACCATGGATGGCTTCATGCATGCCATCCATTGTCTACTAGTGTCTAGCTGTGAATCGTCACAGCGATCACATGCACATGTCATGTGATGAGCCGTGGCCAGATCACAGCTGAGCACAAAAAAAAAAAAAAAAAAAAAAAAAAAAACAAACCCCTGAATGAATCGATGTCATTCAGGTAAATGCTTGCTTATAGCAAAGGAAGTCTTTGCTATAAGCAAATTGTGTAAGAAAAGAAAAAAAAAAAACTGATCACTTCCCCAAAGTAGTACAATGTTACTGTGGTAACATTGTACTACTTTGGTCATAGGGAAATATGAAAAGAAAATCTTGAAGAAAAAGAAAAAAAATGTAATAAAAAATGAACAATAATAAAAAAAAAGTAAAAAAAATGATTTTTTTTTTTTTTTTTTTTCTTTCCATACTGTCACCAGTCAGTGTCCCTGATCACCGCTATGCCAGTGATAGGATGACGCTGTACTGCACTGGTGACAGTATGTAAAAAAAAATAATTGTGACAATCATTTTTTTCATTTTCTGAAAAATTCGGACAAAAAAAATACAACTTCAAAAAACTCGCCATGCCTCTTATGAAATCCGTCGTACTGTCTACTTTACAAAAAGGGGTCATTTGGGGAATATCTGTACTGTTCTGACATTCTTGGGCCTCAAGAAATTAGATTGGCTGTCACTACTTCAGGATTGATCAATATTCAGACCTATACCAGAGTTTGTGAACTCTATCACTTTCCTACAAACTAAAAAATACATCCTAATTTGGGTTATTTTCACCAAAGACATGTAGCAGAATACATCTCGGCCTAAATTTATGAAGAACCATTACGGATTTGCGAACTTTTATAACAGAAACAAAGAAAACCGTGTTTTGTTTTTAAATTTTCGGTCTTTTTTGGTTAATTTAGCCAAAAATAAAAACCCCAGCGGTGATTAAATACCACCAAAAGAAAGCTCTAGTTGTGTGAAGAAAACGATGAAATGTTTGTTTGGGTACAATGTTGTATGACCGAGCGAATTGTCATTGAAATTGTGAGAGCGCTGAAACCTGAAAAATGGCCTGGGCAGGAAGGGGGTAAAAGTGCCCGGCATGGAAATGGTTCATCGATACGAGAAAATCAAAAAGAGCCGCCTAGCGGAGGATGGTTTCCATCCAACGACCTCTGGGCCAGCTCTGGGAAAGGTCCCCTGGCACTCAAGGTGAGGATGCCAAAAGTGCGCCCCTCCCCCGAGCTCCTTCATTCGGGAAAACAAAAAGGGAACCAGGGAACAAATGCCATAAGCGCTCGCTTACACCCTGAGCCCCCGCTCACACCCAAAACCATTTCAAAATCGGGCGACCTGCTGACACCAATGCCTATGCAAACCGCACCAAAAGCTCTGCTGCGTGCACTACTTTAGAGGTCGGCGCGGCTCCGACAAAGCCGGAACCGCACCCATAGGACCGCTGTAATAGCGGACAATAGGGTGCGACTTGGCCTACAGTTTTGCAAGTCGCAGGCCAAGTTGCACCTGACGTGACCGGGGTGTAAGGGGCATGCCAGCGTGTGCGTTCTCGTAGCGCACCTCTAGGACAGACCACTCGTTTCAATAGGCTTCCCTAGGTGGATAGATGGCGCAGGCACCATTTTTAAAACCACAGAGATACATCAATCAATCAAAGTGAGTTGAAAATAATATAGCAAAAAAACAAAACCAATGGACTAAAATGGCTCTTTAATAATTACCAGGAAATCCAAATCCAAAATAGCCGCCTAGCAGAGGATGGTTTGGATCCAACCACCTCTGCTTTATGGGCCCAGCAAGGCATGGTGGGCGTGGCCTGCCTGCCTTCCCACAATGCCTCCTGGCAGAGCTGCTCACTTGCATGCGGTGTCCTGCTTAACAATAGCCTGTGTGCTCCTCATTTTCTTCAGTAAAATCAACTTTTCAACTGACAGACATTATTGATCACATTGATTATGATTACAGTTGCAAGAAAAAGTATGTGAACCCCTTGGGATTACGTGGAGTTTTGCATGAATTGGGCATAAAATGTGCTCTGAACGTCATCTAAGTCACAACAATAGAAGAACACAGTCTGCTGCACATAATACTACACAAACATTAGATGTTGCCATGGTTTAATTGCACATAACATGTAAACATTCACAGTGCAGGGAGGAAAAAGTATGTGAGTCCCTAGCTTAATGACTTCTCCCAGAGCTAATTGGAGTCAGGAGTGAGCCAACCTTGACTCCAATCAGTGTGATGATATTGGATGTGTTGCTGACAGCTGTCCTGCCCTTAAAAAACACACACCTGTTTTGGGTTTATTGGTTTCAAGAAGCACTGTCTGATGTGAACCATGCCTCGCAGAAAAGAGCTCTCAGAAGACCTACGATCAAGAATTGTTGACTTGCATGAAGCTGGAAAGGGTTACAAAAGTATCTCCAAAAGGCTTGATGTTCATGTGTCCACGGTAAGACAGACGGTCTACAAATGGAGAAAGTTTAGCACTGTTGCTACTCTCCCTAGGCGTGGTCGTCCTGTAAAAATGACTGCAAGAGCACAGCGCAGAATGCTGCATGAGGTAAAGAAGAATCCCAGAGTGTCAGCTAAAGACCTACAGAAATCTCTGGCACATGCTAACATTTTTGTTGACACATCTACAATAAGGAAAACATGAAACAAGAATGGAGTACATGGGAGGACACCACGGAGGAAGCCATTGCTGTCCAAAAAGAATATTGCAGCACGTTTGAAGTTTGCAAAAGAGCACCTGGATGTTCCACAGCACTACTGGCAAAATATACTGTGGACAGATGACACCAAGATTGAGTTGTTTGGGAAGAACACACAACACTGTGTGGTGAAAAAAAGGCCCAGCACACCAACATCAAAACCTCATCCCCACTGTAAAACATGGCGGAGGGAGCATCATGGTTTGGGGCTGCTTTGCTGCCTCAGGGCCTAGATGGATTGTTGTCATTGATGGGAAAATGAATTCCAGAGTTTATCAAGACATTTTGCAGGAAAACGTACGACCATCTGTCCACCAACTGAAGCTCCGCAGAGGATGGGTGATGCAACAGGACAATGACCCAAAGCATACAAGTCATTCAACAAAACAATGGCTGCAACAGCACAGAATACGCCTTTTGGAGTGGCCCAGTCAGAGTCCTGACCTCAACCCGATTGAAATGCTGTGGCATGACCTTAAGAGAGCGATTCACAAGAGACATCCCAAGAATATTGCTACACTGAAACAGTTTTGTGAAGAGGAGTGGTCCAAAATGACTCCAGATCGTTGTGCAGGTCTGATCTACAACTACAGGAAACGTTTGGTTGAGGTTATTGCTGCCAAAAGGAGGGTCAACCAGTTATTAAGTCCAAAGGTTCACATACTTTTTCCTCCCCGCACTGTGAATGTTTACATGGTATGTGTAATTAAACCATGGCAACATCTAATGTTTGTGTAGTATTATGTTCAGCAGACTGTGTTCTTCTATTGTTGTGACTTAGATAACGTTCAGAGCACATTTTATGCCCAATTCATGCAAAACTCCACGTAATCCCAAGGGGTTCACATACTTTTTCTTGCAACTGTATACAAAAAGCATTCTTAGAATTCATAAACATAGTTTGGCAGAAATAGCGCAGAACACTGACATTCAACGCTCTCCATAAGCTGATCTTCTGACCTCTTTGACGGCTTATATACCCCTCGGGCTCTCCCATTGCTTTGCCCCCCCGCATCGGCGGGTGGGCAGGATTACAATCGTGGAACGATACAGAGAAAATTAGCAAGCCCCTGCGTAAGGTTGACATGCTAACCCATGAAGCGGTCCCAAATTTTTTCCTCAAACAACCTTCCTTCAATTCAATGCTTTGGATTTCTTGCTTTCTTTTTTTTTTTTTTTACTCTTAGCATCAACTATTTTAAAAAATAAAAATTACAAGCTGCGGCTTACGGTTAGAGCGCAACTGAAAGCTGCACGTGCCCTAGCGGCTTCTCCCACCAACCTTCTCTGAAGAAGAGCAGCACGCCTATGGGCATCCCACTGCCCCGTTAGTCTATGGGGGCGCTCCATTCTCTCACTCCTTCTCTTGGCTCCCCTTTCTTTCCCAATGCCTTTCTATACGGCCAGCTCTGGGAAAGCTCCCCCGGCACTCAAGGTGAGGATGCCAAAGTGCGCCCCTCCCCCGAGCCCCTTCATTCGGGAAAACAAAAAGGCAGCAAATGCCATAAGCGCTCTCTTACACCCTGAGCCCCCGCTCACATCAAAACCAATTTCAAAATTGGGTGACCTGCTGACACCAATGCCTATGCAAATCGCACCAAAAGCTCTGCTGCGTGCACTACTTTAGAAGTCGGCGCGGCTCCGACAAAGCCGGAACCGCACCCGTACGACCGCTCTAATAGCGGACAATAGGGTGCGACTTGGCCTACAGTTTTACAAGTCGCAGGCCAAGTTGCACCTGACGTGACCGGGGTGTAAGGGGCATGCCAGCGTGTGCGTTCTCATAGCGCACGTCTAGGACAGACCACTCGTTTCAATAGGCTTCCCTAGGTGAATAGATCGATTTTAAAACCACAGAGATACATAAATCAATCAAAGTGAGTTGAAAATAATATAGCAAAAAAACAAAACCAATGTACCTCAGACACGGCCGATGACAGATCTGAGTACCGGCCCCGTTGCTGGTACCATGTGACCTGCTGTGACCAATCACAGCAGGTCACATGACAGTTGTACACCATGGATGGCTTCATGCATGCCATCCATTGTCTACTAGTGTCTAGCTGTGAATCGTCACAGCGATCACATGCACATGTCATGTGATGAGCCGTGGCCAGATCACAGCTGAGCACAAAAAAAAAAAAAAAAAAAAAAACAAACCCCTGAATGAATCGATGTCATTCAGGTAAATGCTTGCTTATAGCAAAGGAAGTCTTTGCTATAAGCAAATTGTGTAAGAAAAGAAAAAAAAAAAAACTGATCACTTCCCCAAAGTAGTACAATGTTACTGTGGTAACATTGTACTACTTTGGTCATAGGGAAATATGAAAAGAAAATCTTGAAGAAAAAGAAAAAAAATGTAATAAAAAATGAACAATAATAAAAAAAAAGTAAAAAAAATGATTTTTTTTTTTTTTTTTTTTTCCATACTGTCACCAGTCAGTGTCCCTGATCACCGCTATGCCAGTGATAGGATGACGCTGTACTGCACTGGTGACAGTATGTAAAAAAAAATAATTGTGACAATCATTTTTTTCATTTTCTGAAAAATTCGGACAAAAAAAATACAACTTCAAAAAACTCGCCATGCCTCTTATGAAATCCGTCGTACTGTCTACTTTACAAAAAGGGGTCATTTGGGGAATATCTGTACTGTTCTGACATTCTTGGGCCTCAAGAAATTAGATTGGCTGTCACTACTTCAGGATTGATCAATATTCAGACCTATACCAGAGTTTGTGAACTCTATCACTTTCCTACAAACTAAAAAATACATCCTAATTTGGGTTATTTTCACCAAAGACATGTAGCAGAATACATCTCGGCCTAAATTTATGAAGAACCATTACGGATTTGCGAACTTTTATAACAGAAACAAAGAAAACCGTGTTTTGTTTTTAAATTTTCGGTCTTTTTTGGTTAATTTAGCCAAAAATAAAAACCCCAGCGGTGATTAAATACCACCAAAAGAAAGCTCTAGTTGTGTGAAGAAAACGATGAAATGTTTGTTTGGGTACAATGTTGTATGACCGAGCGAATTGTCATTGAAATTGTGAGAGCGCTGAAACCTGAAAAATGGCCTGGGCAGGAAGGGGGTAAAAGTGCCCGGCATGGAAATGGTTCATCGATACGAGAAAATCAAAAAGAGCCGTCTAGCGGAGGATGGTTTCCATCCAACGACCTCTGGGCCAGCTCTGGGAAAGGTCCCCTGGCACTCAAGGTGAGGATGCCAAAAGTGCGCCCCTCCCCCGAGCTCCTTCATTCGGGAAAACAAAAAGGGAACCAGGGAACAAATGCCATAAGCGCTCGCTTACACCCTGAGCCCCCGCTCACACCCAAAACAATTTCAAAATCGGGCGACCTGCTGACACCAATGCCTATGCAAACCGCACCAAAAGCTCTGCTGCGTGCACTACTTTAGAGGTCGGCGCGGCTCCGACAAAGCCGGAACCGCACCCATAGGACCGCTGTAATAGCGGACAATAGGGTGCGACTTGGCCTACAGTTTTACAAGTCGCAGGCCAAGTTGCACCTGACGTGACCGGGGTGTAAGGGGCATGCCAGCGTGTGCGTTCTCATAGCGCACGTCTAGGACAGACCACTCGTTTCAATAGGCTTCCCTAGGTGAATAGATCGATTTTAAAACCACAGAGATACATAAATCAATCAAAGTGAGTTGAAAATAATATAGCAAAAAAACAAAACCAATGTACCTCGGACACGGCCGATGACAGATCTGAGTACCGGCCCCGTTGCTGGTACCATGTGACCTGCTGTGACCAATCACAGCAGGTCACATGACAGTTGTACACCATGGATGGCTTCATGCATGCCATCCATTGTCTACTAGTGTCTAGCTGTGAATCGTCACAGCGATCACATGCACATGTCATGTGATGAGCCGTGGCCAGATCACAGCTGAGCACAAAAAAAAAAAAAAAAAAAAAAAAAAAAACAAACCCCTGAATGAATCGATGTCATTCAGGTAAATGCTTGCTTATAGCAAAGGAAGTCTTTGCTATAAGCAAATTGTGTAAGAAAAGAAAAAAAAAAAACTGATCACTTCCCCAAAGTAGTACAATGTTACTGTGGTAACATTGTACTACTTTGGTCATAGGGAAATATGAAAAGAAAATCTTGAAGAAAAAGAAAAAAAATGTAATAAAAAATGAACAATAATAAAAAAAAAGTAAAAAAAATGATTTTTTTTTTTTTTTTTTTTCTTTCCATACTGTCACCAGTCAGTGTCCCTGATCACCGCTATGCCAGTGATAGGATGACGCTGTACTGCACTGGTGACAGTATGTAAAAAAAAATAATTGTGACAATCATTTTTTTCATTTTCTGAAAAATTCGGACAAAAAAAATACAACTTCAAAAAACTCGCCATGCCTCTTATGAAATCCGTCGTACTGTCTACTTTACAAAAAGGGGTCATTTGGGGAATATCTGTACTGTTCTGACATTCTTGGGCCTCAAGAAATTAGATTGGCTGTCACTACTTCAGGATTGATCAATATTCAGACCTATACCAGAGTTTGTGAACTCTATCACTTTCCTACAAACTAAAAAATACATCCTAATTTGGGTTATTTTCACCAAAGACATGTAGCAGAATACATCTCGGCCTAAATTTATGAAGAACCATTACGGATTTGCGAACTTTTATAACAGAAACAAAGAAAACCGTGTTTTGTTTTTAAATTTTCGGTCTTTTTTGGTTAATTTAGCCAAAAATAAAAACCCCAGCGGTGATTAAATACCACCAAAAGAAAGCTCTAGTTGTGTGAAGAAAACGATGAAATGTTTGTTTGGGTACAATGTTGTATGACCGAGCGAATTGTCATTGAAATTGTGAGAGCGCTGAAACCTGAAAAATGGCCTGGGCAGGAAGGGGGTAAAAGTGCCCGGCATGGAAATGGTTCATCGATACGAGAAAATCAAAAAGAGCCGCCTAGCGGAGGATGGTTTCCATCCAACGACCTCTGGGCCAGCTCTGGGAAAGGTCCCCTGGCACTCAAGGTGAGGATGCCAAAAGTGCGCCCCTCCCCCGAGCTCCTTCATTCGGGAAAACAAAAAGGGAACCAGGGAACAAATGCCATAAGCGCTCGCTTACACCCTGAGCCCCCGCTCACACCCAAAACCATTTCAAAATCGGGCGACCTGCTGACACCAATGCCTATGCAAACCGCACCAAAAGCTCTGCTGCGTGCACTACTTTAGAGGTCGGCGCGGCTCCGACAAAGCCGGAACCGCACCCATAGGACCGCTGTAATAGCGGACAATAGGGTGCGACTTGGCCTACAGTTTTGCAAGTCGCAGGCCAAGTTGCACCTGACGTGACCGGGGTGTAAGGGGCATGCCAGCGTGTGCGTTCTCGTAGCGCACCTCTAGGACAGACCACTCGTTTCAATAGGCTTCCCTAGGTGGATAGATGGCGCAGGCACCATTTTTAAAACCACAGAGATACATCAATCAATCAAAGTGAGTTGAAAATAATATAGCAAAAAAACAAAACCAATGGACTAAAATGGCTCTTTAATAATTACCAGGAAATCCAAATCCAAAATAGCCGCCTAGCAGAGGATGGTTTGGATCCAACCACCTCTGCTTTATGGGCCCAGCAAGGCATGGTGGGCGTGGCCTGCCTGCCTTCCCACAATGCCTCCTGGCAGAGCTGCTCACTTGCATGCGGTGTCCTGCTTAACAATAGCCTGTGTGCTCCTCATTTTCTTCAGTAAAATCAACTTTTCAACTGACAGACATTATTGATCACATTGATTATGATTACAGTTGCAAGAAAAAGTATGTGAACCCCTTGGGATTACGTGGAGTTTTGCATGAATTGGGCATAAAATGTGCTCTGAACGTCATCTAAGTCACAACAATAGAAGAACACAGTCTGCTGCACATAATTGAAGGGATTAGCCCCTAAGTTTGATGTTCCACCATCTTGTTTCTCTTAGCCAAAGCCCGTCCATTTTAAGAATCAGCATCCATTTCAAGCCTGTATTTTAAAAGAATTGATTTTCTTGTTTTAAACGGTATTTTGTCAGGAGTTAGGAAGTTCCTCTTTTTTCCTTGTCCAGGTGCAACTTCCCCTTTTTCCCTTAACTAAGCCTAAGACTGAAAGTCTGCGGTGAGCTACATCCTGTTGAAAGTGTATTAATAATTTTAGGCCAACGGTAAAAAGGAACTGTCTGCTTTCTGAAGGTGTCTGAAAGTTCAAGCATTGACGTATATACTAATAATTAACATATATGCCAACTGATTGGGCATGAGTGACGTATGTAATATTCTAATTGGTTAAATGCATACCTGTCAATTGATTGGCTCTTATATTTCTATGCTTTGTTTTAAGTTTCATATATAAGTTTAAACACGGAAGAATAAATTCAGTTCATTCTGAGATACTACTTTGTGTCTGTCTGCCATTCCTTTGTGTCTCAGGTGAACTCCGGATCCGAGGTAATTTTTGGTCGATGCCAGGGGCTGACGGAAGTCAGTGCAGAAGGGAACAAGATTCACATTCCTTTCAATTGGGGGCTCGTGTCCGGGATGAGATAATCATCTTTTTTGGTAAGTAAGATTTTTTGTCATTTTGCCAGATAGTCTCTTGCCAGAAAAGCTCTGATTGAAATCTCATGCCCTAAGGTAAGCACTGGGCTTCGCGTCTTAAGACGTCAGTGGCCAGGCGCAAAAAAAAAGTGCTGTGGGGAGCACAAAGGTCTTTTGGAAAAGACTAGAGGCAGTTTTGGGAACTGCACAATTTCTTATAAGAAGAGATTGGAAAAGAGTTTCTCTGAGAAGAAACCAGGAAAAGCCCGGGGTTGACCAATAATTCACCTGTAAACCTTTGCTTTTCTTCCTATCGCATAGAAGTATAAGATAATTTGTTTGTGTGACACAAGTGCCCAGGTGGTAAAGTGTATGGGCCAGTGGTCACTGAAGGTATTGTCAATTTCCGTGTGACATGCCCCACCCCACACAGATAAGCCTTATTGGTTGATGATCTGGGTGAGGTGATTGCGTGGTAACGCCGAGTTGGGTGCCTATGTAAATGTTTTGTTTAAATTGTGTTGTAAGCTAGAAAAGATTGGCAGAATATTATTAGAAAGTATTGTACACCCAGGTTATAATCTTCACTTTTATCAGTCACTAGAGAAAGACTAGAGAAAGTATCTTAGGTCCAGGCATTTTTATAGGATAAATTGTCATTACAGCCTATAGGACAGATTTGTGATACAGATATATTCAAGTGTAAGATATGGGGAGAAGTCAGAGTAGGAATAGGCCCCCTCTCCCAAAAGTTGGTGAATCATGTATAGATTATGTAGCCCGTATCTGTGGGACAGATTATTCTTTAATTCACCCCTGGGTAGATAGATTAGCAGAATGGAGTGAAGTAATGGGCAGTGTGGATCCATTTCCCTATAGTGGAAGCAATAGTATTTTTCACATGGACATGGTTAGGGGACTCTGTCTGGGAGAAAAACAGTCATTTCCGTGGTACGAAGGAGACCCCATGTGGGACCCAAGGTATATGGCCAGGGGTGGACAGAATTGGGTGACGTTTGCTCCGCTTTGGTTTTATAGGAAAAATAAGCGGCAAAAGAAGGCGGAGGTGAGGAATGATGATGCAGCGAGAATACATTTATTAGAGTCAGAAATAGACAGATCCACACACCCTCTCATGTTACTCCCTCCACCATACGGTTATCCCACCCTTACAGAGGAAATTGTTGATTTCCTAACCAACCATTATGTAATTCCAAATCCCATCCCCACTGCACCCCCTATATCACCAGTATTAATATCTGCACAGACACACCAAATACCTAGTGCAGTCCAAATTCCTGCCACACAGCCTTCTACAGTTCAAGCTCCCGAGGATTCTCAGAGTGTAGTTCAGACTTCTGCCACACATGAAGCCGAAGGGAGAATTGTTCTCACTCCAATTACTGAGGAGGATTTATTTTTTGAAGAATCCTCTGGTTCAGGTTCCCTGGTATTAAGGGAGAGTGATAGTCTGGATGTAACAGACATCCCGAGTTCACCACCTGAAACAGTATGTGGAGAGGATTCGCTGAAAAAGTGGAAAACTCTCTATAAGAACAGGTGGGAAACCCACCGACATTTTTAAAGCACCACCTTTTTCAGTTTTTTTGTTTTGCTGCTAGAGCATTTATTCAAAATCATACCCAATTGTCCAGTTGATTTGTTCTCTTGGGAAAGCTTAGTGTTAATCTAAAACTCTGGGAAAGGAGGTATTGTAGCTTAATCTGCCGGGATACCAACTGTCCCTGTTATGACAGTGTTTATTGAAATATGACCCCTCACTCTCTGCTGAAAACAATATAAAAGTTTGAGCGGACAGTTCCTTGGATGTGGGATTCATTTCCTGCATTCCAATACAAGGCCACACTGTGTTTCATAGATAAGGCCCTTTTGTTTAAAATACAGGAGGTAAGAATAGTGTCCGTGGTGGAGAATTTGTTTCAAGGCAAGAATCCTTGGAAAGATGATTTCACCATACAACAGCCCAATAAATCTAGTTGAGAAGCCAGACGGTTCTTACAGATTTGTGCAGGACCTGAGTGCTATAAATGTTCTTCTCATTGTCCCAATAGTACCTGACGTACCAATACTCATTTCCTCCATCCCACCTGATGCCGAGTTGTTTTTTTTTTTACAAGAGATTGATTTGACAAATTGTTTTTTTTTAGCAAATTCCTGTTGTTAAGGAGACATGGCTAATTTTTGCCTTTAACTTTAGAGGTAAAGGTTTTATCTGGAATGAATTTCTCCAGGATTATACTGTAGTCCTCCAGGCCCCAAGCCATGAACTCCTAGCCATGGTTTAGTTGGTTTCAGTGCGGACAGCCAGCCAGGTGGAGTGTGTATCTTATATGTGATCATAAAGTGTCTAAGCAAAGTTATAATGGTGTTAAGAAACTGTTGAATACCTTGGTTTTGTCCTCACAAAAGGTGATAGGAAATTCAGTCACAAAGAGAGCTGCGGCTCTTGTGGGTCTGCCCCGCCCATTGACCAAGAAAGACATGCTTACCTTTCTTGATATGATTGGTTGCTGCCGCCAATGGATACCTGACTGTTCCTACTATGACAGTATTTTGAGACAAACCACAGGTTTAGAAATGTCAGATCTTGTGAAATGGTTAATTGAAATGTGTAATGTTTTTGTGTATTTGAAACATGCTATGGTAATAGCCCCTGGTCTTGGTCTGCCCGCATATGATCAAATGTTTTACCTGTATGCTAGGGAAAATTGTAAAACTATGTCAGGAATCCTGGCTTGGGGAGCATGGAGGTACACTCCGCCCTTTTGTTTTGTTTTTTCTCAAAGATGGTTCTGGTACAGGTTCAAGGCATGCCTGTGTGTCTCAGAAGTTTGCTATTATTTGTGATGGTGATTCAAATGGCTATGTCATTTACTCTTGGACATGAGACCACCTTACACACCACCACTTAGTGAATATGAGGTTATACTGTTGTTAAACCCCAAGTTGAGAATAAAATATATTCCTCCCACTTTAGATCCTGCTCCAATTTTAAATGTCACTGTTAGATCAAATATTGCAGTACATTTGCTACTTCTAAAGATATTAAGTGGAATGTAGTTAGTGTGACCAAAGTTCCACTAACTGGACTTTGTGTCACAAGAGGGGAGACCATGTATTCTAGAAGCTAGTGCACCTCTGTTCATCTTACAGTATCATGGGGTAGGTCACAGCTCACAGTATTATGGGATAGGTCACAGGGGATGGCAGGTTACATGTGAACTGCTGGATTTTTTTTCATCCCTGGCCCCCCCTTTTATGGTAAAATCATATGTGTCTAGATGCATTACATATATTAGGAACAATCCTCACAAGACAAGACATTAACATTTTTTATCCGCTCACAGGTAGATTTTACACACATGCCAGAAGTAGGAAAAGGACAGGAATATTTTTGGGTAATTGTGGATATGTTTAGCCGCTAGGTGGAAATGTCCCTCAGAGTTCAGGTATAGAGATAAGGATGATTCCTTCTAAGAAGACAGGTTACCCCCCTTTTTAGGTTTTAATGGATAGGTTCTTTCCCACTCCCTGGGCCAGACAGCCACTCATGGTAGAAAGAGGGGATTTAGGATTGATTCAGGAAGAATATGTGAGAAAGTTTATTGAAACTTTGGACAAAGTTGAAGGAAATGTTGCTGGCACTTTTTTCTTTTTTTTCACAGGAACCAACTTGTTTCCGTGATCGCTGTCACTAGGACCGCTGTTCTGACTGAGGATTCCAAGGCCTGGATCCATGCCAGCCGTGTAAAAAGGGTGAACCAAGCCCCTAAGAAGCAAGACAAAGGCAAAGACACAGATACAGAAGAAGCAGCCAGAGAAGTCCTGAGAGATTGATCTGAACTACATGGAGTGCTTCGTCAGCCCTGGAAACTTCAACCCATCCAAAGAACTTGAACTGAATGAATCTATAGCAAATGACAAACAATTCCAAATCCCTCAACAAGCCAACCCAGGTGAAACCTTGCATCAAAGGTTCTATGGCCTTTGGGTGGCGTTGCTAATTATTAACTCTTTTATTTTTTTGATGGGCATAATACTGAACAGTTTGGCCCTTTATGTGTTCTGTTTTCAGACCAAAGTAAGGACACCCTCTGTTATTTACACCATTAACTTGGTAGTGACAGACCTCTTAGTGGGTCTCTCTCTACCAGCGCGAATTGTTATGTATTACCGTAATGTAGAGACCTGTTATATCTGCTATTATGTTCACAGTTTTACGTATTCTGTGAACATGTACTGTAGTATTCTTTTCCTGACCTGCATCTGTGTTGATCGCTACCTGGCCATTGTGCAAGCCAGAGCCTCATGCAGATGGAGAAATCCCAGTTATGCCAAATGCATCTGTGTTTTGATTTGGATATTTGCTGTAATTGTAACTTTCATCATACTGACCACAACGATTAACCACAAACATTGTTGTTTTTTCCAGCTACTTATGCTGACAGGTTTTGAGTATTTTGTTCCCTTGGTGATTGTTGTTTTCTACACCCTGCGGATCATGTGGACTTTGTCCAAGTCAATACAAATGAACCAAAGCCGAGAGAGACGGGTGAAGGCGGTACAGCTCCTCATAATGGTGCTGGTCATCTTCACAGTCTGTTTCACTCCCATTCATGTTAGTCAAGTGGTTTTCTGTGTCCGCAGTGAGGTGTCTCGGGATGTCATCCTCATTGTGTACCATGTCACAGTAACTTTGAGTAGTTTTAATAGTTGTATGGATCCCATTGTTTATTGTTTTGTTACTAGCCATTTCCAATCCGCTAGGAATAGTATTTTCAGAGAACAACCGCCACCAGTTCCTTTTAACAGTCCCTGCCCCTGCCGTAGGCAGCTCGCCCTGGTGGCTAGGAGAATACAGGAGTAATGATGCAATCAAAAGATGGATTGGGCATTGAGACTGGTTCCTTTCTTTTTTCAGGAAAAAGAAACTAATATGTTCTGTCTAATTAGAGTGTACAAAGATAATATCACTGAGAAGGAATGTACTGATTTGGTTAAGAAAATTCCCTGTTACCAGATTATATAATTTACTTTTAAGTCTCTAAACCAGTATCAGGAAATTTTGCCTGATTTGAACATAGTAATGTTGTTACAGAATTTGTTTGTATTATATGGGTACAGTTTAGCGGGAATGTAAATTGGGTTAACTACATTGGCTATGGTTAACAAAAGTTTGGTAGAACCATACTGTTTTGATATGTTATTAGCTGATAAAGGGAAAGTATGTAAAATGTTTAACTCCTGCGGTTGTACTCTTATTCCCCATAACACTGTTTCTGATGGAAGTATTATTAGAGCCCTTCACAACCTCCAAATATTGTTTGAAGAATTAGCTGAAAGCTCAGGAGTAGAAAATCCACTGGTCAGTTTATTTGAAACCTGGTTTGGTATATGGGGAACCCTGATTACCTACTAAGGGCCCCAGGTACCAACCTGTGACTAAGGTGTAAGGTCACGTGTGTGACCTAAGAGGGGGTTTGAAGGGATTAGCCCCTAAGTTTGATGTTCCACCATCTTGTTTCTCTTAGCCAAAGCCCGTCCATTTTAAGAATCAGCATCCATTTCAAGCCTGTATTTTAAAAGAATTGATTTTCTTGTTTTAAACGGTATTTTGTCAGGAGTTAGGAAGTTCCTCTTTTTTCCTTGTCCAGGTGCAACTTCCCCTTTTTCCCTTAACTAAGCCTAAGACTGAAAGTCTGCGGTGAGCTACATCCTGTTGAAAGTGTATTAATAATTTTAGGCCAACGGTAAAAAGGAACTGTCTGCTTTCTGAAGGTGTCTGAAAGTTCAAGCATTGACGTATATACTAATAATTAACATATATGCCAACTGATTGGGCATGAGTGACGTATGTAATATTCTAATTGGTTAAATGCATACCTGTCAATTGATTGGCTCTTATATTTCTATGCTTTGTTTTAAGTTTCATATATAAGTTTAAACACGGAAGAATAAATTCAGTTCATTCTGAGATACTACTTTGTGTCTGTCTGCCATTCCTTTGTGTCTCAGGTGAACTCCGGATCCGAGGTAATTTTTGGTCGATGCCAGGGGCTGACGGAAGTCAGTGCAGAAGGGAACAAGATTCACATTCCTTTCAATAATACTACACAAACATTAGATGTTGCCATGGTTTAATTGCACATAACATGTAAACATTCACAGTGCAGGGAGGAAAAAGTATGTGAGTCCCTAGCTTAATGACTTCTCCCAGAGCTAATTGGAGTCAGGAGTGAGCCAACCTTGACTCCAATCAGTGTGATGATATTGGATGTGTTGCTGACAGCTGTCCTGCCCTTAAAAAACACACACCTGTTTTGGGTTTATTGGTTTCAAGAAGCACTGTCTGATGTGAACCATGCCTCGCAGAAAAGAGCTCTCAGAAGACCTACGATCAAGAATTGTTGACTTGCATGAAGCTGGAAAGGGTTACAAAAGTATCTCCAAAAGGCTTGATGTTCATGTGTCCACGGTAAGACAGACGGTCTACAAATGGAGAAAGTTTAGCACTGTTGCTACTCTCCCTAGGCGTGGTCGTCCTGTAAAAATGACTGCAAGAGCACAGCGCAGAATGCTGCATGAGGTAAAGAAGAATCCCAGAGTGTCAGCTAAAGACCTACAGAAATCTCTGGCACATGCTAACATTTTTGTTGACACATCTACAATAAGGAAAACATGAAACAAGAATGGAGTACATGGGAGGACACCACGGAGGAAGCCATTGCTGTCCAAAAAGAATATTGCAGCACGTTTGAAGTTTGCAAAAGAGCACCTGGATGTTCCACAGCACTACTGGCAAAATATACTGTGGACAGATGACACCAAGATTGAGTTGTTTGGGAAGAACACACAACACTGTGTGGTGAAAAAAAGGCCCAGCACACCAACATCAAAACCTCATCCCCACTGTAAAACATGGCGGAGGGAGCATCATGGTTTGGGGCTGCTTTGCTGCCTCAGGGCCTAGATGGATTGTTGTCATTGATGGGAAAATGAATTCCAGAGTTTATCAAGACATTTTGCAGGAAAACGTACGACCATCTGTCCACCAACTGAAGCTCCGCAGAGGATGGGTGATGCAACAGGACAATGACCCAAAGCATACAAGTCATTCAACAAAACAATGGCTGCAACAGCACAGAATACGCCTTTTGGAGTGGCCCAGTCAGAGTCCTGACCTCAACCCGATTGAAATGCTGTGGCATGACCTTAAGAGAGCGATTCACAAGAGACATCCCAAGAATATTGCTACACTGAAACAGTTTTGTGAAGAGGAGTGGTCCAAAATGACTCCAGATCGTTGTGCAGGTCTGATCTACAACTACAGGAAACGTTTGGTTGAGGTTATTGCTGCCAAAAGGAGGGTCAACCAGTTATTAAGTCCAAAGGTTCACATACTTTTTCCTCCCCGCACTGTGAATGTTTACATGGTATGTGTAATTAAACCATGGCAACATCTAATGTTTGTGTAGTATTATGTTCAGCAGACTGTGTTCTTCTATTGTTGTGACTTAGATAACGTTCAGAGCACATTTTATGCCCAATTCATGCAAAACTCCACGTAATCCCAAGGGGTTCACATACTTTTTCTTGCAACTGTATACAAAAAGCATTCTTAGAATTCATAAACATAGTTTGGCAGAAATAGCGCAGAACACTGACATTCAACGCTCTCCATAAGCTGATCTTCTGACCTCTTTGACGGCTTATATACCCCTCGGGCTCTCCCATTGCTTTGCCCCCCCGCATCGGCGGGTGGGCAGGATTACAATCGTGGAACGATACAGAGAAAATTAGCAAGCCCCTGCGTAAGGTTGACATGCTAACCCATGAAGCGGTCCCAAATTTTTTCCTCAAACAACCTTCCTTCAATTCAATGCTTTGGATTTCTTGCTTTCTTTCTTTCTTTTTTTTTTTTTTTACTCTTAGCATCAACTATTTTAAAAAATAAAAATTACAAGCTGCGGCTTACGGTTAGAGCGCAACTGAAAGCTGCACGTGCCCTAGCGGCTTCTCCCACCAACCTTCTCTGAAGAAGAGCAGCACGCCTATGGGCATCCCACTGCCCCGTTAGTCTATGGGGGCGCTCCATTCTCTCACTCCTTCTCTTGGCTCCCCTTTCTTTCCCAATGCCTTTCTATACGGCCAGCTCTGGGAAAGCTCCCCCGGCACTCAAGGTGAGGATGCCAAAGTGCGCCCCTCCCCCGAGCCCCTTCATTCGGGAAAACAAAAAGGCAGCAAATGCCATAAGCGCTCTCTTACACCCTGAGCCCCCGCTCACATCAAAACCAATTTCAAAATTGGGTGACCTGCTGACACCAATGCCTATGCAAATCGCACCAAAAGCTCTGCTGCGTGCACTACTTTAGAAGTCGGCGCGGCTCCGACAAAGCCGGAACCGCACCCGTACGACCGCTCTAATAGCGGACAATAGGGTGCGACTTGGCCTACAGTTTTACAAGTCGCAGGCCAAGTTGCACCTGACGTGACCGGGGTGTAAGGGGCATGCCAGCGTGTGCGTTCTCATAGCGCACGTCTAGGACAGACCACTCGTTTCAATAGGCTTCCCTAGGTGAATAGATCGATTTTAAAACCACAGAGATACATAAATCAATCAAAGTGAGTTGAAAATAATATAGCAAAAAAACAAAACCAATGTACCTCAGACACGGCCGATGACAGATCTGAGTACCGGCCCCGTTGCTGGTACCATGTGACCTGCTGTGACCAATCACAGCAGGTCACATGACAGTTGTACACCATGGATGGCTTCATGCATGCCATCCATTGTCTACTAGTGTCTAGCTGTGAATCGTCACAGCGATCACATGCACATGTCATGTGATGAGCCGTGGCCAGATCACAGCTGAGCACAAAAAAAAAAAAAAAAAAAAAAACAAACCCCTGAATGAATCGATGTCATTCAGGTAAATGCTTGCTTATAGCAAAGGAAGTCTTTGCTATAAGCAAATTGTGTAAGAAAAGAAAAAAAAAAAAACTGATCACTTCCCCAAAGTAGTACAATGTTACTGTGGTAACATTGTACTACTTTGGTCATAGGGAAATATGAAAAGAAAATCTTGAAGAAAAAGAAAAAAAATGTAATAAAAAATGAACAATAATAAAAAAAAAGTAAAAAAAATGATTTTTTTTTTTTTTTTTTTTTTCCATACTGTCACCAGTCAGTGTCCCTGATCACCGCTATGCCAGTGATAGGATGACGCTGTACTGCACTGGTGACAGTATGTAAAAAAAAATAATTGTGACAATCATTTTTTTCATTTTCTGAAAAATTCGGACAAAAAAAATACAACTTCAAAAAACTCGCCATGCCTCTTATGAAATCCGTCGTACTGTCTACTTTACAAAAAGGGGTCATTTGGGGAATATCTGTACTGTTCTGACATTCTTGGGCCTCAAGAAATTAGATTGGCTGTCACTACTTCAGGATTGATCAATATTCAGACCTATACCAGAGTTTGTGAACTCTATCACTTTCCTACAAACTAAAAAATACATCCTAATTTGGGTTATTTTCACCAAAGACATGTAGCAGAATACATCTCGGCCTAAATTTATGAAGAACCATTACGGATTTGCGAACTTTTATAACAGAAACAAAGAAAACCGTGTTTTGTTTTTAAATTTTCGGTCTTTTTTGGTTAATTTAGCCAAAAATAAAAACCCCAGCGGTGATTAAATACCACCAAAAGAAAGCTCTAGTTGTGTGAAGAAAACGATGAAATGTTTGTTTGGGTACAATGTTGTATGACCGAGCGAATTGTCATTGAAATTGTGAGAGCGCTGAAACCTGAAAAATGGCCTGGGCAGGAAGGGGGTAAAAGTGCCCGGCATGGAAATGGTTCATCGATACGAGAAAATCAAAAAGAGCCGCCTAGCGGAGGATGGTTTCCATCCAACGACCTCTGGGCCAGCTCTGGGAAAGGTCCCCTGGCACTCAAGGTGAGGATGCCAAAAGTGCGCCCCTCCCCCGAGCTCCTTCATTCGGGAAAACAAAAAGGGAACCAGGGAACAAATGCCATAAGCGCTCGCTTACACCCTGAGCCCCCGCTCACACCCAAAACAATTTCAAAATCGGGCGACCTGCTGACACCAATGCCTATGCAAACCGCACCAAAAGCTCTGCTGCGTGCACTACTTTAGAGGTCGGCGCGGCTCCGACAAAGCCGGAACCGCACCCATAGGACCGCTGTAATAGCGGACAATAGGGTGCGACTTGGCCTACAGTTTTACAAGTCGCAGGCCAAGTTGCACCTGACGTGACCGGGGTGTAAGGGGCATGCCAGCGTGTGCGTTCTCATAGCGCACGTCTAGGACAGACCACTCGTTTCAATAGGCTTCCCTAGGTGAATAGATCGATTTTAAAACCACAGAGATACATAAATCAATCAAAGTGAGTTGAAAATAATATAGCAAAAAAACAAAACCAATGTACCTCGGACACGGCCGATGACAGATCTGAGTACCGGCCCCGTTGCTGGTACCATGTGACCTGCTGTGACCAATCACAGCAGGTCACATGACAGTTGTACACCATGGATGGCTTCATGCATGCCATCCATTGTCTACTAGTGTCTAGCTGTGAATCGTCACAGCGATCACATGCACATGTCATGTGATGAGCCGTGGCCAGATCACAGCTGAGCACAAAAAAAAAAAAAAAAAAAAAAACAAACCCCTGAATGAATCGATGTCATTCAGGTAAATGCTTGCTTATAGCAAAGGAAGTCTTTGCTATAAGCAAATTGTGTAAGAAAAGAAAAAAAAAAAACTGATCACTTCCCCAAAGTAGTACAATGTTACTGTGGTAACATTGTACTACTTTGGTCATAGGGAAATATGAAAAGAAAATCTTGAAGAAAAAGAAAAAAAATGTAATAAAAAATGAACAATAATAAAAAAAAAGTAAAAAAAATGATTTTTTTTTTTTTTTTTTTTCTTTCCATACTGTCACCAGTCAGTGTCCCTGATCACCGCTATGCCAGTGATAGGATGACGCTGTACTGCACTGGTGACAGTATGTAAAAAAAAATAATTGTGACAATCATTTTTTTCATTTTCTGAAAAATTCGGACAAAAAAAATACAACTTCAAAAAACTCGCCATGCCTCTTATGAAATCCGTCGTACTGTCTACTTTACAAAAAGGGGTCATTTGGGGAATATCTGTACTGTTCTGACATTCTTGGGCCTCAAGAAATTAGATTGGCTGTCACTACTTCAGGATTGATCAATATTCAGACCTATACCAGAGTTTGTGAACTCTATCACTTTCCTACAAACTAAAAAATACATCCTAATTTGGGTTATTTTCACCAAAGACATGTAGCAGAATACATCTCGGCCTAAATTTATGAAGAACCATTACGGATTTGCGAACTTTTATAACAGAAACAAAGAAAACCGTGTTTTGTTTTTAAATTTTCGGTCTTTTTTGGTTAATTTAGCCAAAAATAAAAACCCCAGCGGTGATTAAATACCACCAAAAGAAAGCTCTAGTTGTGTGAAGAAAACGATGAAATGTTTGTTTGGGTACAATGTTGTATGACCGAGCGAATTGTCATTGAAATTGTGAGAGCGCTGAAACCTGAAAAATGGCCTGGGCAGGAAGGGGGTAAAAGTGCCCGGCATGGAAATGGTTCATCGATACGAGAAAATCAAAAAGAGCCGCCTAGCGGAGGATGGTTTCCATCCAACGACCTCTGGGCCAGCTCTGGGAAAGGTCCCCTGGCACTCAAGGTGAGGATGCCAAAAGTGCGCCCCTCCCCCGAGCTCCTTCATTCGGGAAAACAAAAAGGGAACCAGGGAACAAATGCCATAAGCGCTCGCTTACACCCTGAGCCCCCGCTCACACCCAAAACCATTTCAAAATCGGGCGACCTGCTGACACCAATGCCTATGCAAACCGCACCAAAAGCTCTGCTGCGTGCACTACTTTAGAGGTCGGCGCGGCTCCGACAAAGCCGGAACCGCACCCATAGGACCGCTGTAATAGCGGACAATAGGGTGCGACTTGGCCTACAGTTTTGCAAGTCGCAGGCCAAGTTGCACCTGACGTGACCGGGGTGTAAGGGGCATGCCAGCGTGTGCGTTCTCGTAGCGCACCTCTAGGACAGACCACTCGTTTCAATAGGCTTCCCTAGGTGGATAGATGGCGCAGGCACCATTTTTAAAACCACAGAGATACATCAATCAATCAAAGTGAGTTGAAAATAATATAGCAAAAAAACAAAACCAATGGACTAAAATGGCTCTTTAATAATTACCAGGAAATCCAAATCCAAAATAGCCGCCTAGCAGAGGATGGTTTGGATCCAACCACCTCTGCTTTATGGGCCCAGCAAGGCATGGTGGGCGTGGCCTGCCTGCCTTCCCACAATGCCTCCTGGCAGAGCTGCTCACTTGCATGCGGTGTCCTGCTTAACAATAGCCTGTGTGCTCCTCATTTTCTTCAGTAAAATCAACTTTTCAACTGACAGACATTATTGATCACATTGATTATGATTATACAAAAAGCATTCTTAGAATTCATAAACATAGTTTGGCAGAAATAGCGCAGAACACTGACATTCAATGCTCTCCATAAGCTGATCTTCTGACCTCTTTGACGGCTTATATACCCCTCGGGCTCTCCCATTGCTTTGCCCCCCCGCATCGGCGGGTGGGCAGGATTACAATCATGGAACGATACAGAGAAAATTAGCAAGCCCCTGCGTAAGGTTGACATGCTAACCCATGAAGCGGTCCCAAATTTTTTCCTCAAACAACCTTCCTTCAATTCAATGCTTTGGATTTCTTGCTTTCTTTCTTTCTTTTTTTTTTTTTTTACTCTTAGCATCAACTATTTTAAAAAATAAAAATTACAAGCTGCGGCTTACGGTTAGAGCGCAACTGAAAGCTGCACGTGCCCTAGCGGCTTCTCCCACCAACCTTCTCTGAAGAAGAGCAGCACGCCTATGGGCATCCCACTGCCCCGTTAGTCTATGGGGGCGCTCCATTCTCTCACTCCTTCTCTTGGCTCCCCTTTCTTTCCCAATGCCTTTCTATACGGCCAGCTCTGGGAAAGCTCCCCCGGCACTCAAGGTGAGGATGCCAAAGTGCGCCCCTCCCCCGAGCCCCTTCATTCGGGAAAACAAAAAGGCAGCAAATGTCATAAGCGCTCTCTTACACCCTGAGCCCCCGCTCACATCAAAACCAATTTCAAAATTGGGTGACCTGCTGACACCAATGCCTATGCAAATCGCACCAAAAGCTCTGCTGCGTGCACTACTTTAGAAGTCGGCGCGGCTCCGACAAAGCCGGAACCGCACCCGTACGACCGCTCTAATAGCGGACAATAGGGTGCGACTTGGCCTACAGTTTTACAAGTCGCAGGCCAAGTTGCACCTGACGTGACCGGGGTGTAAGGGGCATGCCAGCGTGTGCGTTCTCATAGCGCACGTCTAGGACAGACCACTCGTTTCAATAGGCTTCCCTAGGTGAATAGATCGATTTTAAAACCACAGAGATACATAAATCAATCAAAGTGAGTTGAAAATAATATAGCAAAAAAACAAAACCAATGTACCTCGGACACGGCCGATGACAGATCTGAGTACCGGCCCCGTTGCTGGTACCATGTGACCTGCTGTGACCAATCACAGCAGGTCACATGACAGTTGTACACCATGGATGGCTTCATGCATGCCATCCATTGTCTACTAGTGTCTAGCTGTGAATCGTCACAGCGATCACATGCACATGTCATGTGATGAGCCGTGGCCAGATCACAGCTGAGCACAAAAAAAAAAAACAAAAAAAAAACAAACCCCTGAATGAATCGATGTCATTCAGGTAAATGCTTGCTTATAGCAAAGGAAGTCTTTGCTATAAGCAAATTGTGTAAGAAAAGAAAAAAAAAAAAACTGATCACTTCCCCAAAGTAGTACAATGTTACTGTGGTAACATTGTACTACTTTGGTCATAGGGAAATATGAAAAGAAAATCTTGAAGAAAAAGAAAAAAAATGTAATAAAAAATGAACAATAATAAAAAAAAAGTAAAAAAAATGATTTTTTTTTTTTTTTTTTTTTTTTTCCATACTGTCACCAGTCAGTGTCCCTGATCACCGCTATGCCAGTGATAGGATGACGCTGTACTGCACTGGTGACAGTATGTAAAAAAAAATAATTGTGACAATCATTTTTTTCATTTTCTGAAAAATTTGGACAAAAAAAATACAACTTCAAATAACTCGCCATGCCTCTTATGAAATCCGTCGTACTGTCTACTTTACAAAAAGGGGTCATTTGGGGAATATCTGTACTGTTCTGACATTCTTGGGCCTCAAGAAATTAGATTGGCTGTCACTACTTCAGGATTGATCAATATTCAGACCTATACCAGAGTTTGTGAACTCTATCACTTTCCTACAAACTAAAAAATACATCCTAATTTGGGTTATTTTCACCAAAGACATGTAGCAGAATACATCTCGGCCTAAATTTATGAAGAACCATTACGGATTTGCGAACTTTTATAACAGAAACAAAGAAAACCGTGTTTTGTTTTTAAATTTTCGGTCTTTTTTGGTTAATTTAGCCAAAAATAAAAACCCCAGCGGTGATTAAATACCACCAAAAGAAAGCTCTAGTTGTGTGAAGAAAACGATGAAATGTTTGTTTGGGTACAATGTTGTATGACCGAGCGAATTGTCATTGAAATTGTGAGAGCGCTGAAACCTGAAAAATGGCCTGGGCAGGAAGGGGGTAAAAGTGCCCGGCATGGAAATGGTTCATCGATACGAGAAAATCAAAAAGAGCCGCCTAGCGGAGGATGGTTTCCATCCAACGACCTCTGGGCCAGCTCTGGGAAAGGTCCCCTGGCACTCAAGGTGAGGATGCCAAAAGTGCGCCCCTCCCCCGAGCTCCTTCATTCGGGAAAACAAAAAGGGAACCAGGGAACAAATGCCATAAGCGCTCGCTTACACCCTGAGCCCCCGCTCACACCCAAAACAATTTCAAAATCGGGCGACCTGCTGACACCAATGCCTATGCAAACCGCACCAAAAGCTCTGCTGCGTGCACTACTTTAGAGGTCGGCGCGGCTCCGACAAAGCCGGAACCGCACCCATAGGACCGCTGTAATAGCGGACAATAGGGTGCGACTTGGCCTACAGTTTTACAAGTCGCAGGCCAAGTTGCACCTGACGTGACCGGGGTGTAAGGGGCATGCCAGCGTGTGCGTTCTCATAGCGCACGTCTAGGACAGACCACTCGTTTCAATAGGCTTCCCTAGGTGAATAGATCGATTTTAAAACCACAGAGATACATAAATCAATCAAAGTGAGTTGAAAATAATATAGCAAAAAAACAAAACCAATGTACCTCGGACACGGCCGATGACAGATCTGAGTACCGGCCCCGTTGCTGGTACCATGTGACCTGCTGTGACCAATCACAGCAGGTCACATGACAGTTGTACACCATGGATGGCTTCATGCATGCCATCCATTGTCTACTAGTGTCTAGCTGTGAATCGTCACAGCGATCACATGCACATGTCATGTGATGAGCCGTGGCCAGATCACAGCTGAGCACAAAAAAAAAAAAAAAAAAAACAAACCCCTGAATGAATCGATGTCATTCAGGTAAATGCTTGCTTATAGCAAAGGAAGTCTTTGCTATAAGCAAATTGTGTAAGAAAAGAAAAAAAAAAAAACTGATCACTTCCCCAAAGTAGTACAATGTTACTGTGGTAACATTGTACTACTTTGGTCATAGGGAAATATGAAAAGAAAATCTTGAAGAAAAAGAAAAAAAATGTAATAAAAAATGAACAATAATAAAAAAAAAGTAAAAAAAATGTTTTTTTTTTTTTTTTTTTTTTTCTTTCCATACTGTCACCAGTCAGTGTCCCTGATCACCGCTATGCCAGTGATAGGATGACGCTGTACTGCACTGGTGACAGTATGTAAAAAAAAATAATTGTGACAATCATTTTTTTCATTTTCTGAAAAATTCGGACAAAAAAAATACAACTTCAAAAAACTCGCCATGCCTCTTATGAAATCCGTCGTACTGTCTACTTTACAAAAAGGGGTCATTTGGGGAATATCTGTACTGTTCTGACATTCTTGGGCCTCAAGAAATTAGATTGGCTGTCACTACTTCAGGATTGATCAATATTCAGACCTATACCAGAGTTTGTGAACTCTATCACTTTCCTACAAACTAAAAAATACATCCTAATTTGGGTTATTTTCACCAAAGACATGTAGCAGAATACATCTCGGCCTAAATTTATGAAGAACCATTACGGATTTGCGAACTTTTATAACAGAAACAAAGAAAACCGTGTTTTGTTTTTAAATTTTCGGTCTTTTTTGGTTAATTTAGCCAAAAATAAAAACCCCAGCGGTGATTAAATACCACCAAAAGAAAGCTCTAGTTGTGTGAAGAAAACGATGAAATGTTTGTTTGGGTACAATGTTGTATGACCGAGCGAATTGTCATTGAAATTGTGAGAGCGCTGAAACCTGAAAAATGGCCTGGGCAGGAAGGGGGTAAAAGTGCCCGGCATGGAAATGGTTCATCGATACGAGAAAATCAAAAAGAGCCGCCTAGCGGAGGATGGTTTCCATCCAACGACCTCTGGGCCAGCTCTGGGAAAGGTCCCCTGGCACTCAAGGTGAGGATGCCAAAAGTGCGCCCCTCCCCCGAGCTCCTTCATTCGGGAAAACAAAAAGGGAACCAGGGAACAAATGCCATAAGCGCTCGCTTACACCCTGAGCCCCCGCTCACATCCAAACCAATTTCAAAATCGGGCGACCTGCTGACACCAATGCCTATGCAAATCGCACCAAAAGCTCTGCTGCGTGCACTACTTTAGAAGTCGGCGCGGCTCCGACAAAGCCGGAACCGCACCCCTACGACCGCTCTAATAGCGGACAATAGGGTGCGACTTGGCCTACAGTTTTACAAGTCGCAGGCCAAGTTGCACCTGACGTGACCGGGGTGTAAGGGGCATGCCAGCGTGTGCGTTCTCGTAGCGCACCTCTAGGACAGACCACTCGTTTCAATAGGCTTCCCTAGGTGGATAGATGGCGCAGGCACCATTTTTAAAACCACAGAGATACATCAATCAATCAAAGTGAGTTGAAAATAATATAGCAAAAAAACAAAACCAATGGACTAAAATGGCTCTTTAATAATTACCAGGAAATCCAAATCCAAAATAGCCGCCTAGCAGAGGATGGTTTGGATCCAACCACCTCTGCTTTATGGGCCCAGCAAGGCATGGTGGGCGTGGCCTGCCTGCCTTCCCACAATGCCTCCTGGCAGAGCTGCTCACTTGCATGCGGTGTCCTGCTTAACAATAGCCTGTGTGCTCCTCATTTTCTTCAGTAAAATCAACTTTTCAACTGACAGACATTATTGATCACATTGATTATGATTACAGTTGCAAGAAAAAGTATGTGAACCCCTTGGGATTACGTGGAGTTTTGCATGAATTGGGCATAAAATGTGCTCTGAACGTCATCTAAGTCACAACAATAGAAGAACACAGTCTGCTGCACATAATACTACACAAATAGAGATGAGCGAAGAAATGAAAAATTCGATTCGACTGATTCGGCGAATTCGTGGACAATATTCGATTCGAGTCGAATAAATTCGCTGTGAATTTAACTTAAAAAAGGGTGTTTCTAGGCTTCAGAGAGACTTAATATTAGTGCAGAACACTGTACCTTTAATTTAAATGCCCTTGGAGTCTGCTGGGGAAGAGAAATAATACTGTCAGTCAGTATGACATGCAGATGAGTGCCGTCGATCTTAGAATCACCGCACACTTCACTCATTTGGGCAGTCACGGGGCCAAAACCAGAGTGTGGAGCCACAGTGTGGCGGTGGAGGCAGCAGCAATGGGAGGCCATACAGCACCCTATGACAAAAATGGAAACCACCAGCAGTGTGAGGAGACCTGAAAGTGGCACATGGCAGAGTGTGGCGATAGAGACAGCAGCAATGGGAGGCCGTACAGGGACCCATGACACACTCTGGACCTGGCAGCAGCATGAGGAGGCGGTACAGGGGCCCATGACAGATTACGGGCCTGGCAGCAGCATGAGGAGTCGGTACAGGGGCCCATGGCAGATTACGGGCCTGGCAGCAGCAATGGGAGGCCGTACAGGGACCCATGACACACTCTGGACCTGGCAGCAGCATGGGGAGGCGGTACAGGGGCCCATGACAGATTACGGGCCTGGCAGCAGCATGAGGAGTCGGTACGGGGGCCCATGACACACTCTGGACCTGGCAGCAGCATGAGGAGGCGGTACAGGGGCGCATGACAGATTACGAGCCTGGCAGCAGCAACTTGGACAGGAGGACGTTCAGCTTCTGCACCGTCGGGTGCGTGCTCGCAAACTGTTGTCTCTTGGAAACGGATTCCAAGAAAGACTGCTGACGGAATCCGTGAAGAGGAGTAGCAGGAGAAGGAGCATCTGAACGAGCGGAATATGCCAACAAGCGACAACAGTGGCCCATGACAGATTACGGGCCTGGCAGCAGCATGAGGAGTCGGTACGGGGGCCCATGGCAGATTACGGGCCTGGCAGCAGCTATGGGAGGCCCGTAATCTGCCAGCACCCTATGACAAAAAATGGAACCCACCAGCAGTGTGAGGAGACCTGAAAGTGGCACATGGCAGAGTGTGGCGATGGAGACAGCAGCAATGGGAGGCCGTACAGGGACCCATGAGAGACTCTGGACCTGGCAGCAGCATGAGGAGGCGGTATAGGGGCCCATGGCAGATTAGGGGCCTGGCAGCAGCTATGGGAGGCCCGTAATCTGCCAGCACCCTATGACAAAAAATGGAACACACCAGCAGTGTGAGGAGACCTGAAAGTGGCACATGGCAGAGTGTGGCGATGGAGGCAGCAGCAATGGGAGGCCGTACAGGGACCCATGAGAGACTCTGGACTTGGCAGCAGCATGAGGAGGCGGTATAGGGGCCCATGGCAGATTAGGGGCCTGGCAGCAGCTATGGGAGGCCCGTAATCTGCCAGCACCCTATGACAAAAAATGGAACACACCAGCAGTGTGAGGAGACCTGAAAGTGGCACATGTTTGGGGCATGATTCATGGCGGATTTAGTCAGTTGTGTCAGGAACTGGTGGTTTGAAATCCAGACTAATCCACGCCTGATTCATTTTCACAAACGTGAGTCTCTCCACACTTTGGGTGGACAGTCGTGTCCTCCGCGGAGTTGCAATACCTCCTGCCGCACTAAACACGCGCTCCGATGCCACGCTACTGGCCGGGCATGACAGCCTTTCAAGGGCAAATTCAGCTAGTTGGGGCCAAAGGTCAAGTTTCGTTGCCCAGTAGTCAAGGGGATTGTCTACCTCGGTTGGCAGGGTGCTGTCCAAGTAGGCCTAAGCCTGTTGTTTGAGCTCCTGCTCCAGGTCCACCTGATGCTGCTGCTGCTGCTGCGGCTGGTTAGTAGTTTCCTCACTGCGCTGGTGAAGAAAGCTACTCATCATCGACTGCAGACTGAGGCAGCCGCTGCTGGTGGAGCTGCCACTGCTCCTACCACCCCACCCCTCCCCTGCTGCCATGGCAGCGGAACACGAGCGCACAGGGCCCACAGTGTCTGAGGATGGACGTTGGCGCAGACAGGCAGAGACCAGCTGACTACATAGGTGTTTTTTATAGTACGTTATTTTGGCCTCCCTCTCAGCAGGTGTGAAAAAGGCCACCATTTTTGAACGGTAGCGAGGGTCCAACAAGGTGGACAGCCAAAAGTCATCCCTCTGTCTAATGGTTATTATTCGGCTGTCGCTACGCAAGCAACCGAGCATGCTATGGGCCATTTGTGCCAAGGAATGCGAGGGACTCCCTGCCTCCATCTCCACAGCATACTGCCACGGTGCGTCTAGGTCCTCTGTCTCCTCTTCCTCCTCCTCTACCAGATGCTCCTGCTCCTCCACTCCTGTCCGCTGAGTGGAAAAACCACCCATTTCACTCAATAATTCCTGAGCACCAATGTCCTCCTCTACCTCCTCCTCTTCTTCCAGTCCTGCCCCCACAGGGGCCATGTGGCGTTGAGATCTGTGCGCCACGTCTACCGCACCCTGACCAGCCATTGTTAACAGCATTTGTTCCAGGACGTGCAACAGAGGAATGACGTCGTTCATCCCATAGTCCTGCCGACTCACGAATAGCGTGGCCTCCTCAAAGGGCCTGAGCAAGCGCAGGTGTCACGCATGAGCTGCCAATGGCTGACATCTAAGTTACACAGGGAGTACCTTTATCTGCTTTTAACATCAGGAAATCTGTGATGGCCTTTTGCTGTTCGTAAAGGCGGTCTAACATATGTAGGGTTGAATTCCACCTTGTTGCAACGTCACAGCATGAGGAGTCGGTATAGGGGCCCATGGCAGATTAGGGGCCTGGCAGCAGTTATGGGAGGCCCATAATCTGCCAGCACCCTATGACAAAAAATGGAACACACCAGCAGTGTGAGGAGACCTGAAAGTGGCACATGGCAGAGTGTGGCGATGGAGACAGCAGCAATGGGAGGCCGTACAGGGACCCATGAGAGACTCTGGACCTGGCAGCAGCATGAGGAGGCGGTATATAGGGGCCTACGGCAGATTAGGGGCCTGGCAGCAGCTATAGGAGGCCCGTAATCTGCCAGCACCCTATGTCAAAAAATTCAACACACCAGCAGTGTGTGAGGAGACCTGAAAGTGGCACATGGCAGAGTGTGGCGATGGAGACAGCAGCAATGGGAGGCCGTACAGGGACCCATGACAGACTCTGGACTTGGCAGCAGCATGAGGAGGCGGTATATAGGGGCTTATGGCAGATTAGGGGCCTGGCAGCAGCTATAGGAGGCCCGTAATCTGCCAGCACCCTATGTCAAAAAATTCAACACACCAGCAGTGTGAGGAGACCTGAAAGTGGCACATGGCAGAGTGTGGCGATGGAGACAGCAGCAATGGGAGGCCGTACAGGGACCCATGACAGACTCTGAACTTGGCAGCAGCATGAGGAGGCGGTATATAGGGGCCCATGGCAGATTAGGGGCCTGGCAGCAGCTATAGGAGGCCCGTAATCTGCCAGCACCCTATGTCAAAAAATTCAACACACCAGCAGTGTGAGGAGACCTGAAAGTGGCACATGGCAGAGTGTGGCGATGGAGACAGCAGCAATGGGAGGCCGTACAGGGACCCATGACAGACTCTGGACTTGGCAGCAGCATGAGGAGGCGGTATATAGGGGCCCATGGCAGATTAGGGGCCTGGCAGCAGCTATGGGAGGCCCGTAATCTGCCAGCACCCTATGTCAAAAAATTCAACACACCAGCAGTGTGTGAGGAGACCTGAAAGTGGCACATGGCAGAGTGTGGCGATGGAGAAAGCAGCAATGGGAGGCCGTACAGGGACCCATGAGAGACTCTGGACCTGGCAGCAGCATGAGGAGGCGGTATATAGGGGCCTATGGCAGATTAGGGGCCTGGCAGCAGCTATGTGAGGCCCGTAATCTGCCTGCACCCTATGTCAAAAAATTAAACACACCAGCAGTGTGAAGAGACCTGAAAGTGGCACATGGCAGCAGAGTGTGGCGATGGAGACAGCAGCAATGGGAGGCCGTACAGGGACCATGACAGACTCTGGACTTGGCAGCAGCATGAGGAGGCGGTATATAGGGGCCCATGGCAGATTAGGGGCCTGGCAGCAGCTATGTGAGGCCCGTAATCTGCCTGCACCCTATGTCAAAAAATTAAACACACCAGCAGTGTGAAGAGACCTGAAAGTGGCACATGGCAGCAGAGTGTGGCGATGGAGACAGCAGCAATGGGAGGCCGTACAGGGACCCATGAGAGACTCTAGACTTGGCAGCAGCATGAGGAGGCGGTATATAGGGGCCCATGGCAGATTAGGGGCCTGGCAGCAGCTATGTGAGGCCCGTAATCTGCCTGCACCCTATGTCAAAAAATTAAACACACCAGCAGTGTGAAGAGACCTGAAAGTGGCACATGGCAGCAGAGTGTGGCGATGGAGACAGCAGCAATGGGAGGCCGTACAGGGACCATGACAGACTCTGGACTTGGCAGCAGCATGAGGAGGCGGTATATAGGGGCCCATGGCAGATTAGGGGCCTGGCAGCAGCTATGTGAGGCCCGTAATCTGCCTGCACCCTATGTCAAAAAATTAAACACACCAGCAGTGTGAAGAGACCTGAAAGTGGCACATGGCAGCAGAGTGTGGCGATGGAGACAGCAGCAATGGGAGGCCGTACAGGGACCCATGAGAGACTCTAGACTTGGCAGCAGCATGAGGAGGCGGTATATAGGGGCCCATGGCAGATTAGGGGCCTGGCAGCAGCTATGTGAGGCCCGTAATCTGCCTGCACCCTATGTCAAAAAATTAAACACACCAGCAGTGTGAAGAGACCTGAAAGTGGCACATGGCAGCAGAGTGTGGCGATGGAGACAGCAGCAATGGGAGGCCGTACAGGGACCATGACAGACTCTGGACTTGGCAGCAGCATGAGGAGGCGGTATATAGGGGCCCATGGCAGATTAGGGGCCTGGCAGCAGCTATGGGAGGCCCGTAATCTGCCAGCACCCTATGTCAAAAAATTTAACACACCAGCAGTGTGAAGAGACCTGAAAGTGGCACATGGCATGAGAGACTCTGGACCTGGCAGCAGCAGGAGGAGGCGGTATAGGGGCCCATGGCTGATTAGGGGCCTGGCAGCAGCTATGTGAGGCCCGTTATCTTGCAGCACCCTATGTCAAAAAATTTAACACACCAGCAGTGTGAAGAGACCTGAAAGTGGCACATGGCAGCAGAGTGTGGCGATGGAGACAGCAGCAATGGGAGGCCGTACAGGGACCCATGAGAGACTCTGGACCTGGCAGCAGCAGGAGGAGGCGGTATATAGGGGCCCATGGCAGATTAGGGGCCTGGCAGCAGCTATGTGAGGCCCGTAATCTGCCTGCACCCTATGTCAAAAAATTTAACACACCAGCAGTGTGAAGAGACCTGAAAGTGGCACATGGCAGCAGAGTGTGGCGATGGAGACAGCAGCAATGGGAGGCCGTACAGGGACCCATGAGAGACTCTAGACTTGGCAGCAGCATGAGGAGGCGGTATATAGGGGCCCATGGCAGATTAGGGGCCTGGCAGCAGCTATGTGAGGCCCGTAATCTGCCTGCACCCTATGTCCAAAAATTAAACACACCAGCAGTGTGAAGAGACCTGAAAGTGGCACATGGCAGCAGAGTGTGGCGATGGAGACAGCAGCAATGGGAGGCCGTACAGGGACCCATGAGAGACTCTAGACTTGGCAGCAGCATGAGGAGGCGGTATATAGGGGCCCATGGCAGATTAGGGGCCTGGCAGCAGCTATGTGAGGCCCGTAATCTGCCTGCACCCTATGTCCAAAAATTAAACACACCAGCAGTGTGAAGAGACCTGAAAGTGGCACATGGCAGCAGAGTGTGGCGATGGAGACAGCAGCAATGGGAGGCCGTACAGGGACCATGACAGACTCTGGACTTGGCAGCAGCATGAGGAGGCGGTATATAGGGGCCCATGGCAGATTAGGGGCCTGGCAGCAGCTATGTGAGGCCCGTAATCTGCCTGCACCCTATGTCAAAAAATTTAACACACCAGCAGTGTGAAGAGACCTGAAAGTGGCACATGGCAGCAGAGTGTGGCGATGGAGACAGCAGCAATGGGAGGCCGTACAGGGACCCATGAGAGACTCTGGACCTGGCAGCAGCAGGAGGAGGCGGTATATAGGGGCCCATGGCAGATTAGGGGCCTGGCAGCAGCTATGTGAGGCCCGTAATCTGCCTGCACCCTATGTCAAAAAATTTAACACACCAGCAGTGTGAAGAGACCTGAAAGTGGCACATGGCAGCAGAGTGTGGCGATGGAGACAGCAGCAATGGGAGGCCGTACAGGGACCCATGAGAGACTCTAGACTTGGCAGCAGCATGAGGAGGCGGTATATAGGGGCCCATGGCAGATTAGGGGCCTGGCAGCAGCTATGTGAGGCCCGTAATCTGCCTGCACCCTATGTCCAAAAATTAAACACACCAGCAGTGTGAAGAGACCTGAAAGTGGCACATGGCAGCAGAGTGTGGCGATGGAGACAGCAGCAATGGGAGGCCGTACAGGGACCCATGAGAGACTCTAGACTTGGCAGCAGCATGAGGAGGCGGTATATAGGGGCCCATGGCAGATTAGGGGCCTGGCAGCAGCTATGTGAGGCCCGTAATCTGCCTGCACCCTATGTCCAAAAATTAAACACACCAGCAGTGTGAAGAGACCTGAAAGTGGCACATGGCAGCAGAGTGTGGCGATGGAGACAGCAGCAATGGGAGGCCGTACAGGGACCATGACAGACTCTGGACTTGGCAGCAGCATGAGGAGGCGGTATATAGGGGCCCATGGCAGATTAGGGGCCTGGCAGCAGCTATGTGAGGCCCGTAATCTGCCTGCACCCTATGTCAAAAAATTTAACACACCAGCAGTGTGAAGAGACCTGAAAGTGGCACATGGCAGCAGAGTGTGGCGATGGAGACAGCAGCAATGGGAGGCCGTACAGGGACCATGACAGACTCTGGACTTGGCAGCAGCATGAGGAGGCGGTATATAGGGGCCCATGGCAGATTAGGGGCCTGGCAGCAGCTATGGGAGGCCCGTAATCTGCCAGCACCCTATGTCAAAAAATTTAACACACCAGCAGTGTGAAGAGACCTGAAAGTGGCACATGGCATGAGAGACTCTGGACCTGGCAGCAGCAGGAGGAGGCGGTATAGGGGCCCATGGCTGATTAGGGGCCTGGCAGCAGCTATGTGAGGCCCGTTATCTTGCAGCACCCTATGTCAAAAAATTTAACACACCAGCAGTGTGAAGAGACCTGAAAGTGGCACATGGCAGCAGAGTGTGGCGATGGAGACAGCAGCAATGGGAGGCCGTACAGGGACCCATGAGAGACTCTGGACCTGGCAGCAGCAGGAGGAGGTGGTATATAGGGGCCTATGGCAGATTAGGGGCCTGGCAGCAGCTATAGGAGGCCCGTAATCTGCCAGCACCCTATGTCAAAAAATTCAACACACCAGCAGTGTGAGGAGACCTGAAAGTGGCACATGTTTGAGGCATGATTCATGGCGGATTTAGTCAGTTGTGTCAGGAACTGGTGGTTTGAAATCCAGACTAATCCACGCCTGATTCATTTTCACAAACGTGAGTCTCTCCACACTTTGGGTGGACAGTCGTGTCCTCCGCGGAGTTACAATACCTCCTGCCGCACTAAACACGCGCTCCGATGCCACGCTACTGGCCGGGCATGACAGCCTTTCAAGGGCAAATTCAGCTAGTTGGGGCCAAAGGTCAAGTTTCGTTGCCCAGTAGTCAAGGGGATTGTCTACCTCGGTTGGCAGGGTGCTGTCCAAGTAGGCCCAAGCCTGTTGTTTGAGCTCCTGCTCCAGGTCCACCTGATGCTGCTGCTGCTGCTGCGGCTGGTTAGTAGTTTCCTCACTGCGCTGGTGAAGAAAGCTACTCATCATCGACTGCAGACTGAGGCAGCCGCTGCTGGTGGAGCTGCCACTGCTCCTACCACCCCACCCCTCCCCTGCTGCCATGCCAGCGGAACGCGAGCGCACAGGGCCCACAGTGTCTGAGGATGGACGATGGCGCACAAAGGCAGAGACCAACTGACTACATAGGTGGTTTTTATAGTACGTAATTTTGGCCTCCCTCTCAGCAGGTGTGAAAAAGGCCACCATTTTGGACCGGTAGCGAGGGTCCAACAAGGTGGACAGCCAAAAGTCATCCCTCTGTCTGATGGTTATTATTCGGCTGTCGCTACGCAAGCAACCGAGCATGCTATGGGCCATTTGTGCCAAGGAATGCGAGGGACTCCCTGCCTCCATCTCCACAGCATACTGCCACGGTGCGTCTGGGTCCTCTGTCTCCTCCTCCTCCTCCTCTACCAGATGCTCCTGCTCCTCCACTCCTGTCCGCTGAGTGGAAAAACCACCCATTTCACTCAATAATTCCTGAGCACAAATGTCCTCCTCTACCTCCTCCTCTTCTTCCTGTCCTGCCCCCACAGGGGTCATGTGGCGTTGAGATCTGTGCGCCACGTCTACCGCACCCTGACCAGCCATTGTTAACAGCATTTGTTCCAGGACGTGCAACAGAGGAATGACGTCGTTCATCCCATAGTCCTGCCGACTCACGAATAGCGTGGCCTCCTCAAAGGGCCTGAGCAAGCGGCAGGTGTCACGCATGAGCTGCCAATGGCTGACATCTAAGTTACACAGGGGAGTACCTTTATCCGCTTGTAACATCAGGAAATCGGTGATGGCCTTTCGCTGCTCGTAAAGGCGGTCTAACATGTGTAGGGTTGAATTCCACCTTGTTGCAACGTCGCAGATCAGGCGATGCTGTGGAATTCCGTTCTGCCGCTGCAGCTCAATGAGGGTGTTCTTTGCGGTGTAGGAATGGCTGAAATGCATGCACAGTTTACGTGACATTTTAAGGATGTCTTGCAGTGGGATGGTGGATTTTAGGAACCGCTTGACAACCAGATTGAACACGTGAGCCATGCATGGCGCATGGCACAACCTTCCTTGACGCAGAGCAGACACCATGTTCTTTCCGTTGTCAGTCAACATGGTTCCGATTTTTAGTTTGCGCGGAGACAGCCATCTGTCGATTTCTCTGTTCATTACACTCAGCAGTTCCTCCCCTGTGTGACTACGTTCGCCAAGGCATACCAGGTGCAGCACAGCGTGACACCGTTGCGCCCTGCACATGTGATATGCCGGTCGGGTAATGGGACTTGGCACGGGGGTGGCGGCTGAGGACACGGCGGAAAAAGAGGTGGTAGAGGCGGACATGCTTGCTGGACCAAGGACGTGCAAACGTGGAGGCAAAAGCGTCGTGACCTGTCCAAGTTGCTGGTGCGGCTGTGCCGGCACCACGTTCACCCAGTGGGCCGTAAATGACATGTACTGTCCCTGACCGTAGTTACAGCTCCACACGTCGGCGCTGCCGTGCACTTTGGCAGAGACCGACATGCTCAAAGACTGGCCCACCATCTCTTCTACATGTGAATGCAGGGCTGGCACTGCCTTTTGGGCAAAGAAATGACGGCTTGGCACTCTCCACCGCGGCGCGGCACAAGCCATCATTTCTCGGAAAGGTGCTGAGTCCACCAGTTGGAAAGGGAGGGACTGCAGCACCAGCAACTTGGACAGGAGGACGTTCAGCTTTTGCACCGTCGGGTGCGTGCTCGCAAACTGTTGTCTCTTGGATACGGATTCCAAGAAAGACTGTTGACGGAATCCGAGAAGAGGAGTAGCAGGAGAAGGAGCATCTGAACGAGCGGAAGATGCCAATGAGCGACAACTCCCCTCAGCAGAGGTGTTGGAGCCTTGACTGGCTGATAGAGGGCGATTGACGACGTCGGGTGACGGAGCAAGTAACGGAGCGGGTGATGGAGCGGGGGCTGGGGCAGGCAGAACCGCCGTATGTTTATCACGGTTTTCCCAGGCCACCGAATGGTGACGCTGCATATGCTGACGCAACGCTGTAGTCCCAACATGGGCCCCCTGGCCACGCTTGCATTTCTGGCCACATAGTCGACATACGGCTACGTTTACTTCCTCGGGCGGCTTGAGGAAAAATTGCCACACCACCGAGTAGGAAACTTTGCCCCCGCTACTCTTCACTGGCTGACTGCTACTTCCTCCGTGCGCACCGGCACCACTACTGGCCGTGGTGGTAGGCTGCAGTGGAGCTGGTGCTCTACTCCGTGGACGTTTGGCTCCACTGACACTGATGCGACCCTGCTGCTGTCTCCTGGGCAACCCACCGACTGTTTTGCTCGCTGCCAAGCTGCCACCCTCTTCTCCTGATGATGCGGAAGAAATTGCCTGATGACGACGAGGCTGCCAAGTGCGATCAACCTCCTCATCATCAAGTAGGGTCTCCGCCTCACTACTAGCCCCCTCGGCTGCGTCTGGGTCAGGAGACAGACCTGTCTCTAGACCGGCTACCGAGCCACTCTCCTCGCCAGTACTTGTTCGCTTGGCTGCTGAAAAGGCCGATGTCTCCCCCCGTTCCTGACCGCCCTCTGTTAGCTCTTCCTCACTGTACAGTGGGGCTGAGCCCACAGCATGCGATACTTCGCTTGGTGAGGGAACAGCAAAGGACAGGGGCAGGTAGAGGACACGTGATTTCAGTGGGCTTGGTCCCGGGCCATGCCAACTAACGGTTGTGTCTGACGTACCCACCGACCGTTGGCTGTAGGTGTCAGAGGTGACCTGGGAAGAGGAAGACGACCGAGCCAACCAATCAATGACGGCAGGGTTGTCGGTGGAGACACGACCGCTGGATGACACCGGGAGCACTGGCCTCTGGCTGCGAATACTGCTGCCTCGACCCCTTCCTCTGCTGCCACGTCTGCTCGCTCCTAAAACATTGCCTCCTCTGCCACTCCTCTGCATGTTGTCTGACATACTATTTAATTCAACGATTAGGTGTCCCTGAGTAACAATTCTCTGGCACTCAGTAACAATTCTGTCTGTCCCTGAGTAACAATTCTCTGGCACTCAGTAACAATTCTGTCTGTCCCTGAGTAACAATTCTCTGGCACTCAGTAACAATTCTGTCTGTCCCTGAGTATGAATTCTGTGGCCCTGAGTAACAATTCTGTGTCTGCGCGAGTAACAATTCTGTGTCTGTGCAAGTAACAATTTTGTGTCTGTGCGAGTAACAATTCTCTGGCACTCAGTAACAATTCTGTCTGTCCCTGAGTATGAATTCTGTGGCCCTGAGTAACAATTCTGTGTCTGTGCGAGTAACAATTCTGTGTCTGTGCGAGTAACAATTCTGTGTCTGTGCAAGTAACAATTTTGTGTCTGTGCGAGTAACAATTCTCTGGCACTCAGTAACAATTCTGTCTGTCCCTGAGTAACAATTCTCTGGCACTCAGTAACAATTCTGTCTGTCCCTGAGTAACAATTCTCTGGCACTCAGTAACAATTCTGTCTGTCCCTGAGTAACAATTCTCTGGCACTCAGTAACAATTCTGTCTGTCCCTGAGTAACAATTCTCTGGCACTCAGTAACAATTCTGTCTGTCCCTGAGTATGAATTCTGTGGCCCTGAGTAACAATTCTGTGTCTGTGCGAGTAACAATTCTGTGTCTGTGCAAGTAACAATTTTGTGTCTGTGCGAGTAACAATTCTCTGGCACTCAGTAACAATTCTGTCTGTCCCTGAGTAACAATTCTCTGGCACTCAGTAACAATTCTGTCTGTCCCTGAGTAACAATTCTCTGGCACTCAGTAACAATTCTGTCTGTCCCTGAGTATGAATTCTGTGGCCCTGAGTAACAATTCTGTCTCTGTGCGAGTAACAATTCTGTGTCTGTGCAAGTAACAATTTTGTGTCTGTGAGAGTAACAATTCTCTGGCACTCAGTAACAATTCTGTCTGTCCCTGAGTAAGAATTCTCTGGCACTCAGTAACAATTCTGTCTGTCCCTGAGTAACAATTCTCTGGCACTCAGTAACAATTCTGTCTGTCCCTGAGTAACAATTCTGTCTGTCCCTGAGTATGAATTCTGTGGCCCTGAGTAAGAATTCTCTGGCACTCAGTAACAATTCTGTCTGTCCCTGAGTATGAATTCTGTGGCCCTGAGTAACAATTGTGTGTCTGTGCAAGTAACAATTCTGTGTCTGTGCAAGTAACAATTTTGTGTCTGTGAGAGTAACAATTCTCTGGCACTCAGTAACAATTCTGTCTGTCCCTGAGTAACAATTCTCTGGCACTCAGTAACAATTCTGTCTGTCCCTGAGTATGAATTCTGTGGCCCTGAGTAACAATTCTGTCTCTGTGCGAGTAACAATTCTGTGTCTGTGCAAGTAACAATTTTGTGTCTGTGAGAGTAACAATTCTCTGGCACTCAGTAACAATTCTGTCTGTCCCTGAGTAAGAATTCTCTGGCACTCAGTAACAATTCTGTCTGTCCCTGAGTAACAATTCTCTGGCACTCAGTAACAATTCTGTCTGTCCCTGAGTATGAATTCTGTGGCCCTGAGTAACAATTCTGTGTCTGTGCGAGTAACAATTCTGTGTCTGTGCAAGTAACAATTTTGTGTCTGTGAGAGTAACAATTCTCTGGCACTCAGTAACAATTCTGTCTGTCCCTGAGTAAGAATTCTCTGGCACTCAGTAACAATTCTGTCTGTCCCTGAGTAACAATTCTCTGGCACTCAGTAACAATTCTGTCTGTCCCTGAGTAACAATTCTGTCTGTCCCTGAGTATGAATTCTGTGGCCCTGAGTAAGAATTCTCTGGCACTCAGTAACAATTCTGTCTGTCCCTGAGTATGAATTCTGTGGCCCTGAGTAACAATTGTGTGTCTGTGCAAGTAACAATTCTGTGTCTGTGCAAGTAACAATTTTGTGTCTGTGAGAGTAACAATTCTCTGGCACTCAGTAACAATTCTGTCTGTCCCTGAGTAACAATTCTCTGGCACTCAGTAACAATTCTGTCTGTCCCTGAGTAACAATTCTGTCTGTCCCTGAGTATGAATTCTGTGGCCCTGAGTAAGAATTCTCTGGCACTCAGTAACAATTCTGTCTGTCCCTGAGTATGAATTCTGTGGCCCTGAGTAACAATTGTGTGTCTGTGCAAGTAACAATTCTGTGTCTGTGCAAGTAACAATTTTGTGTCTGTGAGAGTAACAATTCTCTGGCACTCAGTAACAATTCTGTCTGTCCCTGAGTAACAATTCTCTGGCACTCAGTAACAATTCTGTCTGTCCCTGAGTATGAATTCTGTGGCCCTGAGTAACAATTCTGTCTCTGTGCGAGTAACAATTCTGTGTCTGTGCAAGTAACAATTTTGTGTCTGTGAGAGTAACAATTCTCTGGCACTCAGTAACAATTCTGTCTGTCCCTGAGTAAGAATTCTCTGGCACTCAGTAACAATTCTGTCTGTCCCTGAGTAACAATTCTCTGGCACTCAGTAACAATTCTGTCTGTCCCTGAGTATGAATTCTGTGGCCCTGAGTAACAATTCTGTGTCTGTGCGAGTAACAATTCTGTGTCTGTGCAAGTAACAATTTTGTGTCTGTGCGAGTAACAATTCTCTGGCACTCAGTAACAATTCTGTCTGTCCCTGAGTAACAATTCTCTGGCACTCAGTAACAATTCTGTCTGTCCCTGAGTATGAATTCTGTGGCCCTGAGTAACAATTCTGTGTCTGTGCGAGTAACAATTCTGTGTCTGTGCAAGTAACAATTTTGTGTCTGTGCGAGTAACAATTCTCTGGCACTCAGTAACAATTCTGTCTGTCCCTGAGTAACAATTCTCTGGCACTCAGTAACAATTCTGTCTGTCCCTGAGTAACAATTCTCTGGCACTCAGTAACAATTCTGTCTGTCCCTGAGTAACAATTCTCTGGCACTCAGTAACAATTCTGTCTGTCCCTGAGTAACAATTCTCTGGCGCTCAGTAACAATTCTGTCTGTCCCTGAGTATGAATTCTGTGGCCCTGAGTAACAATTCTGTGTCTGTGCGAGTAACAATTCTGTGTCTGTGCAAGTAACAATTTTGTGTCTGTGCGAGTAACAATTCTCTGGCACTCAGTAACAATTCTGTCTGTCCCTGAGTAACAATTCTCTGGCACTCAGTAACAATTCTGTCTGTCCCTGAGTAACAATTCTCTGGCACTCAGTAACAATTCTGTCTGTCCCTGAGTATGAATTCTGTGGCCCTGAGTAACAATTCTGTGTCTGCGCGAGTAACAATTCTGTGTCTGTGCAAGTAACAATTTTGTGTCTGTGCGAGTAACAATTCTCTGGCACTCAGTAACAATTCTGTCTGTCCCTGAGTAACAATTCTCTGGCACTCAGTAACAATTCTGTCTGTCCCTGAGTAACAATTCTCTGGCACTCAGTAACAATTCTGTCTGTCCCTGAGTAACAATTCTCTGGCACTCAGTAACAATTCTGTCTGTCCCTGAGTAACAATTCTCTGGCACTCAGTAACAATTCTGTCTGTCCCTGAGTAACAATTCTCTGGCACTCAGTAACAATTCTGTCTGTCCCTGAGTAACAATTCTCTGGCACTCAGTAACAATTCTGTCTGTCCCTGAGTAACAATTCTGTCTGTCCCTGAGAATGAATTCTGTGGCCCTGAGTAAGAATTCTCTGGCACTCAGTAACAATTCTGTCTGTCCCTGAGTAACAATTCTCTGGCACTCAGTAACAATTCTGTCTGTCCCTGAGTAAAAATTCTGTGGCCCTAATAACGTTTCTGTGGCCCTAAGTAACAATTCTCTGGCACTGAGTAACAATTCTGTCTGTCCCTGAGTATGAATTCTGTGGCCCTAACTAGCGTTTCTTTGTCCCTAAATAACGATTCTGTGGCCCTCATTAACAAGTCTGTGTCCCTGAGTAATGGTTCTCTGTCCCTAAGTAACTTCTCTCTGTCCCCAATTCTCGTTTCTGTGGCCCTAACTCTGTCCCTGTCCCTAGTACAGAGCGGTCTGCCTCTGTTCAATGACTGCAGGCAAATGAAGATTTCCAAAATGGCCGCTATATATACCTCGACCATTACACAGTGCTGGCTGGCTGGCTGCTGATTGGCTGATGCGATCACATGTCGTTGAGGAATGCATTATGGGGCAGCGCGCCTTGTCTGCGCGCCTTCCCCGACATCCCCGCTCCGTCGCCGCACATGTCAGCCGCCATTTTCGGAAAAATTTCGATTCGCGCGTCCGAATTAGGCTGTTTTTCGGATTCGGCACGAATCGAAATTTTTCCGATATTCGACTCGAATTCCACTTCGGATACTTCGATTCGCTCATCTCTATACACAAACATTAGATGTTGCCATGGTTTAATTGCACATAACATGTAAACATTCACAGTGCAGGGAGGAAAAAGTATGTGAGTCCCTAGCTTAATGACTTCTCCCAGAGCTAATTGGAGTCAGGAGTGAGCCAACCTTGACTCCAATCAGTGTGATGATATTGGATGTGTTGCTGACAGCTGTCCTGCCCTTAAAAAACACACACCTGTTTTGGGTTTATTGGTTTCAAGAAGCACTGTCTGATGTGAACCATGCCTCGCAGAAAAGAGCTCTCAGAAGACCTACGATCAAGAATTGTTGACTTGCATGAAGCTGGAAAGGGTTACAAAAGTATCTCCAAAAGGCTTGATGTTCATGTGTCCACGGTAAGACAGACGGTCTACAAATGGAGAAAGTTTAGCACTGTTGCTACTCTCCCTAGGCGTGGTCGTCCTGTAAAAATGACTGCAAGAGCACAGCGCAGAATGCTGCATGAGGTAAAGAAGAATCCCAGAGTGTCAGCTAAAGACCTACAGAAATCTCTGGCACATGCTAACATTTTTGTTGACACATCTACAATAAGGAAAACATGAAACAAGAATGGAGTACATGGGAGGACACCACGGAGGAAGCCATTGCTGTCCAAAAAGAATATTGCAGCACGTTTGAAGTTTGCAAAAGAGCACCTGGATGTTCCACAGCACTACTGGCAAAATATACTGTGGACAGATGACACCAAGATTGAGTTGTTTGGGAAGAACACACAACACTGTGTGGTGAAAAAAAGGCCCAGCACACCAACATCAAAACCTCATCCCCACTGTAAAACATGGCGGAGGGAGCATCATGGTTTGGGGCTGCTTTGCTGCCTCAGGGCCTAGATGGATTGTTGTCATTGATGGGAAAATGAATTCCAGAGTTTATCAAGACATTTTGCAGGAAAACGTACGACCATCTGTCCACCAACTGAAGCTCCGCAGAGGATGGGTGATGCAACAGGACAATGACCCAAAGCATACAAGTCATTCAACAAAACAATGGCTGCAACAGCACAGAATACGCCTTTTGGAGTGGCCCAGTCAGAGTCCTGACCTCAACCCGATTGAAATGCTGTGGCATGACCTTAAGAGAGCGATTCACAAGAGACATCCCAAGAATATTGCTACACTGAAACAGTTTTGTGAAGAGGAGTGGTCCAAAATGACTCCAGATCGTTGTGCAGGTCTGATCTACAACTACAGGAAACGTTTGGTTGAGGTTATTGCTGCCAAAAGGAGGGTCAACCAGTTATTAAGTCCAAAGGTTCACATACTTTTTCCTCCCCGCACTGTGAATGTTTACATGGTATGTGTAATTAAACCATGGCAACATCTAATGTTTGTGTAGTATTATGTTCAGCAGACTGTGTTCTTCTATTGTTGTGACTTAGATAACGTTCAGAGCACATTTTATGCCCAATTCATGCAAAACTCCACGTAATCCCAAGGGGTTCACATACTTTTTCTTGCAACTGTATACAAAAAGCATTCTTAGAATTCATAAACATAGTTTGGCAGAAATAGCGCAGAACACTGACATTCAACGCTCTCCATAAGCTGATCTTCTGACCTCTTTGACGGCTTATATACCCCTCGGGCTCTCCCATTGCTTTGCCCCCCCGCATCGGCGGGTGGGCAGGATTACAATCGTGGAACGATACAGAGAAAATTAGCAAGCCCCTGCGTAAGGTTGACATGCTAACCCATGAAGCGGTCCCAAATTTTTTCCTCAAACAACCTTCCTTCAATTCAATGCTTTGGATTTCTTGCTTTCTTTCTTTCTTTTTTTTTTTTTTTACTCTTAGCATCAACTATTTTAAAAAATAAAAATTACAAGCTGCGGCTTACGGTTAGAGCGCAACTGAAAGCTGCACGTGCCCTAGCGGCTTCTCCCACCAACCTTCTCTGAAGAAGAGCAGCACGCCTATGGGCATCCCACTGCCCCGTTAGTCTATGGGGGCGCTCCATTCTCTCACTCCTTCTCTTGGCTCCCCTTTCTTTCCCAATGCCTTTCTATACGGCCAGCTCTGGGAAAGCTCCCCCGGCACTCAAGGTGAGGATGCCAAAGTGCGCCCCTCCCCCGAGCCCCTTCATTCGGGAAAACAAAAAGGCAGCAAATGCCATAAGCGCTCTCTTACACCCTGAGCCCCCGCTCACATCAAAACCAATTTCAAAATTGGGTGACCTGCTGACACCAATGCCTATGCAAATCGCACCAAAAGCTCTGCTGCGTGCACTACTTTAGAAGTCGGCGCGGCTCCGACAAAGCCGGAACCGCACCCGTACGACCGCTCTAATAGCGGACAATAGGGTGCGACTTGGCCTACAGTTTTACAAGTCGCAGGCCAAGTTGCACCTGACGTGACCGGGGTGTAAGGGGCATGCCAGCGTGTGCGTTCTCATAGCGCACGTCTAGGACAGACCACTCGTTTCAATAGGCTTCCCTAGGTGAATAGATCGATTTTAAAACCACAGAGATACATAAATCAATCAAAGTGAGTTGAAAATAATATAGCAAAAAAACAAAACCAATGTACCTCGGACACGGCCGATGACAGATCTGAGTACCGGCCCCGTTGCTGGTACCATGTGACCTGCTGTGACCAATCACAGCAGGTCACATGACAGTTGTACACCATGGATGGCTTCATGCATGCCATCCATTGTCTACTAGTGTCTAGCTGTGAATCGTCACAGCGATCACATGCACATGTCATGTGATGAGCCGTGGCCAGATCACAGCTGAGCACAAAAAAAAAAACAAAAAAAAAAACAAACCCCTGAATGAATCGATGTCATTCAGGTAAATGCTTGCTTATAGCAAAGGAAGTCTTTGCTATAAGCAAATTGTGTAAGAAAAGAAAAAAAAAAAAACTGATCACTTCCCCAAAGTAGTACAATGTTACTGTGGTAACATTGTACTACTTTGGTCATAGGGAAATATGAAAAGAAAATCTTGAAGAAAAAGAAAAAAAATGTAATAAAAAATGAACAATAATAAAAAAAAAGTAAAAAAAATGATTTTTTTTTTTTTTTTTTTTTTTTCCATACTGTCACCAGTCAGTGTCCCTGATCACCGCTATGCCAGTGATAGGATGACGCTGTACTGCACTGGTGACAGTATGTAAAAAAAAATAATTGTGACAATCATTTTTTTCATTTTCTGAAAAATTCGGACAAAAAAAATACAACTTCAAAAAACTCGCCATGCCTCTTATGAAATCCGTCGTACTGTCTACTTTACAAAAAGGGGTCATTTGGGGAATATCTGTACTGTTCTGACATTCTTGGGCCTCAAGAAATTAGATTGGCTGTCACTACTTCAGGATTGATCAATATTCAGACCTATACCAGAGTTTGTGAACTCTATCACTTTCCTACAAACTAAAAAATACATCCTAATTTGGGTTATTTTCACCAAAGACATGTAGCAGAATACATCTCGGCCTAAATTTATGAAGAACCATTACGGATTTGCGAACTTTTATAACAGAAACAAAGAAAACCGTGTTTTGTTTTTAAATTTTCGGTCTTTTTTGGTTAATTTAGCCAAAAATAAAAACCCCAGCGGTGATTAAATACCACCAAAAGAAAGCTCTAGTTGTGTGAAGAAAACGATGAAATGTTTGTTTGGGTACAATGTTGTATGACCGAGCGAATTGTCATTGAAATTGTGAGAGCGCTGAAACCTGAAAAATGGCCTGGGCAGGAAGGGGGTAAAAGTGCCCGGCATGGAAATGGTTCATCGATACGAGAAAATCAAAAAGAGCCGCCTAGCGGAGGATGGTTTCCATCCAACGACCTCTGGGCCAGCTCTGGGAAAGGTCCCCTGGCACTCAAGGTGAGGATGCCAAAAGTGCGCCCCTCCCCCGAGCTCCTTCATTCGGGAAAACAAAAAGGGAACCAGGGAACAAATGCCATAAGCGCTCGCTTACACCCTGAGCCCCCGCTCACACCCAAAACCATTTCAAAATCGGGCGACCTGCTGACACCAATGCCTATGCAAACCGCACCAAAAGCTCTGCTGCGTGCACTACTTTAGAGGTCGGCGCGGCTCCGACAAAGCCGGAACCGCACCCATAGGACCGCTGTAATAGCGGACAATAGGGTGCGACTTGGCCTACAGTTTTGCAAGTCGCAGGCCAAGTTGCACCTGACGTGACCGGGGTGTAAGGGGCATGCCAGCGTGTGCGTTCTCGTAGCGCACCTCTAGGACAGACCACTCGTTTCAATAGGCTTCCCTAGGTGGATAGATGGCGCAGGCACCATTTTTAAAACCACAGAGATACATCAATCAATCAAAGTGAGTTGAAAATAATATAGCAAAAAAACAAAACCAATGGACTAAAATGGCTCTTTAATAATTACCAGGAAATCCAAATCCAAAATAGCCGCCTAGCAGAGGATGGTTTGGATCCAACCACCTCTGCTTTATGGGCCCAGCAAGGCATGGTGGGCGTGGCCTGCCTGCCTTCCCACAATGCCTCCTGGCAGAGCTGCTCACTTGCATGCGGTGTCCTGCTTAACAATAGCCTGTGTGCTCCTCATTTTCTTCAGTAAAATCAACTTTTCAACTGACAGACATTATTGATCACATTGATTATGATTATACAAAAAGCATTCTTAGAATTCATAAACATAGTTTGGCAGAAATAGCGCAGAACACCGACATTCAACGCTCTCCATAAGCTGATCTTCTGACCTCTTTGACGGCTTATATACCCCTCGGGCTCTCCCATTGCTTTGCCCCCCCGCATCGGCGGGTGGGCAGGATTACAATCGTGGAACGATACAGAGAAAATTAGCAAGCCCCTGCGTAAGGTTGACATGCTAACCCATGAAGCGGTCCCAAATTTTTTCCTCAAACAACCTTCCTTCAATTCAATGCTTTGGATTTCTTGCTTTCTTTCTTTCTTTTTTTTTTTTTTTACTCTTAGCATCAACTATTTTAAAAAATAAAAATTACAAGCTGCGGCTTACGGTTAGAGCGCAACTGAAAGCTGCACGTGCCCTAGCGGCTTCTCCCACCAACCTTCTCTGAAGAAGAGCAGCACGCCTATGGGCATCCCACTGCCCCGTTAGTCTATGGGGGCGCTCCATTCTCTCACTCCTTCTCTTGGCTCCCCTTTCTTTCCCAATGCCTTTCTATACGGCCAGCTCTGGGAAAGCTCCCCCGGCACTCAAGGTGAGGATGCCAAAGTGCGCCCCTCCCCCGAGCCCCTTCATTCGGGAAAACAAAAAGGCAGCAAATGCCATAAGCGCTCTCTTACACCCTGAGCCCCCGCTCACATCAAAACCAATTTCAAAATTGGGTGACCTGCTGACACCAATGCCTATGCAAATCGCACCAAAAGCTCTGCTGCGTGCACTACTTTAGAAGTCGGCGCGGCTCCGACAAAGCCGGAACCGCACCCGTACGACCGCTCTAATAGCGGACAATAGGGTGCGACTTGGCCTACAGTTTTACAAGTCGCAGGCCAAGTTGCACCTGACGTGACCGGGGTGTAAGGGGCATGCCAGCGTGTGCGTTCTCATAGCGCACGTCTAGGACAGACCACTCGTTTCAATAGGCTTCCCTAGGTGAATAGATCGATTTTAAAACCACAGAGATACATAAATCAATCAAAGTGAGTTGAAAATAATATAGCAAAAAAACAAAACCAATGTACCTCGGACACGGCCGATGACAGATCTGAGTACCGGCCCCGTTGCTGGTACCATGTGACCTGCTGTGACCAATCACAGCAGGTCACATGACAGTTGTACACCATGGATGGCTTCATGCATGCCATCCATTGTCTACTAGTGTCTAGCTGTGAATCGTCACAGCGATCACATGCACATGTCATGTGATGAGCCGTGGCCAGATCACAGCTGAGCACAAAAAAAAAAACAAAAAAAAAAACAAACCCCTGAATGAATCGATGTCATTCAGGTAAATGCTTGCTTATAGCAAAGGAAGTCTTTGCTATAAGCAAATTGTGTAAGAAAAGAAAAAAAAAAAAACTGATCACTTCCCCAAAGTAGTACAATGTTACTGTGGTAACATTGTACTACTTTGGTCATAGGGAAATATGAAAAGAAAATCTTGAAGAAAAAGAAAAAAAATGTAATAAAAAATGAACAATAATAAAAAAAAAGTAAAAAAAATGATTTTTTTTTTTTTTTTTTTTTTTCCATACTGTCACCAGTCAGTGTCCCTGATCACCGCTATGCCAGTGATAGGATGACGCTGTACTGCACTGGTGACAGTATGTAAAAAAAAATAATTGTGACAATCATTTTTTTCATTTTCTGAAAAATTCGGACAAAAAAAATACAACTTCAAAAAACTCGCCATGCCTCTTATGAAATCCGTCGTACTGTCTACTTTACAAAAAGGGGTCATTTGGGGAATATCTGTACTGTTCTGACATTCTTGGGCCTCAAGAAATTAGATTGGCTGTCACTACTTCAGGATTGATCAATATTCAGACCTATACCAGAGTTTGTGAACTCTATCACTTTCCTACAAACTAAAAAATACATCCTAATTTGGGTTATTTTCACCAAAGACATGTAGCAGAATACATCTCGGCCTAAATTTATGAAGAACCATTACGGATTTGCGAACTTTTATAACAGAAACAAAGAAAACCGTGTTTTGTTTTTAAATTTTCGGTCTTTTTTGGTTAATTTAGCCAAAAATAAAAACCCCAGCGGTGATTAAATACCACCAAAAGAAAGCTCTAGTTGTGTGAAGAAAACGATGAAATGTTTGTTTGGGTACAATGTTGTATGACCGAGCGAATTGTCATTGAAATTGTGAGAGCGCTGAAACCTGAAAAATGGCCTGGGCAGGAAGGGGGTAAAAGTGCCCGGCATGGAAATGGTTCATCGATACGAGAAAATCAAAAAGAGCCGCCTAGCGGAGGATGGTTTCCATCCAACGACCTCTGGGCCAGCTCTGGGAAAGGTCCCCTGGCACTCAAGGTGAGGATGCCAAAAGTGCGCCCCTCCCCCGAGCTCCTTCATTCGGGAAAACAAAAAGGGAACCAGGGAACAAATGCCATAAGCGCTCGCTTACACCCTGAGCCCCCGCTCACACCCAAAACAATTTCAAAATCGGGCGACCTGCTGACACCAATGCCTATGCAAACCGCACCAAAAGCTCTGCTGCGTGCACTACTTTAGAGGTCGGCGCGGCTCCGACAAAGCCGGAACCGCACCCATAGGACCGCTGTAATAGCGGACAATAGGGTGCGACTTGGCCTACAGTTTTACAAGTCGCAGGCCAAGTTGCACCTGACGTGACCGGGGTGTAAGGGGCATGCCAGCGTGTGCGTTCTCATAGCGCACGTCTAGGACAGACCACTCGTTTCAATAGGCTTCCCTAGGTGAATAGATCGATTTTAAAACCACAGAGATACATAAATCAATCAAAGTGAGTTGAAAATAATATAGCAAAAAAACAAAACCAATGTACCTCGGACACGGCCGATGACAGATCTGAGTACCGGCCCCGTTGCTGGTACCATGTGACCTGCTGTGACCAATCACAGCAGGTCACATGACAGTTGTACACCATGGATGGCTTCATGCATGCCATCCATTGTCTACTAGTGTCTAGCTGTGAATCGTCACAGCGATCACATGCACATGTCATGTGATGAGCCGTGGCCAGATCACAGCTGAGCACAAAAAAAAAAAAAAAAAAACAAACCCCTGAATGAATCGATGTCATTCAGGTAAATGCTTGCTTATAGCAAAGGAAGTCTTTGCTATAAGCAAATTGTGTAAGAAAAGAAAAAAAAAAAACTGATCACTTCCCCAAAGTAGTACAATGTTACTGTGGTAACATTGTACTACTTTGGTCATAGGGAAATATGAAAAGAAAATCTTGAAGAAAAAGAAAAAAAATGTAATAAAAAATGAACAATAATAAAAAAAAAAGTAAAAAAAATGATTTTTTTTTTTTTTTTTTTTTTTCCCCCATACTGTCACCAGTCAGTGTCCCTGATCACCGCTATGCCAGTGATAGGATGACGCTGTACTGCACTGGTGACAGTATGTAAAAAAAAATAATTGTGACAATCATTTTTTTCATTTTCTGAAAAATTCGGACAAAAAAAATACAACTTCAAAAAACTCGCCATGCCTCTTATGAAATCCGTCGTACTGTCTACTTTACAAAAAGGGGTCATTTGGGGAATATCTGTACTGTTCTGACATTCTTGGGCCTCAAGAAATTAGATTGGCTGTCACTACTTCAGGATTGATCAATATTCAGACCTATACCAGAGTTTGTGAACTCTATCACTTTCCTACAAACTAAAAAATACATCCTAATTTGGGTTATTTTCACCAAAGACATGTAGCAGAATACATCTCGGCCTAAATTTATGAAGAACCATTACGGATTTGCGAACTTTTATAACAGAAACAAAGAAAACCGTGTTTTGTTTTTAAATTTTCGGTCTTTTTTGGTTAATTTAGCCAAAAATAAAAACCCCAGCGGTGATTAAATACCACCAAAAGAAAGCTCTAGTTGTGTGAAGAAAACGATGAAATGTTTGTTTGGGTACAATGTTGTATGACCGAGCGAATTGTCATTGAAATTGTGAGAGCGCTGAAACCTGAAAAATGGCCTGGGCAGGAAGGGGGTAAAAGTGCCCGGCATGGAAATGGTTCATCGATACGAGAAAATCAAAAAGAGCCGCCTAGCGGAGGATGGTTTCCATCCAACGACCTCTGGGCCAGCTCTGGGAAAGGTCCCCTGGCACTCAAGGTGAGGATGCCAAAAGTGCGCCCCTCCCCCGAGCTCCTTCATTCGGGAAAACAAAAAGGGAACCAGGGAACAAATGCCATAAGCGCTCGCTTACACCCTGAGCCCCCGCTCACACCCAAAACCATTTCAAAATCGGGCGACCTGCTGACACCAATGCCTATGCAAACCGCACCAAAAGCTCTGCTGCGTGCACTACTTTAGAGGTCGGCGCGGCTCCGACAAAGCCGGAACCGCACCCATAGGACCGCTGTAATAGCGGACAATAGGGTGCGACTTGGCCTACAGTTTTACAAGTCGCAGGCCAAGTTGCACCTGACGTGACCGGGGTGTAAGGGGCATGCCAGCATGTGCGTTCTCGTAGCGCACCTCTAGGACAGACCACTCGTTTCAATAGGCTTCCCTAGGTGGATAGATGGCGCAGGCACCATTTTTAAAACCACAGAGATACATCAATCAATCAAAGTGAGTTGAAAATAATATAGCAAAAAAACAAAACCAATGGACTAAAATGGCTCTTTAATAATTACCAGGAAATCCAAATCCAAAATAGCCGCCTAGCAGAGGATGGTTTGGATCCAACCACCTCTGCTTTATGGGCCCAGCAAGGCATGGTGGGCGTGGCCTGCCTGCCTTCCCACAATGCCTCCTGGCAGAGCTGCTCACTTGCATGCGGTGTCCTGCTTAACAATAGCCTGTGTGCTCCTCATTTTCTTCAGTAAAATCAACTTTTCAACTGACAGACATTATTGATCACATTGATTATGATTATACAAAAAGCATTCTTAGAATTCATAAACATAGTTTGGCAGAAATAGCGCAGAACACCGACATTCAACGCTCTCCATAAGCTGATCTTCTGACCTCTTTGACGGCTTATATACCCCTCGGGCTCTCCCATTGCTTTGCCCCCCCGCATCGGCGGGTGGGCAGGATTACAATCGTGGAACGATACAGAGAAAATTAGCAAGCCCCTGCGTAAGGTTGACATGCTAACCCATGAAGCGGTCCCAAATTTTTTCCTCAAACAACCTTCCTTCAATTCAATGCTTTGGATTTCTTGCTTTCTTTCTTTCTTTTTTTTTTTTTTTACTCTTAGCATCAACTATTTTAAAAAATAAAAATTACAAGCTGCGGCTTACGGTTAGAGCGCAACTGAAAGCTGCACGTGCCCTAGCGGCTTCTCCCACCAACCTTCTCTGAAGAAGAGCAGCACGCCTATGGGCATCCCACTGCCCCGTTAGTCTATGGGGGCGCTCCATTCTCTCACTCCTTCTCTTGGCTCCCCTTTCTTTCCCAATGCCTTTCTATACGGCCAGCTCTGGGAAAGCTCCCCCGGCACTCAAGGTGAGGATGCCAAAGTGCGCCCCTCCCCCGAGCCCCTTCATTCGGGAAAACAAAAAGGCAGCAAATGCCATAAGCGCTCTCTTACACCCTGAGCCCCCGCTCACATCAAAACCAATTTCAAAATTGGGTGACCTGCTGACACCAATGCCTATGCAAATCGCACCAAAAGCTCTGCTGCGTGCACTACTTTAGAAGTCGGCGCGGCTCCGACAAAGCCGGAACCGCACCCGTACGACCGCTCTAATAGCGGACAATAGGGTGCGACTTGGCCTACAGTTTTACAAGTCGCAGGCCAAGTTGCACCTGACGTGACCGGGGTGTAAGGGGCATGCCAGCGTGTGCGTTCTCATAGCGCACGTCTAGGACAGACCACTCGTTTCAATAGGCTTCCCTAGGTGAATAGATCGATTTTAAAACCACAGAGATACATAAATCAATCAAAGTGAGTTGAAAATAATATAGCAAAAAAACAAAACCAATGTACCTCGGACACGGCCGATGACAGATCTGAGTACCGGCCCCGTTGCTGGTACCATGTGACCTGCTGTGACCAATCACAGCAGGTCACATGACAGTTGTACACCATGGATGGCTTCATGCATGCCATCCATTGTCTACTAGTGTCTAGCTGTGAATCGTCACAGCGATCACATGCACATGTCATGTGATGAGCCGTGGCCAGATCACAGCTGAGCACAAAAAAAAAAACAAAAAAAAAAACAAACCCCTGAATGAATCGATGTCATTCAGGTAAATGCTTGCTTATAGCAAAGGAAGTCTTTGCTATAAGCAAATTGTGTAAGAAAAGAAAAAAAAAAAAACTGATCACTTCCCCAAAGTAGTACAATGTTACTGTGGTAACATTGTACTACTTTGGTCATAGGGAAATATGAAAAGAAAATCTTGAAGAAAAAGAAAAAAAATGTAATAAAAAATGAACAATAATAAAAAAAAAGTAAAAAAAATGATTTTTTTTTTTTTTTTTTTTTTCCATACTGTCACCAGTCAGTGTCCCTGATCACCGCTATGCCAGTGATAGGATGACGCTGTACTGCACTGGTGACAGTATGTAAAAAAAAATAATTGTGACAATCATTTTTTTCATTTTCTGAAAAATTCGGACAAAAAAAATACAACTTCAAAAAACTCGCCATGCCTCTTATGAAATCCGTCGTACTGTCTACTTTACAAAAAGGGGTCATTTGGGGAATATCTGTACTGTTCTGACATTCTTGGGCCTCAAGAAATTAGATTGGCTGTCACTACTTCAGGATTGATCAATATTCAGACCTATACCAGAGTTTGTGAACTCTATCACTTTCCTACAAACTAAAAAATACATCCTAATTTGGGTTATTTTCACCAAAGACATGTAGCAGAATACATCTCGGCCTAAATTTATGAAGAACCATTACGGATTTGCGAACTTTTATAACAGAAACAAAGAAAACCGTGTTTTGTTTTTAAATTTTCGGTCTTTTTTGGTTAATTTAGCCAAAAATAAAAACCCCAGCGGTGATTAAATACCACCAAAAGAAAGCTCTAGTTGTGTGAAGAAAACGATGAAATGTTTGTTTGGGTACAATGTTGTATGACCGAGCGAATTGTCATTGAAATTGTGAGAGCGCTGAAACCTGAAAAATGGCCTGGGCAGGAAGGGGGTAAAAGTGCCCGGCATGGAAATGGTTCATCGATACGAGAAAATCAAAAAGAGCCGCCTAGCGGAGGATGGTTTCCATCCAACGACCTCTGGGCCAGCTCTGGGAAAGGTCCCCTGGCACTCAAGGTGAGGATGCCAAAAGTGCGCCCCTCCCCCGAGCTCCTTCATTCGGGAAAACAAAAAGGGAACCAGGGAACAAATGCCATAAGCGCTCGCTTACACCCTGAGCCCCCGCTCACACCCAAAACAATTTCAAAATCGGGCGACCTGCTGACACCAATGCCTATGCAAACCGCACCAAAAGCTCTGCTGCGTGCACTACTTTAGAGGTCGGCGCGGCTCCGACAAAGCCGGAACCGCACCCATAGGACCGCTGTAATAGCGGACAATAGGGTGCGACTTGGCCTACAGTTTTACAAGTCGCAGGCCAAGTTGCACCTGACGTGACCGGGGTGTAAGGGGCATGCCAGCGTGTGCGTTCTCATAGCGCACGTCTAGGACAGACCACTCGTTTCAATAGGCTTCCCTAGGTGAATAGATCGATTTTAAAACCACAGAGATACATAAATCAATCAAAGTGAGTTGAAAATAATATAGCAAAAAAACAAAACCAATGTACCTCGGACACGGCCGATGACAGATCTGAGTACCGGCCCCGTTGCTGGTACCATGTGACCTGCTGTGACCAATCACAGCAGGTCACATGACAGTTGTACACCATGGATGGCTTCATGCATGCCATCCATTGTCTACTAGTGTCTAGCTGTGAATCGTCACAGCGATCACATGCACATGTCATGTGATGAGCCGTGGCCAGATCACAGCTGAGCACAAAAAAAAAAAAAAAAAAAAAACAAACCCCTGAATGAATCGATGTCATTCAGGTAAATGCTTGCTTATAGCAAAGGAAGTCTTTGCTATAAGCAAATTGTGTAAGAAAAGAAAAAAAAAAAACTGATCACTTCCCCAAAGTAGTACAATGTTACTGTGGTAACATTGTACTACTTTGGTCATAGGGAAATATGAAAAGAAAATCTTGAAGAAAAAGAAAAAAAATGTAATAAAAAATGAACAATAATAAAAAAAAAGTAAAAAAAATGATTTTTTTTTTTTTTTTTTTCTTTCCATACTGTCACCAGTCAGTGTCCCTGATCACCGCTATGCCAGTGATAGGATGACGCTGTACTGCACTGGTGACAGTATGTAAAAAAAAATAATTGTGACAATCATTTTTTTCATTTTCTGAAAAATTCGGACAAAAAAAATACAACTTCAAAAAACTCGCCATGCCTCTTATGAAATCCGTCGTACTGTCTACTTTACAAAAAGGGGTCATTTGGGGAATATCTGTACTGTTCTGACATTCTTGGGCCTCAAGAAATTAGATTGGCTGTCACTACTTCAGGATTGATCAATATTCAGACCTATACCAGAGTTTGTGAACTCTATCACTTTCCTACAAACTAAAAAATACATCCTAATTTGGGTTATTTTCACCAAAGACATGTAGCAGAATACATCTCGGCCTAAATTTATGAAGAACCATTACGGATTTGCGAACTTTTATAACAGAAACAAAGAAAACCGTGTTTTGTTTTTAAATTTTCGGTCTTTTTTGGTTAATTTAGCCAAAAATAAAAACCCCAGCGGTGATTAAATACCACCAAAAGAAAGCTCTAGTTGTGTGAAGAAAACGATGAAATGTTTGTTTGGGTACAATGTTGTATGACCGAGCGAATTGTCATTGAAATTGTGAGAGCGCTGAAACCTGAAAAATGGCCTGGGCAGGAAGGGGGTAAAAGTGCCCGGCATGGAAATGGTTCATCGATACGAGAAAATCAAAAAGAGCCGCCTAGCGGAGGATGGTTTCCATCCAACGACCTCTGGGCCAGCTCTGGGAAAGGTCCCCTGGCACTCAAGGTGAGGATGCCAAAAGTGCGCCCCTCCCCCGAGCTCCTTCATTCGGGAAAACAAAAAGGGAACCAGGGAACAAATGCCATAAGCGCTCGCTTACACCCTGAGCCCCCGCTCACACCCAAAACCATTTCAAAATCGGGCGACCTGCTGACACCAATGCCTATGCAAACCGCACCAAAAGCTCTGCTGCGTGCACTACTTTAGAGGTCGGCGCGGCTCCGACAAAGCCGGAACCGCACCCATAGGACCGCTGTAATAGCGGACAATAGGGTGCGACTTGGCCTACAGTTTTGCAAGTCGCAGGCCAAGTTGCACCTGACGTGACCGGGGTGTAAGGGGCATGCCAGCGTGTGCGTTCTCGTAGCGCACCTCTAGGACAGACCACTCGTTTCAATAGGCTTCCCTAGGTGGATAGATGGCGCAGGCACCATTTTTAAAACCACAGAGATACATCAATCAATCAAAGTGAGTTGAAAATAATATAGCAAAAAAACAAAACCAATGGACTAAAATGGCTCTTTAATAATTACCAGGAAATCCAAATCCAAAATAGCCGCCTAGCAGAGGATGGTTTGGATCCAACCACCTCTGCTTTATGGGCCCAGCAAGGCATGGTGGGCGTGGCCTGCCTGCCTTCCCACAATGCCTCCTGGCAGAGCTGCTCACTTGCATGCGGTGTCCTGCTTAACAATAGCCTGTGTGCTCCTCATTTTCTTCAGTAAAATCAACTTTTCAACTGACAGACATTATTGATCACATTGATTATGATTATACAAAAAGCATTCTTAGAATTCATAAACATAGTTTGGCAGAAATAGCGCAGAACACCGACATTCAACGCTCTCCATAAGCTGATCTTCTGACCTCTTTGACGGCTTATATACCCCTCGGGCTCTCCCATTGCTTTGCCCCCCCGCATCGGCGGGTGGGCAGGATTACAATCGTGGAACGATACAGAGAAAATTAGCAAGCCCCTGCGTAAGGTTGACATGCTAACCCATGAAGCGGTCCCAAATTTTTTCCTCAAACAACCTTCCTTCAATTCAATGCTTTGGATTTCTTGCTTTCTTTCTTTCTTTTTTTTTTTTTTTACTCTTAGCATCAACTATTTTAAAAAATAAAAATTACAAGCTGCGGCTTACGGTTAGAGCGCAACTGAAAGCTGCACGTGCCCTAGCGGCTTCTCCCACCAACCTTCTCTGAAGAAGAGCAGCACGCCTATGGGCATCCCACTGCCCCGTTAGTCTATGGGGGCGCTCCATTCTCTCACTCCTTCTCTTGGCTCCCCTTTCTTTCCCAATGCCTTTCTATACGGCCAGCTCTGGGAAAGCTCCCCCGGCACTCAAGGTGAGGATGCCAAAGTGCGCCCCTCCCCCGAGCCCCTTCATTCGGGAAAACAAAAAGGCAGCAAATGCCATAAGCGCTCTCTTACACCCTGAGCCCCCGCTCACATCAAAACCAATTTCAAAATTGGGTGACCTGCTGACACCAATGCCTATGCAAATCGCACCAAAAGCTCTGCTGCGTGCACTACTTTAGAAGTCGGCGCGGCTCCGACAAAGCCGGAACCGCACCCGTACGACCGCTCTAATAGCGGACAATAGGGTGCGACTTGGCCTACAGTTTTACAAGTCGCAGGCCAAGTTGCACCTGACGTGACCGGGGTGTAAGGGGCATGCCAGCGTGTGCGTTCTCATAGCGCACGTCTAGGACAGACCACTCGTTTCAATAGGCTTCCCTAGGTGAATAGATCGATTTTAAAACCACAGAGATACATAAATCAATCAAAGTGAGTTGAAAATAATATAGCAAAAAAACAAAACCAATGTACCTCGGACACGGCCGATGACAGATCTGAGTACCGGCCCCGTTGCTGGTACCATGTGACCTGCTGTGACCAATCACAGCAGGTCACATGACAGTTGTACACCATGGATGGCTTCATGCATGCCATCCATTGTCTACTAGTGTCTAGCTGTGAATCGTCACAGCGATCACATGCACATGTCATGTGATGAGCCGTGGCCAGATCACAGCTGAGCACAAAAAAAAAAACAAAAAAAAAAACAAACCCCTGAATGAATCGATGTCATTCAGGTAAATGCTTGCTTATAGCAAAGGAAGTCTTTGCTATAAGCAAATTGTGTAAGAAAAGAAAAAAAAAAAAACTGATCACTTCCCCAAAGTAGTACAATGTTACTGTGGTAACATTGTACTACTTTGGTCATAGGGAAATATGAAAAGAAAATCTTGAAGAAAAAGAAAAAAAATGTAATAAAAAATGAACAATAATAAAAAAAAAGTAAAAAAAATGATTTTTTTTTTTTTTTTTTTTTTTCCATACTGTCACCAGTCAGTGTCCCTGATCACCGCTATGCCAGTGATAGGATGACGCTGTACTGCACTGGTGACAGTATGTAAAAAAAAATAATTGTGACAATCATTTTTTTCATTTTCTGAAAAATTCGGACAAAAAAAATACAACTTCAAAAAACTCGCCATGCCTCTTATGAAATCCGTCGTACTGTCTACTTTACAAAAAGGGGTCATTTGGGGAATATCTGTACTGTTCTGACATTCTTGGGCCTCAAGAAATTAGATTGGCTGTCACTACTTCAGGATTGATCAATATTCAGACCTATACCAGAGTTTGTGAACTCTATCACTTTCCTACAAACTAAAAAATACATCCTAATTTGGGTTATTTTCACCAAAGACATGTAGCAGAATACATCTCGGCCTAAATTTATGAAGAACCATTACGGATTTGCGAACTTTTATAACAGAAACAAAGAAAACCGTGTTTTGTTTTTAAATTTTCGGTCTTTTTTGGTTAATTTAGCCAAAAATAAAAACCCCAGCGGTGATTAAATACCACCAAAAGAAAGCTCTAGTTGTGTGAAGAAAACGATGAAATGTTTGTTTGGGTACAATGTTGTATGACCGAGCGAATTGTCATTGAAATTGTGAGAGCGCTGAAACCTGAAAAATGGCCTGGGCAGGAAGGGGGTAAAAGTGCCCGGCATGGAAATGGTTCATCGATACGAGAAAATCAAAAAGAGCCGCCTAGCGGAGGATGGTTTCCATCCAACGACCTCTGGGCCAGCTCTGGGAAAGGTCCCCTGGCACTCAAGGTGAGGATGCCAAAAGTGCGCCCCTCCCCCGAGCTCCTTCATTCGGGAAAACAAAAAGGGAACCAGGGAACAAATGCCATAAGCGCTCGCTTACACCCTGAGCCCCCGCTCACACCCAAAACAATTTCAAAATCGGGCGACCTGCTGACACCAATGCCTATGCAAACCGCACCAAAAGCTCTGCTGCGTGCACTACTTTAGAGGTCGGCGCGGCTCCGACAAAGCCGGAACCGCACCCATAGGACCGCTGTAATAGCGGACAATAGGGTGCGACTTGGCCTACAGTTTTACAAGTCGCAGGCCAAGTTGCACCTGACGTGACCGGGGTGTAAGGGGCATGCCAGCGTGTGCGTTCTCATAGCGCACGTCTAGGACAGACCACTCGTTTCAATAGGCTTCCCTAGGTGAATAGATCGATTTTAAAACCACAGAGATACATAAATCAATCAAAGTGAGTTGAAAATAATATAGCAAAAAAACAAAACCAATGTACCTCGGACACGGCCGATGACAGATCTGAGTACCGGCCCCGTTGCTGGTACCATGTGACCTGCTGTGACCAATCACAGCAGGTCACATGACAGTTGTACACCATGGATGGCTTCATGCATGCCATCCATTGTCTACTAGTGTCTAGCTGTGAATCGTCACAGCGATCACATGCACATGTCATGTGATGAGCCGTGGCCAGATCACAGCTGAGCACAAAAAAAAAAAAAAAAAAACAAACCCCTGAATGAATCGATGTCATTCAGGTAAATGCTTGCTTATAGCAAAGGAAGTCTTTGCTATAAGCAAATTGTGTAAGAAAAGAAAAAAAAAAAACTGATCACTTCCCCAAAGTAGTACAATGTTACTGTGGTAACATTGTACTACTTTGGTCATAGGGAAATATGAAAAGAAAATCTTGAAGAAAAAGAAAAAAAATGTAATAAAAAATGAACAATAATAAAAAAAAAAGTAAAAAAAATGATTTTTTTTTTTTTTTTTTTTTTCCCCCATACTGTCACCAGTCAGTGTCCCTGATCACCGCTATGCCAGTGATAGGATGACGCTGTACTGCACTGGTGACAGTATGTAAAAAAAAATAATTGTGACAATCATTTTTTTCATTTTCTGAAAAATTCGGACAAAAAAAATACAACTTCAAAAAACTCGCCATGCCTCTTATGAAATCCGTCGTACTGTCTACTTTACAAAAAGGGGTCATTTGGGGAATATCTGTACTGTTCTGACATTCTTGGGCCTCAAGAAATTAGATTGGCTGTCACTACTTCAGGATTGATCAATATTCAGACCTATACCAGAGTTTGTGAACTCTATCACTTTCCTACAAACTAAAAAATACATCCTAATTTGGGTTATTTTCACCAAAGACATGTAGCAGAATACATCTCGGCCTAAATTTATGAAGAACCATTACGGATTTGCGAACTTTTATAACAGAAACAAAGAAAACCGTGTTTTGTTTTTAAATTTTCGGTCTTTTTTGGTTAATTTAGCCAAAAATAAAAACCCCAGCGGTGATTAAATACCACCAAAAGAAAGCTCTAGTTGTGTGAAGAAAACGATGAAATGTTTGTTTGGGTACAATGTTGTATGACCGAGCGAATTGTCATTGAAATTGTGAGAGCGCTGAAACCTGAAAAATGGCCTGGGCAGGAAGGGGGTAAAAGTGCCCGGCATGGAAATGGTTCATCGATACGAGAAAATCAAAAAGAGCCGCCTAGCGGAGGATGGTTTCCATCCAACGACCTCTGGGCCAGCTCTGGGAAAGGTCCCCTGGCACTCAAGGTGAGGATGCCAAAAGTGCGCCCCTCCCCCGAGCTCCTTCATTCGGGAAAACAAAAAGGGAACCAGGGAACAAATGCCATAAGCGCTCGCTTACACCCTGAGCCCCCGCTCACACCCAAAACCATTTCAAAATCGGGCGACCTGCTGACACCAATGCCTATGCAAACCGCACCAAAAGCTCTGCTGCGTGCACTACTTTAGAGGTCGGCGCGGCTCCGACAAAGCCGGAACCGCACCCATAGGACCGCTGTAATAGCGGACAATAGGGTGCGACTTGGCCTACAGTTTTACAAGTCGCAGGCCAAGTTGCACCTGACGTGACCGGGGTGTAAGGGGCATGCCAGCATGTGCGTTCTCGTAGCGCACCTCTAGGACAGACCACTCGTTTCAATAGGCTTCCCTAGGTGGATAGATGGCGCAGGCACCATTTTTAAAACCACAGAGATACATCAATCAATCAAAGTGAGTTGAAAATAATATAGCAAAAAAACAAAACCAATGGACTAAAATGGCTCTTTAATAATTACCAGGAAATCCAAATCCAAAATAGCCGCCTAGCAGAGGATGGTTTGGATCCAACCACCTCTGCTTTATGGGCCCAGCAAGGCATGGTGGGCGTGGCCTGCCTGCCTTCCCACAATGCCTCCTGGCAGAGCTGCTCACTTGCATGCGGTGTCCTGCTTAACAATAGCCTGTGTGCTCCTCATTTTCTTCAGTAAAATCAACTTTTCAACTGACAGACATTATTGATCACATTGATTATGATTATACAAAAAGCATTCTTAGAATTCATAAACATAGTTTGGCAGAAATAGCGCAGAACACCGACATTCAACGCTCTCCATAAGCTGATCTTCTGACCTCTTTGACGGCTTATATACCCCTCGGGCTCTCCCATTGCTTTGCCCCCCCGCATCGGCGGGTGGGCAGGATTACAATCGTGGAACGATACAGAGAAAATTAGCAAGCCCCTGCGTAAGGTTGACATGCTAACCCATGAAGCGGTCCCAAATTTTTTCCTCAAACAACCTTCCTTCAATTCAATGCTTTGGATTTCTTGCTTTCTTTCTTTCTTTTTTTTTTTTTTTACTCTTAGCATCAACTATTTTAAAAAATAAAAATTACAAGCTGCGGCTTACGGTTAGAGCGCAACTGAAAGCTGCACGTGCCCTAGCGGCTTCTCCCACCAACCTTCTCTGAAGAAGAGCAGCACGCCTATGGGCATCCCACTGCCCCGTTAGTCTATGGGGGCGCTCCATTCTCTCACTCCTTCTCTTGGCTCCCCTTTCTTTCCCAATGCCTTTCTATACGGCCAGCTCTGGGAAAGCTCCCCCGGCACTCAAGGTGAGGATGCCAAAGTGCGCCCCTCCCCCGAGCCCCTTCATTCGGGAAAACAAAAAGGCAGCAAATGCCATAAGCGCTCTCTTACACCCTGAGCCCCCGCTCACATCAAAACCAATTTCAAAATTGGGTGACCTGCTGACACCAATGCCTATGCAAATCGCACCAAAAGCTCTGCTGCGTGCACTACTTTAGAAGTCGGCGCGGCTCCGACAAAGCCGGAACCGCACCCGTACGACCGCTCTAATAGCGGACAATAGGGTGCGACTTGGCCTACAGTTTTACAAGTCGCAGGCCAAGTTGCACCTGACGTGACCGGGGTGTAAGGGGCATGCCAGCGTGTGCGTTCTCATAGCGCACGTCTAGGACAGACCACTCGTTTCAATAGGCTTCCCTAGGTGAATAGATCGATTTTAAAACCACAGAGATACATAAATCAATCAAAGTGAGTTGAAAATAATATAGCAAAAAAACAAAACCAATGTACCTCGGACACGGCCGATGACAGATCTGAGTACCGGCCCCGTTGCTGGTACCATGTGACCTGCTGTGACCAATCACAGCAGGTCACATGACAGTTGTACACCATGGATGGCTTCATGCATGCCATCCATTGTCTACTAGTGTCTAGCTGTGAATCGTCACAGCGATCACATGCACATGTCATGTGATGAGCCGTGGCCAGATCACAGCTGAGCACAAAAAAAAAAAAAAAAAAAAACAAACCCCTGAATGAATCGATGTCATTCAGGTAAATGCTTGCTTATAGCAAAGGAAGTCTTTGCTATAAGCAAATTGTGTAAGAAAAGAAAAAAAAAAAACTGATCACTTCCCCAAAGTAGTACAATGTTACTGTGGTAACATTGTACTACTTTGGTCATAGGGAAATATGAAAAGAAAATCTTGAAGAAAAAGAAAAAAAATGTAATAAAAAATGAACAATAATAAAAAAAAAAGTAAAAAAAATGATTTTTTTTTTTTTTTTTTTTTCCCCCATACTGTCACCAGTCAGTGTCCCTGATCACCGCTATGCCAGTGATAGGATGACGCTGTACTGCACTGGTGACAGTATGTAAAAAAAAATAATTGTGACAATCATTTTTTTCATTTTCTGAAAAATTCGGACAAAAAAAATACAACTTCAAAAAACTCGCCATGCCTCTTATGAAATCCGTCGTACTGTCTACTTTACAAAAAGGGGTCATTTGGGGAATATCTGTACTGTTCTGACATTCTTGGGCCTCAAGAAATTAGATTGGCTGTCACTACTTCAGGATTGATCAATATTCAGACCTATACCAGAGTTTGTGAACTCTATCACTTTCCTACAAACTAAAAAATACATCCTAATTTGGGTTATTTTCACCAAAGACATGTAGCAGAATACATCTCGGCCTAAATTTATGAAGAACCATTACGGATTTGCGAACTTTTATAACAGAAACAAAGAAAACCGTGTTTTGTTTTTAAATTTTCGGTCTTTTTTGGTTAATTTAGCCAAAAATAAAAACCCCAGCGGTGATTAAATACCACCAAAAGAAAGCTCTAGTTGTGTGAAGAAAACGATGAAATGTTTGTTTGGGTACAATGTTGTATGACCGAGCGAATTGTCATTGAAATTGTGAGAGCGCTGAAACCTGAAAAATGGCCTGGGCAGGAAGGGGGTAAAAGTGCCCGGCATGGAAATGGTTCATCGATACGAGAAAATCAAAAAGAGCCGCCTAGCGGAGGATGGTTTCCATCCAACGACCTCTGGGCCAGCTCTGGGAAAGGTCCCCTGGCACTCAAGGTGAGGATGCCAAAAGTGCGCCCCTCCCCCGAGCTCCTTCATTCGGGAAAACAAAAAGGGAACCAGGGAACAAATGCCATAAGCGCTCGCTTACACCCTGAGCCCCCGCTCACACCCAAAACCATTTCAAAATCGGGCGACCTGCTGACACCAATGCCTATGCAAACCGCACCAAAAGCTCTGCTGCGTGCACTACTTTAGAGGTCGGCGCGGCTCCGACAAAGCCGGAACCGCACCCATAGGACCGCTGTAATAGCGGACAATAGGGTGCGACTTGGCCTACAGTTTTACAAGTCGCAGGCCAAGTTGCACCTGACGTGACCGGGGTGTAAGGGGCATGCCAGCGTGTGCGTTCTCGTAGCGCACCTCTAGGACAGACCACTCGTTTCAATAGGCTTCCCTAGGTGGATAGATGGCGCAGGCACCATTTTTAAAACCACAGAGATACATCAATCAATCAAAGTGAGTTGAAAATAATATAGCAAAAAAACAAAACCAATGGACTAAAATGGCTCTTTAATAATTACCAGGAAATCCAAATCCAAAATAGCCGCCTAGCAGAGGATGGTTTGGATCCAACCACCTCTGCTTTATGGGCCCAGCAAGGCATGGTGGGCGTGGCCTGCCTGCCTTCCCACAATGCCTCCTGGCAGAGCTGCTCACTTGCATGCGGTGTCCTGCTTAACAATAGCCTGTGTGCTCCTCATTTTCTTCAGTAAAATCAACTTTTCAACTGACAGACATTATTGATCACATTGATTATGATTATACAAAAAGCATTCTTAGAATTCATAAACATAGTTTGGCAGAAATAGCGCAGAACACCGACATTCAACGCTCTCCATAAGCTGATCTTCTGACCTCTTTGACGGCTTATATACCCCTCGGGCTCTCCCATTGCTTTGCCCCCCCGCATCGGCGGGTGGGCAGGATTACAATCGTGGAACGATACAGAGAAAATTAGCAAGCCCCTGCGTAAGGTTGACATGCTAACCCATGAAGCGGTCCCAAATTTTTTCCTCAAACAGCCTTCCTTCAATTCAATGCTTTGGATTTCTTGCTTTCTTTCTTTCTTTTTTTTTTTTTTTACTCTTAGCATCAACTATTTTAAAAAATAAAAATTACAAGCTGCGGCTTACGGTTAGAGCGCAACTGAAAGCTGCACGTGCCCTAGCGGCTTCTCCCACCAACCTTCTCTGAAGAAGAGCAGCACGCCTATGGGCATCCCACTGCCCCGTTAGTCTATGGGGGCGCTCCATTCTCTCACTCCTTCTCTTGGCTCCCCTTTCTTTCCCAATGCCTTTCTATACGGCCAGCTCTGGGAAAGCTCCCCCGGCACTCAAGGTGAGGATGCCAAAGTGCGCCCCTCCCCCGAGCCCCTTCATTCGGGAAAACAAAAAGGCAGCAAATGCCATAAGCGCTCTCTTACACCCTGAGCCCCCGCTCACATCAAAACCAATTTCAAAATTGGGTGACCTGCTGACACCAATGCCTATGCAAATCGCACCAAAAGCTCTGCTGCGTGCACTACTTTAGAAGTCGGCGCGGCTCCGACAAAGCCGGAACCGCACCCGTACGACCGCTCTAATAGCGGACAATAGGGTGCGACTTGGCCTACAGTTTTACAAGTCGCAGGCCAAGTTGCACCTGACGTGACCGGGGTGTAAGGGGCATGCCAGCGTGTGCGTTCTCATAGCGCACGTCTAGGACAGACCACTCGTTTCAATAGGCTTCCCTAGGTGAATAGATCGATTTTAAAACCACAGAGATACATAAATCAATCAAAGTGAGTTGAAAATAATATAGCAAAAAAACAAAACCAATGTACCTCGGACACGGCCGATGACAGATCTGAGTACCGGCCCCGTTGCTGGTACCATGTGACCTGCTGTGACCAATCACAGCAGGTCACATGACAGTTGTACACCATGGATGGCTTCATGCATGCCATCCATTGTCTACTAGTGTCTAGCTGTGAATCGTCACAGCGATCACATGCACATGTCATGTGATGAGCCGTGGCCAGATCACAGCTGAGCACAAAAAAAAAAAAACAAAAAAAAAACAAACCCCTGAATGAATCGATGTCATTCAGGTAAATGCTTGCTTATAGCAAAGGAAGTCTTTGCTATAAGCAAATTGTGTAAGAAAAGAAAAAAAAAAAACTGATCACTTCCCCAAAGTAGTACAATGTTACTGTGGTAACATTGTACTACTTTGGTCATAGGGAAATATGAAAAGAAAATCTTGAAGAAAAAGAAAAAAAATGTAATAAAAAATGAACAATAATAAAAAAAAAAGTAAAAAAAATGATTTTTTTTTTTTTTTTTTTTTCCCCCATACTGTCACCAGTCAGTGTCCCTGATCACCGCTATGCCAGTGATAGGATGACGCTGTACTGCACTGGTGACAGTATGTAAAAAAAAATAATTGTGACAATCATTTTTTTCATTTTCTGAAAAATTCGGACAAAAAAAATACAACTTCAAAAAACTCGCCATGCCTCTTATGAAATCCGTCGTACTGTCTACTTTACAAAAAGGGGTCATTTGGGGAATATCTGTACTGTTCTGACATTCTTGGGCCTCAAGAAATTAGATTGGCTGTCACTACTTCAGGATTGATCAATATTCAGACCTATACCAGAGTTTGTGAACTCTATCACTTTCCTACAAACTAAAAAATACATCCTAATTTGGGTTATTTTCACCAAAGACATGTAGCAGAATACATCTCGGCCTAAATTTATGAAGAACCATTACGGATTTGCGAACTTTTATAACAGAAACAAAGAAAACCGTGTTTTGTTTTTAAATTTTCGGTCTTTTTTGGTTAATTTAGCCAAAAATAAAAACCCCAGCGGTGATTAAATACCACCAAAAGAAAGCTCTAGTTGTGTGAAGAAAACGATGAAATGTTTGTTTGGGTACAATGTTGTATGACCGAGCGAATTGTCATTGAAATTGTGAGAGCGCTGAAACCTGAAAAATGGCCTGGGCAGGAAGGGGGTAAAAGTGCCCGGCATGGAAATGGTTCATCGATACGAGAAAATCAAAAAGAGCCGCCTAGCGGAGGATGGTTTCCATCCAACGACCTCTGGGCCAGCTCTGGGAAAGGTCCCCTGGCACTCAAGGTGAGGATGCCAAAAGTGCGCCCCTCCCCCGAGCTCCTTCATTCGGGAAAACAAAAAGGGAACCAGGGAACAAATGCCATAAGCGCTCGCTTACACCCTGAGCCCCCGCTCACACCCAAAACCATTTCAAAATCGGGCGACCTGCTGACACCAATGCCTATGCAAACCGCACCAAAAGCTCTGCTGCGTGCACTACTTTAGAGGTCGGCGCGGCTCCGACAAAGCCGGAACCGCACCCATAGGACCGCTGTAATAGCGGACAATAGGGTGCGACTTGGCCTACAGTTTTACAAGTCGCAGGCCAAGTTGCACCTGACGTGACCGGGGTGTAAGGGGCATGCCAGCGTGTGCGTTCTCGTAGCGCACCTCTAGGACAGACCACACGTTTCAATAGGCTTCCCTAGGTGGATAGATGGCGCAGGCACCATTTTTAAAACCACAGAGATACATCAATCAATCAAAGTGAGTTGAAAATAATATAGCAAAAAAACAAAACCAATGGACTAAAATGGCTCTTTAATAATTACCAGGAAATCCAAATCCAAAATAGCCGCCTAGCAGAGGATGGTTTGGATCCAACCACCTCTGCTTTATGGGCCCAGCAAGGCATGGTGGGCGTGGCCTGCCTGCCTTCCCACAATGCCTCCTGGCAGAGCTGCTCACTTGCATGCGGTGTCCTGCTTAACAATAGCCTGTGTGCTCCTCATTTTCTTCAGTAAAATCAACTTTTCAACTGACAGACATTATTGATCACATTGATTATGATTATACAAAAAGCATTCTTAGAATTCATAAACATAGTTTGGCAGAAATAGCGCAGAACACCGACATTCAACGCTCTCCATAAGCTGATCTTCTGACCTCTTTGACGGCTTATATACCCCTCGGGCTCTCCCATTGCTTTGCCCCCCGCATCGGCGGGTGGGCAGGATTACAATCGTGGAACGATACAGAGAAAATTAGCAAGCCCCTGCGTAAGGTTGACATGCTAACCCATGAAGCGGTCCCAAATTTTTTCCTCAAACAGCCTTCCTTCAATTCAATGCTTTGGATTTCTTGCTTTCTTTCTTTCTTTTTTTTTTTTTTTACTCTTAGCATCAACTATTTTAAAAAATAAAAATTACAAGCTGCGGCTTACGGTTAGAGCGCAACTGAAAGCTGCACGTGCCCTAGCGGCTTCTCCCACCAACCTTCTCTGAAGAAGAGCAGCACGCCTATGGGCATCCCACTGCCCCGTTAGTCTATGGGGGCGCTCCATTCTCTCACTCCTTCTCTTGGCTCCCCTTTCTTTCCCAATGCCTTTCTATACGGCCAGCTCTGGGAAAGCTCCCCCGGCACTCAAGGTGAGGATGCCAAAGTGCGCCCCTCCCCCGAGCCCCTTCATTCGGGAAAACAAAAAGGCAGCAAATGCCATAAGCGCTCTCTTACACCCTGAGCCCCCGCTCACATCAAAACCAATTTCAAAATTGGGTGACCTGCTGACACCAATGCCTATGCAAATCGCACCAAAAGCTCTGCTGCGTGCACTACTTTAGAAGTCGGCGCGGCTCCGACAAAGCCGGAACCGCACCCGTACGACCGCTCTAATAGCGGACAATAGGGTGCGACTTGGCCTACAGTTTTACAAGTCGCAGGCCAAGTTGCACCTGACGTGACCGGGGTGTAAGGGGCATGCCAGCGTGTGCGTTCTCATAGCGCACGTCTAGGACAGACCACTCGTTTCAATAGGCTTCCCTAGGTGAATAGATCGATTTTAAAACCACAGAGATACATAAATCAATCAAAGTGAGTTGAAAATAATATAGCAAAAAAACAAAACCAATGTACCTCGGACACGGCCGATGACAGATCTGAGTACCGGCCCCGTTGCTGGTACCATGTGACCTGCTGTGACCAATCACAGCAGGTCACATGACAGTTGTACACCATGGATGGCTTCATGCATGCCATCCATTGTCTACTAGTGTCTAGCTGTGAATCGTCACAGCGATCACATGCACATGTCATGTGATGAGCCGTGGCCAGATCACAGCTGAGCACAAAAAAAAAAAAACAAAAAAAAAACAAACCCCTGAATGAATCGATGTCATTCAGGTAAATGCTTGCTTATAGCAAAGGAAGTCTTTGCTATAAGCAAATTGTGTAAGAAAAGAAAAAAAAAAAACTGATCACTTCCCCAAAGTAGTACAATGTTACTGTGGTAACATTGTACTACTTTGGTCATAGGGAAATATGAAAAGAAAATCTTGAAGAAAAAGAAAAAAAATGTAATAAAAAATGAACAATAATAAAAAAAAAAGTAAAAAAAATGATTTTTTTTTTTTTTTTTTTTTCCCCCATACTGTCACCAGTCAGTGTCCCTGATCACCGCTATGCCAGTGATAGGATGACGCTGTACTGCACTGGTGACAGTATGTAAAAAAAAATAATTGTGACAATCATTTTTTTCATTTTCTGAAAAATTCGGACAAAAAAAATACAACTTCAAAAAACTCGCCATGCCTCTTATGAAATCCGTCGTACTGTCTACTTTACAAAAAGGGGTCATTTGGGGAATATCTGTACTGTTCTGACATTCTTGGGCCTCAAGAAATTAGATTGGCTGTCACTACTTCAGGATTGATCAATATTCAGACCTATACCAGAGTTTGTGAACTCTATCACTTTCCTACAAACTAAAAAATACATCCTAATTTGGGTTATTTTCACCAAAGACATGTAGCAGAATACATCTCGGCCTAAATTTATGAAGAACCATTACGGATTTGCGAACTTTTATAACAGAAACAAAGAAAACCGTGTTTTGTTTTTAAATTTTCGGTCTTTTTTGGTTAATTTAGCCAAAAATAAAAACCCCAGCGGTGATTAAATACCACCAAAAGAAAGCTCTAGTTGTGTGAAGAAAACGATGAAATGTTTGTTTGGGTACAATGTTGTATGACCGAGCGAATTGTCATTGAAATTGTGAGAGCGCTGAAACCTGAAAAATGGCCTGGGCAGGAAGGGGGTAAAAGTGCCCGGCATGGAAATGGTTCATCGATACGAGAAAATCAAAAAGAGCCGCCTAGCGGAGGATGGTTTCCATCCAACGACCTCTGGGCCAGCTCTGGGAAAGGTCCCCTGGCACTCAAGGTGAGGATGCCAAAAGTGCGCCCCTCCCCCGAGCTCCTTCATTCGGGAAAACAAAAAGGGAACCAGGGAACAAATGCCATAAGCGCTCGCTTACACCCTGAGCCCCCGCTCACACCCAAAACCATTTCAAAATCGGGCGACCTGCTGACACCAATGCCTATGCAAACCGCACCAAAAGCTCTGCTGCGTGCACTACTTTAGAGGTCGGCGCGGCTCCGACAAAGCCGGAACCGCACCCATAGGACCGCTGTAATAGCGGACAATAGGGTGCGACTTGGCCTACAGTTTTACAAGTCGCAGGCCAAGTTGCACCTGACGTGACCGGGGTGTAAGGGGCATGCCAGCGTGTGCGTTCTCGTAGCGCACCTCTAGGACAGACCACACGTTTCAATAGGCTTCCCTAGGTGGATAGATGGCGCAGGCACCATTTTTAAAACCACAGAGATACATCAATCAATCAAAGTGAGTTGAAAATAATATAGCAAAAAAACAAAACCAATGGACTAAAATGGCTCTTTAATAATTACCAGGAAATCCAAATCCAAAATAGCCGCCTAGCAGAGGATGGTTTGGATCCAACCACCTCTGCTTTATGGGCCCAGCAAGGCATGGTGGGCGTGGCCTGCCTGCCTTCCCACAATGCCTCCTGGCAGAGCTGCTCACTTGCATGCGGTGTCCTGCTTAACAATAGCCTGTGTGCTCCTCATTTTCTTCAGTAAAATCAACTTTTCAACTGACAGACATTATTGATCACATTGATTATGATTATACAAAAAGCATTCTTAGAATTCATAAACATAGTTTGGCAGAAATAGCGCAGAACACCGACATTCAACGCTCTCCATAAGCTGATCTTCTGACCTCTTTGACGGCTTATATACCCCTCGGGCTCTCCCATTGCTTTGCCCCCCGCATCGGCGGGTGGGCAGGATTACAATCGTGGAACGATACAGAGAAAATTAGCAAGCCCCTGCGTAAGGTTGACATGCTAACCCATGAAGCGGTCCCAAATTTTTTCCTCAAACAGCCTTCCTTCAATTCAATGCTTTGGATTTCTTGCTTTCTTTCTTTCTTTTTTTTTTTTTTTACTCTTAGCATCAACTATTTTAAAAAATAAAAATTACAAGCTGCGGCTTACGGTTAGAGCGCAA